>NC_141239.1:10442500-10762500 GCF_054856555.1 Leptonotus elevatus | reverse complement strand
AACTGCCCGCGGGACACGACTAGTCAGTTTGTTCGTTCCCACCTCCCCGACACGTAGCAACGGTCCCACTCGCTCTGTCCTCTCTCTCTCACTCTCTTTCGCACTCTCTCTCATCGTAGAAATTGTACTCCCTCAAAGTCATCCCCATTTTTAATAAATGTACCTGTAATCTGATTACATGTTTTTTTCCTGTAACTGTAATAGAATACAGTTTTAAAAAATTGCAATCTGATTACGTAACAGCGGTACATGTATTCCGTTACTCCCCAAGCCTGTCTATCAATTGCTGTAGTGTAAAAGGCCAGACAAGAATAAAACACAACGCCCAACAATACTGTGTCGAGTGAACAAATGTTAGCTCTCAAATAACCTTGAGTGAAGAAAAATAGGAAGGGAAAAGGCCCGTTGGTACTATGAAGCAACCCACAATTCAATTTAGTTCCCCCCAAGGGACTCAGTTGCCCCATAGAAGAGGTAGCAACGCAACATAAACTAATATGACCGGCAGTAACACAAGAGTAAGTTGAGTGACCGTCACGAGTACCGTTGCTCTTACTGCCCCGTCGTTTCCTGACCCCCCCGCCTTTGCTGCCCAGAAGGCAAGGCCGGCCGTGCTTGACAATAAAACAAACCGACAGGCACCATTTACACAGTCAGGTGTCATGACAAGGGATAAACAGCCAGCTGCCTCGGGCCTCTTGAGTCACAGTCTGCATTAATCGTATGGGCTATCCTATCGTCATCCCGGCTCTCACACTCATGGTCATCATCATCAAGAGCAGCAATGGCTGTGTTAAATAAAGCCTCCGAGTGTTTGCCCGAAGAACGCAGTGCACTGAAACTGAACAGAAGCCAATGGCTGCTAACTCTTTGCACAGCAGTCTGCTTTTGTGTCACGGAATTAATCAAATCCTAAAAAATGAGCAACAAATCCGCACACTTCCACCTTGGGGAAGAAAAGAGCAGTCTCGAGTAGCGAGATGGCGGCAGTGGCAAGCGCGTGGCAGGAATGGCAACAGAGTGGCTGTCATCGCAAGGGATGAAAAACAGCACCTCTCAAATGAAGCGAGGCTGTGGCTGCCTCTTGCCAGTGAGAAAGAGGATGCTCAGGCACCACAAATGTAATTATGCTCATGCCAGCTTTGTTGTTTGTCACAACCGCATGCGTTTAAGGACGAGGGTGCACTGATTAGTAGACGACACCCAGAGAATATTCGGGGTGGACAAGAAGCAGCCAGTTGGGAGTCATTACCTAGGATAAATTGAGTTCTCATTTGTTCTTCCTTCGGGGTAAAGCATCAGTGGGAATAAACAATAGCGGATGCATCAATCAAGGTAGGTTTACACTCTTGTTTTGCTTTCTTTTTATGCCATCCAATAATATAATTGGCATTAACTCTTCAGGGTCAGGGCTGCAAAAATACTGAATTCGAAATGTAAGGCATTAAGGCCAGGAAAATGCAATGTCAATAGTGTGTGTGTGTGTGTGGGGGGGGGGGGGTGTTAGAAAGATATTCAAAGCAAATTCAGTGAGTAGTTACGTAAGAATTCAGTATTTTGACTTAAAGTCAGAACAGAATAAAGTGATAATTCTGACTTAGAATACTCCCTTTATCTAGTCAGAATTCTGACTTTAAAGAGAGAATTTTCACTTTATTCTCAGAATTCTGACTTTATGTCAGAATTCTCACTTTATTCTATTATGACTTTAAGTCAGAATACTGAGAATAAAGTGAAAATTCTCACTTTAAAGTCAGCATTCTGAATTCTTACGTGAGAATTCTCACTTTATCTAGTCAGAATTCTGACTTTAAAATTAGAATTTTCACTTTATTCTCAGAATTCTGACTTTATGTCAGAATTCTCACTTTATTCTATTATGACTTTAAGTCAGAATACTGAGAATAAAGTGAAAATTCTCACTTTAAAGTCAGAATTCTGAATTCTTACGTGAGAATTCTCACTTTATCTAGTCAGAATTCTGACTTTAAAATTAGAATTTTCACTTTATTCTCAGAATTCTGACTTAAAGTCAGAATAGGATAAAGTGAGAATTCTCACTTTATTTAGTCAGAATTCAGACTTTAAAGTGAGAATATTCCCTTTATTCTCAGAAATCTGACTTTAAAGTGAGAATTCTCACTTTATCTCAGAATTCTGAATTTAAAGTCAGAATTGTGAGAATAAAGTCAGAATCCTGCCAACCTTTTTTTTCTCTCTTCACTGGCCCTAATCCTCTTCCGTAAGTAGTACTCTTATTTTAGTAACTGAAGCTAATCAGTGAGAAAGGTCCCAAAGGCAGGGAAACCCAGCCACCTCAGACCAACCTGACTTCCCATGTTATCATAGCATTCCCGGCCGCAGCTCCGCTACGATAATGGAGAGAGGGAAGTGTTCACCACGGCACACACCCAGCCCCATGCCACCGCAAAGCGGACGTACAAAACTCGGTCCTCATACCACATGGAAACCAATGTGTGAATTATTTTTGGATATGATGTGGTGTCCAGGAGTGAAATCTCATATAACCACCTGACAGATGGTTTAATGTAGGCTTTCACAGAGAGTACAAATAATCCTGGCGGCATTCAAAAAATTACCAGCTGGTACAACCATTAAAAAGCATTCCATGTAATTTTGAACATATAATGAGGAAATTGGATTTTATCGTAATCAGGGTCGGCTGGCCTATTAGGCAATATCGGCAAATGCTATGGGGGCTGTGGCCTCCATGAGGCACCACACATTTGGAGTCGGCGGGGGGGAAGGGGGAATCATCTGCAATATAGCAATATGAAAACTACTTGTTATTATTATTATTATTACATCTAAAATGGAAATGCTAACATATAGACTCAATTGTAACGCATGCGTAATTAATATTAGCATAAATGATGATGATAAATAATAACCTTCTCCGACTGATCTGTAGCTGTTGCAAATTTATTTACATGAGCCCAGAGATCTTTTTAAGCATGTCAAAATAACCACAACTATCCGGCGCACAGGGAATTAAAAAAAGAAGAGAAGAATAAATGGAAATAGGAAAGAGGTAAAGTAAAGCTACATGAATTAAATGAAGCAAAAGTTATACTATGTTATTTAGCACAATAGCTTTCTTTGCAACAATATGTTCGATGAAACCCCACTAATCTAAGCGTTATGTTCTGATCAATAATGTTCTTGGAATAAGAATGAATCCACCCGATGTCATCAATATCAGGGGGCTGCAATTTTGACATTCGACCCTCATCTCTGCTGTTGACTGAAATTGACATTAGAGCGCCCTTACGTTCTCATTGCGAATGTCACGTCACCAAACCCAGAAAGCAGGTGAGCCACTTCATAAGTGTCTACATTGGCCTAATACACTTTTATTAGTCGCGGTATTCGGACCTGGCTAGTTTTTCCCACTTTTAATAGTCAATCAAAATTCTATTCCCTTTTCAACGCTTTTGATTGCCATTGCCATACAATTCAAATTGTCCGAAAAATAATTAGATTTTATTTGCAAAATCACTGATGGAGGGCGGTGCCATATAAAACCGGTGCCACATTGGTCTAGAACCGGGTGGGCACACTCGGTCCTCGAGGGCCGGAGTCCTGCAGGTTTTGGATGTTTCCCTTCTCCAACACAGCTGATATATGATCAGCTCATCAGCAAGCTCTGCATAAGCCTGATAACGATCCTGTTTATTGGAATCAGCTACGTTGCAGGGAAAACCTCCAAACCTGCAGGACCCGGCCCTTGAGGACCGAGTTTGCCCACCACTGGTCTAGACACAAGTTTTAAGTTTAGTGTAAATGCTGATTGTGTTGATATTAGCATCACTGGCAATTTAAAATCTTGTGTGTCTAATCACTAGTTGCTCAGCAAGTCCATTTTCTGCTGCCAACGAGTTCACTGCTAAGGTCAACGTCATAGACATTGGGAGGAAATTGTGTATTATTGACTGATTTATTTGATTAAATGATTGCATCCCACTCCTCTTTAGCAGCAACAATGGTATTTTGCTGCAAAAGGGGCCGTCACTGCAGCTGCAAATTCTTGTGGTGCAAAAGTAGTCGTCCTGATACATTGACTTGACCTCAGTGCAAGTGTAGTGGGTTCACTTTCCATACAGTGACGTTGCGAATGTGAGAGTGAATTGTCTTTCTCTATATGGGCCCACTGACTGACTGAGTGTGGGTGAATGGATGGATGGATGGATGGATGGTTTCAATGGATGGATGGATGGATTCGATGGATGGATAGATGGATGGTTTCGATGGATGGATGGATGGATTTGATCGATGGATAGATGGATGGTTTCGATGGATGGATGGATAGGTGGATGGTTTCGATGGATTTGATGGATGGCTGGATAGATGGATGGTTTCGATGGATGGATGGATGGATGGATGGATTTGATGGATGGATGGATGGATAGATGGATGGATAGATGGATGGTTTCGATGGATGGATGGATGGATTTGATGGATAGATGGATGTTCGATTGATAGATGGATGGATTCGATGGATGGATGGATAGATGGATGTTTCGATGGATGGCTGGATAGATGGATGGTTTCGATGGATGGATGGATGGATGGATGGATTTGATGGATGGTTTCGATGGATGGATGGATGGATGGATTCAATGGATGGATGGATGAATAGATGGATGGTTTCGATGGATGGATGGATAGATGGATGGTTTCGATGGATGGATTCAATGGATGGATGGATAGATGGATAGATGGATGGTTTCGATGGATAGATGGATGGATGGATGGATGGATTTGATGGATGGATGGATGGATGGATGGATAGATGGATGGATAGATGGATGGTTTCGATGGATGGATTCGATGGATGGATGGATAGATGGATGGTTTTGATGGATGGATGGATGGATGGATTTGATGGATGGATGGATGGATGGATGGATAGATGGATGGATAGATGGATGTTTCGATGGATGGATGGATTCGATGGATGGATGGATAGATGGATGTTTCGATGGATGGATAGATGGATGGTTTCGATGGATGGATGGATGGATTCGATGGATGGATGGATGGATAGATGGATGGTTTCGATGGATGGATGGATGGATGGATGGATGGATGGATTTGATGGATGGATAGATGGCTGGATAGATGGATGGTTTCAATGGATGGATGGATGGAATTGATGGATAGATGGATGGTTTCGATGGATGGATGGCTGGATGGATGGATGGATTTGATGGATGGATGGATGGATGGATGGATAGATGGATGGTTTCGATGGATGGATGGATGGATTCGATGGATGGATGGATGGATAGATGGATGGTTTCGATGGATGGATGGATGGATGGATGGATAGATGGATGGATAGATGGATGGTTTCGATGGATGGATGGATGGATGGATTTGATGGATAGATGGATGGATGGATGGATGGATTCAATGGATGGATGGATAGATGGATGTTTCGATGGATGGATGGATAGATGGATGGTTTCGATGGATGGATGGATGGATGGATGGATTCGATGGATGGATGGATAGATGGATGGTTTCGATGGATGGATGGATGGATGGATGGATTTGATGGATGGATAGATGGCTGGATAGATGGATGGTTTTGATGGATGGATGGATGGATGGATGGATAGATGGATGGTTTCGATTGATGGATGGATGGATAGGTGGATGGTTTTGATGGATGGATGGATGGATTTGATGGATGGATGGATGGATAGATGGATGGATAGATGGATGTTTCGATGGATGGATGGATGGATGGATTTGATGGATTTGATGGATAGATGGATGGTTTCGATGGATGGATGGATGGATGGATTCGATGGATGGATGGATAGATGGATGTTTCGATGGATGGATGGATAGATGGATGGTTTCGATGGATGGATGGATGGATGGATTCGATGGATGGATGGATAGATGGATGGTTTCGATGGATGGATGGATGGATTCGATGGATGGATAGATGGCTGGATAGATGGCTGGATAGATGGCTGGATAGATGGCTGGATAGATGGATGGTTTCAATGGATGGATGGATGGATGGATGGAATTGATGGATAGATGGATGGTTTCGATGGATGGATGGATGGATTTCATGGATGGATGGATGATGGATGGATGGTGCTGATATTTTTAAGGTGCACCATGACAAAGGGTCTGGCAATATTCCCCAAATCCTTACTGCTTTACTCCTGTCCATTTTTCCTTACCAGCTTCTTTATCTTACTGTCTCGTGATCATTAGGGGTGGGAATCTTTGAATGTCTCACGATTCGATTCCGATTTTTGGGGTCTGCAATTCGATTCAGAATCAATTTTAGATTAAGAATTATTTTTTTTATTCAAAATGATTTGATTGACAATGATATTTGCTTCAATTTATAGATGTTCAAGGAATCGTAATGATCTACTCCAGTCTGACTCGCTAATGCTAACTAGTGCGCTCCTCACGGCACTTTTATCACACAAAAGAACGGCTCCACGCTGCAAAAAACTACTTTTATTGGAATAACTTGATTGTGACTTTTTCTTTCTACTTTCTAATGTGGCTACAACTTAACAGTGTATCAAACCGCGTGGAACCACACTGCCCCTAAGTGGCCAAATCTGGTACAACATGAACAGCGCTCCCGATAAAGGCACACGCAAACAAAGGCAAGACAGTATAAAATAATTTAAATAAAATCGATTTTAGGACATTAAAAATCAATTCTGAATAGTACTAAATGAGAATTGCGATTCTTATGAGAATCGATTTTTTGGCACACCCCTAATGATCATGGTCATTTTTATCCCCCTCGGACTGAGACTAAGTATTTATTTAAATGTATAATTTCTCTTGTAAGACTTTTTAACATTTTCTGATTGCAAAATACAAGCGAGAGGAGAGGAGCTTATCAGAGTCCAGGTTCACCACATCAGGGTGTTCCCAGGCCATATGTGAGACATAATGCCAATGGTTGTCTGGCTCAGGGGCTGAGAAGTTTTTGCGCACAAGGGCCAGTTTGACTTTTTTTAAATGACAGATGGGAGAGTTGATTCGTGGATAATGTAAAATTGTGAATACAAAACACATTTATTATTTATTTTCATCTAATTTAAGTGGAAGTCAACCTTAAACATTTCTTGATAATAATATGTTACATGTGACCTCACTAGTCTAAACATGACATTCTGATTACCATAATGTTACATTTGCGGAATATGAGTTATGAAGCAAAATCCAGCCATTTTTATCCATCTCAGGGTGCAGCCATTTTGCCACTTGCTGTCGACTGAAAATGACATCACAGTTGCTCAGGGCTCAGGCAACAACCAATCACAGCTCACCTGTTTTTTGAAGTTGCGCTGTGATTGGTGGCCGCCCCCTGAAATGAATAAGAACGGCTGGATTTTGCTGCTTAAATTAACTCATATTCCACTAACACAATATTAACCAAAATATTACTAGTGGGGCTGCATAGAACATATTATTGCCCCCCCCAACAAAAAAAAATTAACTTCAATTTTGAATTGCTGCTTTATAAAAGTGACTTTTTTTTTCCATAACCTTGCAGCCTCATCCATTTTTTTTCTTTATACAATGTCTTTGTTGTAGCTCCACTTGTTCCATTTTACCTCATCTCCACCCACATGCTGTTACTGTCATACTGATGTGTCATCATTCTCCCATCATCCCAGTTACAAATCACTGATGAGCCCCTCTCATTTCCATGTATTGAAAAACCAGTCCTCATTCCATCTGCTAACTAGTCACCTGTGAAACTAGTTTTTAACCATGGTTTGATAGGGTTTGGGTCGGGATTTATCTCATTTTAGTTTATTTCCAGCCATAAAAACCACTGAAGGGGCAAACACTGCCATCGCAGGTCATTATATTGTAAAACAACTTGGCAGGCTGGCATGCAGTTGTGTATTCAGTCTAAGTGCATGGTGGGTGTAGAATTATAAGTATACATCTCCCTTCCAATTAAAATATGTATTTGTGCAATATGAGGAGAGATTAATATTATTGTGTGTGTGGGGGGGGGGGTCACTGTAACAACTGAGGAGCACAACAATTACAGAGGCTGGTGGTACGCAATTAAAGCACACTATTCAGACAGTGCAACTTCTGCTAATAAATGCAGAACATAAAGCCGGGACATAGAAAGCGTTGCTGTACCTCCTTTGCCTAATGGCCACAGATGACACTAAACATTTATGTGAACTTATTAAGTTTACTTTCTCAGAGTGAGACTTTACTGTTAAGCGGCCAAAAGGTACCCAATTGTTGGGGACAATTTGCTGTACAACTCTAAAATAAGATGCGTTTAGTTTCCATTTGGCTGTATCAAAACATGTTTGAGCTTTCAGTCCCTCATCTATGATGGAACTTACTAGTGTTATAAGAATATAAGAACAAGTCAGTTTATGGTTTTAATATAAAACGAGAGAGCCAGCACTGAGTGAGTGTTTTTATTTTTCATTAATATCAACCCAACAGACATTTCAGAACTTCAATTTTGGATACAGAAAAAAAAAGTGTTTTCCAACATCCCAGTCCCCACCCTGAGCCTTTAACTCTCAAAATTACGCCTGATCCTTGTATCTGTGGTGCAGCTCAAGCACATCATCCTGGGAGACCCTGGTCCAGCCTTCACTGTGGACATGGTACAGGTTGACCTGCCCTCCACTGTAGGCGTCACGGTATGTGGCCTGGTAGATAGCGCGGCGGCCTAAATCACAGGCTTCCTCCACGGTCAGATCCTGCCGAAGGCCGCTGTCCATCACGCCGTAGGCGTAGACGGAGCCGGAGCCCAACGAAAACAGGTCGCCGCAAACTCTGCTCCCGTTCGAGTCAACGTAGTACAGCCCTGAGAAGAAAGCAGGTTGGTCAAAAACGGTGCGATCCATAAAGCATCTGCAGTTCTCGCTCAAGTGTTAAATTGTTGCGCTTTCACACGGAATTATAAGTGTAAGCACTGCATCCTCCAGTGCTAATATGAGCAGCTGCAACCTTTCCAAAGTGAAGCCGAGCTGGCAGATAGAACAGCTGCATCCACTTGAAGTCAAATGAAGCAGACCACGGAACCTGCTGACGATGCGCGGGCCACATCGTTTTCCACCCTGGGGCCCTGCTCAGGGCTTTATTGATCCCCGCAAACCTGCCAAAAATTAACTATCGACCAGCAACCCCAGCTGCAGTTAGATGCAGCGTACACCTCTGGGGAGCGCAAACACTGCGAGCAGATCCAGCGTACATGAGACTTGTGTAGCTTTTATATTTACTCCTATTCAAGTACTGAAAGTGTAAAGGCCTCCACATTTCCACTCAATGAAGTGGCATCACAAAGTCAACAATTATCTTGTTTGCAATCAAAGGTTCTGGTTTCAACACCTTTGCTTTAATAAAATCCCAATAAAATACACTTGCGCATGAGGTTGCAATATGACAAAAATTAATGATACCGGTACTGAACAATACCAATTTTCTGTACTTTTGCTCTGTTTGTGGTAATAAATAGGATTCAGAATCGATTTGAAATGTCCCAAAATCGATTTTATTTAAATTATTTTATACTGTCTTGCCTTGGTCTGTGTGCCTTAATTTGGAGCGCTGTTCATGTTGTACCCGATTTGGCCACTTAGGGGCAGTGTGGTTCCACGCAGTCTGATACAGTTAAGTTGTAGCCACATTACAAAGTAGAAGGAAAAAGTCACGATCAAGTTATTCCAATAAAAGTTGTTTTTTTTTGCAGCGTAGAGAAATTATTTTGTGTGATAAAAGTGCCGTGAGTAGAGCACTAGTTAGCATTAGCGAGTCAATCAAAGTCAGATTCATTATGTTTTACTACACTAGAATTGGACCAACAGGAAAGAAGGCCTGTCAAAAAAAAAAGACAAGATTCCGGGATCCAAAAAGACTCGGTTGAGTAGTCCATCAGAGAGGTCACACTCAGTAGGAGACTGACTATATGTCAGTTATTTGGGCATCATTTGGTCCCCCATACAATTCATGAATTATTGCGCTTATTTATATTTACTCAACTAAATCCAAAAATATTTACTCTCAGCAAATGCCAGCTCACTCACAAAACTGCAGATGCGAAAAATAGCTTATAAAAGAGGCATGTGTTTCATGACGTATTCCAAAGCAAAAACATGTGAAATCCGTATTCTGCCAGATATTCACTGCTAACGCTTAAAAAAAAAACACCCCCTGATTGCACATTCACTGCTAAACTAGTGACAGACTATTAGCGCTATGGAGGGCCACTTACTTTTCTAGGGGGGAAAAGCTTACCATTCATTCATGACAAATTGCCGCTTCCTCAGTCTGTCGTTAGCTTGCCTTTATAATCATCCACTGCCTGTGCATGGGGTAAAATTGCCACTCTGACACCTGCCTGTTCCAACTGAAAACTGTTAAGGACTCACAAACAATGGTGCAGGCGGACAGTTAGAATGGCAGCCTCTTGTGTTGTGTGAGGAGGGCCCACAAATAGAATCAGCAGCAGGGGGGGAAAAAATGCTCTTCCCACATTCGTTCCCTTCCAAACACTCCTGTGGTCTTCATGGTGGTAAATCAAACCCCATTAACTGCATTTATAACCGAAATGCACATGGGTACATTTATTATAATACATTTGTTTTATATAGCGCTTTTCAAGGTGCTCAAAGACGCTTCACAGAAAGTCCAAAAAAGATCGAGGATAATAATAAAATCAGAACAAAAAGGGCAATTTAATTTACATGCCATTTACTTGACCCTTCAATCACTGACATTGAAAAGCACAATTGGACAGATCATTATTTTCTCATTTGAATGCATTAGAATTTAATGCACCTCATTTGCTTCAGATAGCAAGCAAGCAAACAGTAACTGTGCACACAAGACGCCTCTGCTTTTCATAACAAAGCCCACATCACCTCACTCAAGCGGTATGTGCAACAGTTGTATCGGGCCGCGATTCAACGTCCATCCAGCCTCTCTCGCTGGCCAGCAGACCCGGCAGTATCGATTTGCCATCACTGTGTCACCAGAGCGGACTCTTTATGTACACCTTCGGTGATGTATAGCCTCACTCGGGCATCAAACGGGGCAGCATTTACCACTTGGAAGTGACAAACGTTCCAAAGGACAGAACAGAGGTTGCAGTGCCATCTAGTGGGCATCTCTGGCAACTACATTTGCATTTTCTACTTCAATCACCCTTTCTTCTTAAGGATGCGTGATTTAAAGTCCAATTAACACTGGTTTTATAGTTATAAAGCTCACTGTTGTGCTTAATTTTAGTAATTTTGAATCACAACATGTAAAATGTGTAAATTGGAGGCCAATATCTCATATAAAACAACAAATGACATGCAAAACAAGTCCAAAAATACCATTGTTATCCATTCCGTACAGAGAGTTATAAAAAGCTTCTATTATGAGACAATAAGCAAAGTCAGTCAGTACCCACTCAGAGCGAAATGCTGATGTTACTGTAAGACGTATTTACCTGGGCCTCTCTTGTCCCAGCCACAGACCATGGTTGCCATGCTGAGTCCCATGCCCTTGTACTGGTACACCATGTTGGCAAGCAACTTGGACGCTGCAGCCACCGAGATGCGCTCTTTGTTGCGGAGCTCGTAGACGCGGCACTGGCGGGCCAGCATGCGCTCCCAGAAGCTACAGTCTGCTGCTCCTCCAGCCATGGTGCCCAGCAGGTAGGGATTAATCTCAATCACCTTCTTGACCGTCTGCGAGGCGATGTAGGAGCCCGCTGTGGCCCGAGAGTCCACCGCAACAATGACACCATGCTGGAACTGAGGGGACAACGGCAAAGGAAGACTATTTTAGTAGGGAAGATTTGAGAAGGTTGTGTGAGCTCCGCCATTAACAATACAACAACAAAATCAACCTCAAAATGTCAAGTGCTTTACAGACAAAACTATGCGAAATTTAGAAAATGTTCACATTAGGGCTGGGTAATAAATCGAAATAATTCGATACATCGTCATTTTTAAAATCCAACCGTTGAAAATGTTAAGTCGAGTTTTGTTTTATGGATTATTAAAAGTTGCTGTGCTTATGTTCTGTTACATCCAAATGTTTTTGTGAGCTGTGAGCATGCTGAATGGGTGGTTTACAAAACATGTTTACAGTAGCGACCAACTACTTAATTGTGGCAATTAAGTACAAACCATGAAGGTTAAGTTTATGTTAAAACTCATTTAGAATCAGTATACTTTATTGTTGTCTAAACATTTTGCCCAGGAATTATTTTTGAATAAATGTTTCTTGAGTTTATTAGATTAAAATCTATTAAAATGGTAATCGTCCTGAATGACTGCAAAAATCGAGATTTTATTTTTGGGCCATATCGCCCAGCCCTATTTCGCATTATACTATAAAAGTATCAGCTGACATGGTATTATAATTGTTGTTTTGTGAATAAAATAGAGCCACCTTAATCTAACTATGTTAAATTCAACAAAATATACAGGCTAATACATAAATTCAAAGTCTATATATATTTTTGCCCTGACCGGCAACTCGCCACGTTGTGCTATTTTACCGTGAATCAGGCGAGAACTACAAGTACAAATTCTGCGCCAGTTTAAGTGTACCAGCTCGTAGCATAGTGGTTAAAGCGATCACGGATAATTTCTTGACTATTCGGTGATTGACCAATCAGAGCCGTTCACGGCAAAATAGCGCTGTAAAAGATTTGCCGGTCACGGCAAAATATCCACTGCCTAATAAATAACTTTCACTTTTACAACAACAAACGTTTATTTTCTATTATGGTCACCAAACTTGTCGCATCGATTTCAATACGTGTTATTCAAGTATCAGTTAATCTTCTGGGCAACATTCGTGGATATTAATGAGAACAGAAGTAGAAATTGGGCACTTTGGGTAAGCATGCTAACATGCTAATTGAGACGTAGCGCGACGGTTCTACAATGATCAGTCGAATTTATCAAACATCAACAGCGTGCTGCCAAACTAGACAAATATTGTTGTAGACGTTGTTGTCCCTCGTATGTTTTGATAATTCCGAGCCTACTACTGGGGTTGACTACTTACTTTGAACGCTAAGGTAGTGGTACCATGCAGAAACTCTATTTTCCTCTCGACGTCATCCGCGTCCACAGCACACAATGGATTTTTAATGGCAAACCTAATGTTGTCTCCCGATGTAGCTTCGAGCCCCAGACCACTCGGTCCGGGTCCACAATCAAAAGCAGACGTTTGACGACTGCCAAAAGAAAAATCAGCACAATCACTGTTCAACAGACTAGCGAGAGCCATCTTTGAAACTGCTCGATGAGCAAGCAACTTCCGTGGTTCCTAATTTGCACATTTTGTGATAGGATGAATTTACACAGCGCCCCCTGTAGTTGCGGGTGTCCCTCGCAAAAATCAACAAACTACTTGTGTTGGCAAACTTTCCTAGAATTTTGAAACGGACAGATGGGCTGGGACATTTGAAGAAGCGATATTTTTTTCCCCCAAAACAATGTTAAAATATATGTGAAAATTATTAGCAGTAACAACAAATAAAAATAGTTTTACTTAAAATGTATTTAATTTTAATTGGTTAAATAGTATACCTGAACCAATGAGTGTACAGTATATGTAAATGTATTTCTTTTTATCATTATTTGTAATACAATAAACAATTGTGCAATTAGGTAAATAAATTACAAAACATTCTAATTAACCAATAGGGAGACGATGAAATTAATGCCAAAAATTGTATAGAACTCTTGATCATGTAAATGTTCTTTGGGAAATAATAACGAATCGGGTTTCTCAAGGACTGGTGGACTTTACACACAACTTCTAGTATTAACAATTCCAAACATCCCAGCATTTCTGATATTTGCCCAATGCAACGCAATGCAAATTTTTCCTTTATACAGTAAAAACAATCGGTGAATTGAATTCATTTTGCCTGTGACTACAAACCAGGCAGATTGTTAGTCAAATCACATTTCAACATATTTTGAATACAAAATAATCCTTAAAAATCCAATTACAAGGATCTAAAGTCCAATACTTTTCAATGAGCGTAGAGCATCATTTCACCGAGTAAAACACCGCCATTTTGACTTGCGATGTAAGCTCGGAATTGTTGATGTTGCCCGTGCCTTCTTCTTTTCCTGCTCGCAATGCATTGTGGCTTATTAACCTGTTGAGTGCACATCGATGTGTAACTGAGTGCAGTCTTTTTATTTTATTTTGGACATCCGGACACCCCTTGACAACTCTTACAAAATGGTGTGACCCCTTACTATATGTGGAGTAGTGTCTTTTCTTCTTCGACACCCAATCAGATGTCTGTCAAGAACACCATAAGCATATTGAGATCCAACAGGAAAAAAAACAGACAGGAGTCAGCGCTGGAAAAAAAAAATCAACTTTGGATCATTGCCTGGGGGATGCATTCATCACATAGCTATCATGTATGTATCATGAATAGCTAATTTGCACAGTAATTGACCCCCCCCCCCCCCCCCCAACTAAGGTCTCGCACACACCAAGCAAGGGTCACACTTTTGCCTATACCACAGCCAAGAGTATGTGTCCACCATATCAGAGTGAATTTGAGATGCTTTATAAGCAAAATAACATTCAACATTTCCTACCTTGATAGATAAATCCCAAGGTTGTTGTTCGATGAGTTAGTGAAAAGAGTCCGCGGACTGCAGAGAATGGACAGATGTGTAGACTGTTAATGAAGATAATTTGAGGTCAGAGCTGATGAAAAAAAAATCAACAATTTCCATTTTTCTTTCCGGTTGATTTAGTCTCCATTCAAGGTCGTTACAGTTGATCAATTCAAAGGATCTGGTTTTATCCTTCAAAGTTACAGTGAACCACTTGTAATGCACAGTGGTGTCCTTGAAGCTACAAATATATCTCCCAAAGCCAAAAGCAAAGTAGAAATAGATGTATCTTTGTTCAAAAAAATGTCTTTCTAGACAGGCAGAAGAAAGACTCCTCAAACAAATATTTAATTGAATCCATAAAAATTGGAAAGGTTCATAAACTTGCAAATCCCATACTGCTTTGTCCGGGGAAATCCTGTCATCTCTTATCTAGGTCAACTAATCTCTATATCTCTTTGCAACTCAACTAACAAACTCATTCTGAACTCTTTTATAGCTCTTCCAAATATGACAGCTTGCAGAAAACATTCATCCAATACGACCATTTCTTAGTTGACAAGAGTAATTTGATCTTGTTCGAAATGAAAATGATATGGAGCGAAGCCTGTTTCTGCAAACCTTTTCACATTTATTTTCAGCACTTTCTCTTTGCTAATGAGAGAGTATAAACCAAGCTGACTGCTTGTAAAACATGATCTGGCCCTTAGGCAAATGATGATGATAAAACTCTGTTGGTATACAAAATGATTGTATGTTTTGTTTGCATCATTCATTATGATTCAATCATTATAAGGCAATTAAGTGTTACTATACTTTATTTATAGCTTGTTTGTGGGAACTGCAATCGCTATAAAAATGACACAGTAAAAATATTTTTTATTGTAGTTCTTGATATTTATTTTTCGTAAGTCGACTTTTCATGTATCTGTACTTTTTTAAATATTTATTTCCTGACGACTTTTTAATTTAACTCACGCATTGCAAAGATACCTGTACTTTCTACTTGTCAAAGAGTAGTTTACTTTTTCAACCGCCGTGGATGACGACAAGGCGTTTAACAAAAAGAAGAAGCGCAAATAGAGAGCGGTAAAGTCAACAAAGGTTTGAATCTTTATTAAACAACTTATTGAAATTTTTGTTATATAGACATAATGGAAAAAGCAGAGACAGCGATATGGAGGCAGGGAAGCAATATATCCTCCATCTGCTTTATTTAAGATAAATGTTTGGTGTTGTCGGCGCTTGGAGTGATTTGTGGCGAACACATTGTCTAATAACAGCCAACAAACAGCCACTTTATGGATTTAAAAAAATCATTCTACTCTGCAAAATATACAATATATGTAACGTATACTGTATATATTTTTAATATCTGTTGTTATAATTATCTAATTTAGCATATTTGTTTTGTTTGCATTAAGTTAGCAAAGCTGGGGGGCTTTATATCCAGTGGACCCCCTACCCCTACCCCAGACTGGGGACTTTATGTCTTAAATATTTCGTGTGCAGAGAGGGCATTTTTATTGGAATTTAAACAGTAGGTCTACTGTACAATTAATGACAGCAAAATTATAATTTTTTACTTTTGTTTTTGAATGCATTAATTTATTTATTATTTATTCATTTATTTATTTACCTAAACAAAAGTAAGTATACACAGTATAACAGCACAGAGTGTGAGTCTTAAAAGCTTTTGCCTGCTTCGTGTATTTATGAAGAAACCCAATATTTGATGCCGCGATATAACACGAGATGTGAAACTGGCATACATTCGACGCCATTTTGACTCCTCCTTGCCTCGGCTCACTGTGGCGAACACGTCACGTGTAGATCCAAAATGGCGTCAAAATTCTCCATACTAGAACCAACGAGGTGGTCCTAGTTCGTACCCTGCATGCCAAGTCATGGCGTCCGTCAATACGGGGAGCAGGGTGTCCTGCGGAAGAGATTTGAATTGCGTGCCAGAAGTAGCCGAGACATTAACAGCGGTTGCCAAACTCGGGTAAGAAGAGTGCTGCTTTGTTCAACTTGGAGGGGGTCGTGGAAGTTAGTGAGTAAATATCAGCGATGGATGCTAAGCTAGCCGGCGAATTACCAGCACGTGCCCCATCCCAGTGTTACGTACAGTTTGGAGCCAAAACTACGTGTATTTGTTAAATATTTTGTCTTTGTCCCTGCTGCTCAGGTTTGACTTCGTATGCATGCCCCTCTTCCACCCGAGGTCCAGGAGGGAATTTGAGTTGGAACCCGCCAAATCTCGACCCGGTGCCCAGACGCGGTCTGACCTGCTGCTGAGTGGAAGAGGTTAGAACGCATTCTCGTGAAAGTTAGCCACAGATTAGTCCGAAAATGTGCATTTCTGTGGAAAAGAATCAAACGTAGATGCTGGCCATTTGTTACAATTACTTTGAAAACTACAACCAATACTTTTTACTGTGCTTCCCATTTACAGGTGTCAAATTAAGGGCTGTGGTCCAGATCAGGCTCTCCAATGCCTCCATGTCATTTTATAGATTGTAGGACAAATGGTCATCATCAGGCATGATTCTAAGAAACTTTGTAAAATTACTAAATAAATAAAACAAAAAATGTACATATGCCGTATTTTAAACAGAAATTTAGCATTTTAAGTTAATTTATTCTTAAGTTTTTAGTTGACAATGTATAACAGGGATGGGCAAACTCGGTCCTCGAGAACCAAAGTCCTGCAGGTTTCCTTTCTCCAACACAGCTGATATATGATCAGTTCATTAGCACGCTCTGCAACGGTCCTGTTGATTGGAATCAGCTTGTGTTGAAAGAGGTAAACCTGCAAAACCTGCAGGACTCTGGCCCCGTCCACATGAAAGCCAGTTTCAATGTATCCTCACAAGTTTCTTACATTTAAGCCATTCGTCCACATCACGCCGCGGTTTCGGAGCTTGAAACCGATCACTTTTGAAAACCGGGCTTCAGAGTGGAAATATTTCAATACGCGCCCCGGGCGTGTACGCCCGTCTGGGCACCATATGCAGGATACTCCTCCAACGATGACGTAATGGTCGCAGCTCGATGACGACTCATTGTCACAGATTGATGACGTATGCGCCAATTCTCGCGTGACTGCGCGCGAACAGTCGGTCTGTTAACAACAATGGCGGATAGCCGTATCGTAGTCGTTTTAGCGCAGCCTCCTTAGCTTGCTTATGCTTCTGCAGCAAAATATTTTGCTTCTTTATTCCCACGTTCAACAAGCGGTGTTGTACTTAAATCACCCGCCATTGTCACTTCTCCTGTGTTCGTCTTCTTCATGTTGTTTCGATACATGCAAAGCAATGTTTGTTTTGTAGATTGCAATAAAATTGGGGGGGGGGGGGGGGGTGTTCGTCTTCTTCGCTGATTCTTCTTCTACGCTTTCCGTTAACTTGCTACAGCGCCACTCCAGACTTGGCATATACATTACAGCCGTTAAACGTCCTCAGCGTTTTCTTTTGGACACACGCAAGTCTTGAAATGCTTCTGTGTGTGTGCGTGATTTGTTTGAGGAACAAAGCCGTCTGGACGGGGGCCTCAGGCCCTCGAGGACCAAGTTTTCCCACCCCTGGTATATAACAAGATGATGTAAAGTAATTTGGTTAAATGTGCACTGTTGTTGCTCTAAAACTACTTTTCACACATACAAGTTTGGTAGGGTTACTTTAAATATGTATTCCAATGTGGTTACTATAAACTGTTAAAAAATATAGTTGGTAACCTACTAACCAAGTACCATAATATAAAAGTAATGTAACTTGTATACTTTCAATAATTTTTGGATTACTTCAATACTAAATATGGTGAAAATATTCAACGGGAAAAAAATCGATTTTTCTCTATTTGTTGGGCGTTTCTATCTTGTGGCTGTTTAATATGCATGGGTTTGGAATGCTGAAGAGAGCCTTAGGATCTGCAATTCTAAATTCATGAAGAAGGCAAGATATTCAAACCACAAGCCGCTTGTTGATGGTTTGATTATTGTGTGTGTGTGTGTGTGTGTGTGTGTGTGTGTGTGTGTGTGTGTGTGTGTGTGTGTGTGTGTGTGTGTGTGTGTGTGTGTGTGTGTGTGTGTGTGTGTGTGTGTGTGTGTGTGTGTGTGTGTGTGTGTGTGTGTGTGTGTGTGTGTGTGTGTGTGTGTGTGTGTGTGTGTGTGTGTGTGTGTGTGTGTGTGTGTGTGTGTGTGTGTATTTTTATTAGATTGGAACACTCTGATTGTTGGGAAGCAGTCTCCATGGATTGACACAGATTCAGAAATAGAGACAGTACGCAGAAGCTCAGAAGCTGTAAGTTGGAATGAACAGTCACAGATCCAACTGGAAACAATCCTTTCATTCATTTCTTCCCATCGCTCCCATTGTGGTTGTTCTTTGCCTCTTCCATCAATATGTTGTCATTCTCTCCAGGCTTTGGCACAGGAGTTGCATTTCTCAGCCTACTTGGGTCTGCCGGTTTTCATGATCTCTTTGAATGGACCTCAAAAAGCAAATCTTGCGCGTGTGCTGCTCAACCATCTCCTGTCTGGACACCACACCACAAATGTAAGACACAAGACCGCTTGTAGAATAAGCGAGAGAGAGAGCAAGGCAGAAATATTTATTAGACGGTTGTCTACTTTCTGCGTTTTAGTTCTGGATTCGAGTCCCACTGATGGCTCCCGAAGATATGCGGGAAGACTTGATTGAGAATGAGCCAGTCACGTGTATTGATGAGACAACTATTGATGAGAAGACCTGGAACTGGTTGGTTTAAAGCGACTACACGACATTAACCTGTTTTCTGTTTTTATATTTTATTAGTTACTTGAAAAGTCTTTTGTTGCCTCTACGTTTAGGTGGCACTCATTCAGGACCCTTTGTGATTACAACAAGAGGGTCTGTCTTGGTAAGAACATCATCTTATCTTAAGGACATTTCAGTTTGTTCAGGCAGAAAATTGAACTTTTAAATAATTAACATTTCCTGTTTTGTACTCATGAAGCCATTGAAGTTGGAGCAGACATTCCATCAGAAACTGTGATTGATAAGTGGTTTGGGGAACCAATCAAAGCAGCCATACTTCCCACCAGTATCTTCCTAACCAATAAGACGGGGTTTCCAGTTTTGTCTAAAGCGCACCAGCGAATAATTGTCCGACTTTTCAAGGTAGGAAAAGGTTATTAAATATATGAATTGTAATTTTTGAACACCGTGGCTGTATAAAGACCAGATTATGATTTAATTTTGACCTCGAGCATCGCAGAGCAAAATAAAAGTTATCTTATCATATTTAAAGACGTTTCAAGTGTAGTGCTAATCAAATATATGCTTTTTTTCACAGTTGGAGGCACAATTCATCTTTACAGGTACAAGTCGCCACACTGAGAAGGACTTTCGTTCATACCTGCAGTACTTGGAATACCTCAGTAAGAACCGGCCAGCACCCAACTCCTATGAGCTCTTTGCTAAGGGTTATGAAGACTACCTCCAGTCTCCCCTACAGGTAAAGAAATATTTCTTTCAGATTGTAGAATACTTTTGTGTGCGTGTCTTTTAGGTGGTAGTTTTAGTAGTTGAATAAATAATTCAGTTTTGACATTATTTTGTGGAAAAATAGGCCACAAAGTGTGCGTTCTGTTTATTGTTGCTGACTCAAAAGAGAAAGAGTTATCTTTTCTAAAAAGTGAGTCACATTCGTTCAGGTCTGTTGCAAGGTGTGCAGCTCAAGATCACTATCTGAATAATGCCTCCATTGAAGTGTTTGTTTAAGGTGGGGTTAGTATTGCAGGGTAAATAATCATATTTTTTTTGAATGATGATGAAACATGAAACCGGGTGACCAAAAACGACATTTAGAAAATAGTCTTGTGTAAACGTTTAGTTAATTTACGTATTTTTACTTTCATTTAGCCTCTCATGGATAACCTGGAGTCACAAACATATGAAGTCTTTGAAAAGGATCCTATTAAATATTCACAGTACCAACAGGTAAGACCCAGAGTGCTACATGACTTTTTTTTTTTTTTTTGTAATAAGTAGTATAACCTCAAAGCTAAAGTTTATCTATTGCCTTGTGTCTACAGGCTGTGTATAAATGCCTTCTTGATCGAGTCCCAGAGGAACAGAAAGACACCAATGTTCAGTGAGTAGCATCAATAAAGCAAAGGCTTTATTCAGATATGAAACGAAACGAAGACAAGTTCCGATGTCAGTAAACCCCCACCGGCCCCACGTATTTGCATTTCAGCTTTCGGCAATTTACCCACAGTATTGTTAGGTTTTGGGGGGAGAGTCGTATTTGAAATTTTCTTTAAGGTGGCGATGAAAATAATTTTATTTATTTTGACTTGGTTTTACTTAAATTGGTTTTAACTATAAATATAAGCAATTAGAATTACTTTTAGGAGCGTGTCAATCATTTGTGAAAATGTGTTATACGGTCAGGCTCTGTACCTTGAGATATCTGTCAAAAAAATTTGGGGGGGGGGGTCATTTTTACTTCACCTGTCCCACAAATTTAAAAAGAAGTTGGGACAATATAAAACGTCAAATCAATGCAATGCCTGGACTTGATGTCATCCAGTAACTTCCCTTGCTACTTCCAGTCACTATGTGGGGCAAATGTGACTGCATTCAGTGCGAGTCTACAGCTTAGCATTCCTGTATAAATTCTCATCTCGTTGTTCTTTTCTTGACACGCTTTTTTCATTTGGTAAACAAAACATGCAGTTAACGCTTCAATGCTGTCTAAATTGGCACAGTGAGGTATCGAGTTGTTGTCTTGGGTGACGTCATGTATCAACCTCCAAGGCTTGTGTGAGATCCAAAAGCATTTTCCCCTAATTTTTTTCCTTCTTTTGAACAGTTTAGAAATTATGAACAAGTTAGAGAATTGGATTCACTGGATGTAACTCCTTCCCACAGAGTGTTGATGGTGTTGGGGGCAGGCAGGGGTCCCCTGGTCAATGCGTCTCTGCGTGCTGCCAAACAAGCAGACCGGAAGCTGAAGGTGTACGCTGTTGAAAAAAATCCCAACGCTGTCATCACGTGAGTGGCCCCCTACAAAGACATGCTCATGCCTGACTTTGCGTTGAAAAATGTTGAATAAATATATTTGTTATCCTGACTCGTAAACATGTTTGCGTGAATTGCTTCTTATTTGCATTTTGTGCAGGCTGGAAAACTGGCGTTTTGAGGAGTGGGGGGATCAGGTGACAGTGGTGTCATCTGATATGCGAGACTGGACCTCGCCTGAGAAGGCCGACATCATTGTCAGCGAACTGCTTGGATCATTTGGCGATAATGAACTTTCCCCGGAGTGCTTAAATGGAGCGCAGCACTTTCTCAAAGGTGCTTCCTTGCAGTCATCTGTTCTCCCTTGACATGTCCAGTTTAATGCAGTATATACTCGGCAGAATCTGCCTTCATAAGATATCGGTATTCAGCTTTGAGTGAATCTGCCAGTAATTTATTGGCAGGAAATTGTGTGGGTATTTAAATTTTTGATGAGACCTCTTGTACTGAATATTATTTGTGTAGGTCAGGGGTCTGCAACCTGCAGCTCTGGAGCCATATGTCGCTCCCAGTTGATCTCTAAAAAAAAAAAAAAAAGTAGAAAATAGTAAAAAAATATATATTTTTTTAGTATTTTAGATCAAATATTCTTTAAATGAATTGATGATTTAATTTATAAAAATGAATAATCAAAAATTCAAAGTGGTCAAAAAAAGAGATATAAGGTTTTTAAAAATAAGCTAAAAATGTTCAAAATGTGACCATTAATGTCCAAAAAGGCAAAAAAAGAAAACATTCAAAAGTAAGCAGAAATAAACAAAAAAAGAAGGCAGAAAATTACCATAAAATGTACACAGAATTGCCAACAAAGTCAGAAACTTTATTATTTTTAAATGCAGGAAAGAAAATGTTCAAAAAGCCAAAAATGTCAGAAAATTGATGGCAAAGAAGGCAGAAAATGTTTTTTAAAAAAAAAAATAGGCATACAATGTCCACAAAAAAGGACTTTTTAAAAAATGTTTAAGTCCTAATCCGAATTTTTTCGTTGTCAAAAAAGAGACACAAGTTACATTTAATAAAAAATTAATGACCATAAATGTCCAAAAAAGGAAAAGGCAGAAAAGAAAGCATTCAAAAAGCAACAATAAAATGCCCAAAAAGAACGGCAGAAAATTACCATAAAATGTACACAAAATTGCCAACAGTCAGAAACTTTTTTTAATGCATCAAAGAAAATGTTCAAAAAGCCAAAAATGTCAGAAAATTGATAGCAAAAAAGGCAGAAAAATAGAAAATGTAAAAAAAAAAAAAATAGCCATAAAGCGTCCACAAAAAAAGGAAGGAGAGGGAGAAAATTACTATAATTTGTCTATAAAATTGCCAAAAAATGGCAGAGAAGTCTAAAAATTTATGAAAAACAAAGTTTGAAAAATTACCCACGCACAAAAATCCCAAAATGGAAGACAAAAGGTAGAAGAAAATGAATCTACATATTGAATGCTGCATATTTTCTAATTTTTGGACCCTGAGCACATGGTACTACTAACACTAGCACACAGTTTCCTTAATCACAATGTTCAAATGTTTTGCGGTTCCAGACAATTTTTTGTCGTTGTTGTTTATTTGGCCTAAAATGGCTCTTTTGACAGGAAAGGTTGCTCACCCCTGGTGTCTAAGGGGGGGAATCCCTGTTACTCTGTTTTCTTCCTTGTCATTGCGTCTGAGATCATCTTCTTTGTCCTCTTCTCCTGCCTCATTATGCCAGATGACGGCGTGAGCATTCCCTGCTCCTACACCTCCTTCTTGGCACCGCTGTCCTCGTCCAAGCTCTATAACGAAGTCCGAGGCTGTAGGGAACGCGACAAGGATCCCGAGTGCCATTTTGAAATGCCATATGTAGTCCGCCTCCACAACTTCCACCAGCTGGCTGACCCCAAACCATGCTTCACCTTCATACACCCCACAAAAGGTAACAAACAAAGCATTAACACCAAAATTGCACAAATTCATGTAACGCAATTTTTTTTTAACACTGACCGTGACACCTCTCCCAGATATGAACAATAATCGCTACCAGTGCCTCAAATTCTCAGTGGGTTGTAACTCTGTACTGCATGGCTTTGCTGGCTACTTTGAGACCACGCTCTACAAAGATGTTACACTCAGTAAGTATGCTTAAAAAAAATTGCATCACTGTGAGTAAAGTCATAATACAAACCTTTGTCTCTGTGCTGAATAGGTATAAAACCTGATACACATTCACCTGGAATGTTTTCTTGGTTCCCCATTCTCTTCCCCCTCAAAGTAAGTATTTTTAAATTGGAGTATTTAACACACAAAGTAGACATTATCAACAAAAATAAATCTTATGCGCTTCCTCAAACAGCAACCCATCTCCATATCACGCGATGATGAAATCACGGTGCGATTCTGGCGCTGCAACAATGGGAAGAAGGTGTGGTACGAATGGGCTGTGACGGAGCCAGCTTGCTCTGCAATTCACAACCCCTCTGGACGCTCCTATACAATCGGGCTGTAAACCGGACGCATAATGTTGTCCACACGTCCCTATACTTGGTTATTTTTTAGTAACAGTTGTGGCATTGGTGTGTGCCTCTTTGTCTATTCAGTTATACTAGAAGTCAGATTATCTAAACAAAATGTGTAGTAAAAAAAAAAAAAAAAGTTCAGTTATCTTTGTTTTGTCGTTCATTTTTTGTACAGCTAGCAAGCACCACGTACAAACATTAAATCCAGCACAAAATATGCCTTGTTGAAGATATGCCATAAAAATATGGATGAAACACCTGTCTACTCAACTGAAGAATATACATAGGACACCTATGGCACTGATATTACATCTATGTCCCACCATTGTTTTGTATGTTTAAACATTGTCAATAAAGACACTGTAATGTCTATTTTTTTAACTTGGTTTTTAAAGTTTTCACTCATTTAGTTGACTAAAAGTTCCCTGAACAAGCGCACCCTCGTGTTAATTTTGTCAACGAAAACTAAACAAAAATAATTCCTTCACATTTTTCACCGGACGAGAATCCTTATTAATAAACATTAACTAAACTAAATCAGTATGCATTTTCGGCGACTAATGAAGATGAGACGAAAATGTACTTAATAAAAACTGGACTAACATATATGGACATTTTAGTTCATGAGCTGAAAATTATTTGATTTTGTAAAATCTTGTCTCTGCTAATCTGTCAATGTGACACTGTCATGCAACACAGTGACACGCCCCGTTTCAAATCTGCAGGGAGAGCAGTGCAACATGCACAAACACATTGGACAGACAGAAGGTGGATTCACGGTGAAAGGTTAAAAAAAAAGTACATTATAGTGATAATGTAACATTAATCCAACGGCTATAACGTTCAACAATAATGTTAATCCAACCACTAGCTAATGTTGGCTAATTTACTAGCTCACAGCACGGAACCATGGCCACTTGTTGAAATACTGTAATTGTGTATCAAGATGTTTCAAAAAGATGAGAGAACATTTTATGTGAAATAGTTTTAGATCCCATATGTTCAACATAATCTGCTGATGAAAAAATATACAGGGATAAAATAAGTTTTTGACTAAAACTAGATGAATATTTTTTCTTAGCCTAAAATGCTAGATTTATAGCTGACTAAAAATGTACTAAATAAAACCGGTATGGGGTTGACAAACTGATTAAAAAAAAAAAAAACTAACAAGCAGGTTTGAAACTGGACTAAAACAGACACAATTTTAAAATGGTGGATAAAATTACCACTATTGCAACCCTCCTATAACTGCTCTATAAAAGTGTGCTGCCCAGTAGAGGCATGTTGTGGTAGTTTGGTCTGACTTTAGGAGAAAAACTACAAACCACTCTTATCAAATGCAGAATTCTGTAATGGACAAGACCAGCTCTTAGATAGCTGTTAAGGAATGCCCTACCAGCATTTCTTTGACCTTATACTGTCTATAATATAAAGCTGTTTGAACATGTATTTAATAGCCTTATATCACCAGTAAGACAAGTCAAAACATTAGCATAATGAGTGTCTTACTAGGTAATGTTTTTTCACTAGTAGTGCCACTTTTGTTCTACTCGTATGACCGTACATATCAAGGATGTTGAATGTCCTCACTAACAGGACAACTACTTGGACATGTTTCTAGTTACTAGTATTAGTAGTGACGTGAAATTCTACAGTTATCATCTAGCACAAGGGGGCTCCCAAACGGTGTTATGGCTCTTCCCAAGATCATACGAGATCACGTGAGTGGTAATATGGCCGAAAGACACGCTTCAATTTGCGCGGCACAGTGCAGTCGACCAACCTGTTTAATTGTGTATGTGGGGCACTTGTGGCTTTACAGGCACTCCCAGATTGAATAACGTTTTCCGTCACTGTGTTCTGGTTGGGTCAGCACTTGTTTCGAATGATACGACACAGTAGCCTGTTAACTCATTCACCGCCATTGATGTCTATAGATGTCAAAAATTCATGTGAACTATTTCTATTAGGTTAACATTTTTTCTTTTTTTTTTTTTTACATTTATAACAGATATAAAATTTGTGATTGAGTCAACTATTGAAGTCATGCGATTAATTACGATCTGTCGTCTGTCTGACGCCCCTAATATTTTATTGTGTTTTTAATTAGGGGCGTCAGGCGATTACAATTTTTAATTGTAATTAATTCCATGACTTGACTAGTTAACTAACAATTAATCATACATTTTATATATTTTCTAAATGTACAATAATTTTTCTAGGTTTTCATACTCTTGTTAACAAAAGTGGAAAAAAAAAAGTTAAACTAATAGAAATAGTTCAAATGAATTGTTGACGTCTATAGCCGTTAACGACAGTGAATGAGTTCCCACATTTATTTTTATTTATTTTTTCTTCTTCTGGAGAGCTCAGTATTATTCATTTGGTAATTTTACCAATTTGACATGTCATCATCATTGCTCTCATTTTATTTTTTTAAATAAATTTTTATTTTGTATGTGGTTGAGTATGTAGGTGTGTGTGTGCGTGTGTGCGTGCGTGTGAATTCATTAGTTCACCTAAAACCTATTAAAAATCCCATACCGTTCACCTAAACCAAATACTTCAGAATCCAGCTAGAGTCGTGAGGTTGTCAGGAGACCCAAAGAAGGATCAAAGAAAAGAAATGAAAGTGAAATCCAGCACCGACCAGACATTACCTACTACCCACCGGGTTACCAATTGGTGTCTTTCACCAACCCCAGAAACATCTAAATTCCAACAAATTAGGGAGACCTCAAGAGACCAAAGGAGAGACTGAGGAAAGGAAGGAAGGACAGACGAAGCAGAGTGAGATCCACAGACACCAGCCTCCACCGATTCAGCGACCAGAGGAAGAAGCAGATTGTGTCTGAGTTTCGATAGATGCTGGTGTGGTGGATTTGGCATGCATGAAAATCTCCACCAAAGAGGGGAGCCGTCGACCCCTGCCAGGACAGAGCAAGCGCAACACCTCAGGGCCCCACAGGCCATGGCAGCGCCAAGGGACAACCCCCGGGCCCCGCAGGGGCCACCGGCCAGAGAGCAAACCCAGGAGCCAAGAGTGCCCCCCACCCCAACACGGCCCGCGCCCCCAACCCAACGCAGCAGGACGGGGCACGGCAGGCCGGCCAGGCACCCCACCGGTCCACAGCCCCCGCTACCCCCAGGTATCCCTTTATCCAAGTGTAAACAAATACATTGCAGCTCAGTCTCTGGCTTAGCGAACGTCATAGCGAGTGTTTTGCTAATGGCGGTACATCAAACTAATTTGAAACAGATTTTGAAAATATAATAGACGTGTTGCCAGATGCTAATTATTTTATATGGTGAACATAGAAGTAAATTAAAGTGAATTGTTGCATAACACATCCAAAACATAATGAACATAGTTGTATCTTAATAAATAGTTTTATCATATAAACATTAACGCCATATTCCCTCTTTTTCCACGTTTTCAGGGAAAATAGCTTGTGCCCTCCACTCCCCAAATAAAACAAAACAAAAAACAGGTAATATAGTGAGTGACTGTATTTTTTCTTCTTCCTCTGTAGGCCTATTTATTATAACACCTTTTTGAATTTCAACTTCTCCAGAATGCCCTGTACTGTACAGTTACGGTTGTAGGAAACGATAGAAGCATATAGTGCACGAAAGGAAGCACTCGTCATTTTTCATCCACTTGCCTTTAACAGGGAACACACAGCAAAGAATTGCGGAAATCATGGGAAAAGCTTTTGGAATTGCGGTAGTAAGTGTTATTCCGAAAACGGAATATGTTGATTTCAAAATAACATTACTTTTAATTTATAAGATCATGTGAGATTATGTTTTGTTTCTATAAAATGAATAGATCTTGGATTTATTTTAAAATTCATTTTACGACGTCAAAAGGCATGTACCAATCAAATAATAAAGAACCGTCCACTGCTTATTTAAAATTTTATTTTATTTTGAAAGATCGTACAAGGAAATGACTCACCACTTCATTGATGGAAATTCACGAATCGAGGACACCGCCGATACTAGTGTCAAGCAATGATCTTACGGATGTGTCCGAGTTTTGTTATGTTTTATTTTCGGTTATAAGCCGCTAAGTCTACGCATCGTTGTGTATGTTGTTTTTCATTTCAGCAAGAACCTGCCACACAAGTCGACTGTCATGCTGATTTATCTAGCTTTTTAGATTGACACCATCTCTGCGGCTAACTCGGCGCTAAAGGTTAGCCACCGGCTACACTACCTGAGTGACCTGTCTCACTGCCGAAGGTACTGTACTGTAGTATCAAATAAGTTTTTTGTTCACACCAAAATGTTCGTGTCTGTGTTGCCTTATTCAAAAGTGGCGTAATGCGTCGTAAGTGATACTAACTTGAATACACCTGGGGGGAATAATACACCTGCAAATATATTTCGTCCAATTAGCGCTAGACTGAGTTCTGTTTAAAATGTGCCGATATGCTGTAAATTTGTATGCGTGGTTTGAGTCCACTTTGTTATGGACCTTTTAAATGGAAGGTTTCAATTCAGAAGTAAATTGACTCAGTTTTAATCTATTGTAACATTATTTTCTATTGCTCACTCATTCTCTCACACCATACACACACACACACACACACGCTTACACACGCTTACATACATACATACATACATACACACACACACACACACACACTTACATACATACACAGCCATGTCGCCATCAATCCCACTGCAGGAGATGATCCGGGCCATTAGGTCCGCCAGGACCCAGTGTGAGGAGCGGGGTGTCATCCAGAGGGAGTGCGCTGCCATCCGGGCACAATTCAGACAATCTGACAACGATGGTCGATCTCACAACCTGGCCAAGCTTCTCTATGTGCACATGCTTGGCTACCCCGCACACTTCGGTCAGGTGAGAAGATCTGGGATTTGAGTGTCACGAGAAACCATAATGGCAGTTGGTGCGTTTGAGTCACTTTACCGTGGAAATGCTTTTCCTGAAAGTGTAGAAGTTCCAAATACTTGATTGGGTCATATGTCAGTAAACTATACACTAAATGCAAAAATGCATTACATACTCCCAAAGCCAGATGTAGCCAAGTGAATAAGAACACCGCTTACTCATGCATGTTCAAAAGTGTGATTTTTCTGGTGTTTTGGGAGACTCTCTCCCAGTTGATTCTTATGATTCTCACTCATGCTTGCAACACGTTATCACCAGGCCCCTGAAAAGAGTTGTCAATTTAGTGTGCAAATCCGTGTATGCAGACACATTGGCAACCGCAAATCTGCAGTGCACAACTCATGTCAAAGGCTACATAGTTAGACCCGCTAAGTGGGCCACTGATTCCGCTCTGGTTCCAGCATGGCTGTTTTGGAGCTGTGCCTGACTTACGCTTGGACTGTGCAAAGAGATGAGAATTCCCCTTCAGGCACCTCTTTTCATATGCTTTATATTTAGCGGAGTTGTTATTCTTCCCGTTAGATGGAGTGTGTTCGGATGATAGCCAGCCCTCGCTACAGTGAAAAGCGTGTAGGATACCTTGGGGCAATGATGCTGCTGGATGAGAAGCAGGATGCCAGTCTGCTTATCACTAATTCCATAAAGAAGTAAGGAAGCCAATCCAATCACATACTACAGCTCATTGAGGATGTGAAAAATAACATTACGAGATTTAATTTAGCTCAAATGAGATTAAATTCAATAGCTACAATTATGATGTAATGTGCATCGAAACAGAGCATTGTTTTGTTCTGCTTTTGTAAATGATTAGCATTAGGTTGTGTATAAATGTCTGATTGGTGAGTGATATTTTAAATCTTTTGTAACAAATATACTCCAGAGATATTCCATTTTGGTGCAATACATACATCGAAAGTAGAAATGATACATTACGTAAATTTGACAAATCCATTCATCATATATTGTGCTTGTGCTTGCCTTTCAGTGACCTGTCTCACAGTAGCCAGTTTGTGCAGTCGCTGGCTTTATGCACACTCGCCTGTATCGGCTCAGCTGAGATGTGCAAAGATCTTGCTCCGGAGATTGACAGGCTGCTTCGGGCCTCTAATTCTTACATTAAGAAGAAGGTAAAGATCTTCTCATTATTTATACCTACCACAGTTAAAAAAAAATATTTCTGTACATTTCCATTACATAGCGGAACCTGGAAGTCAAACACAATCCAGGAGTGTGTTAGTTTACTTTAGAAGTAATATTCCCCATTAGAAATGATTCAAATTGAATCTTTTCTGGATGTGTTTTATGTTACATTTTAGCATAGTTACTTATGAAAATGTGAAAAAATTAATGCGTACAACTAACAGAAATAAAATGAATGAAATGGTGTGAACATATATCAATGATTATATGTGTGACCCAAATAGTTATGGTTATCAGTGTTGTGTTATCACAATACTTGACTGCAAAAGTTTAATTTTGAATACAAAAAATGTCAACTCAGCAACTCAATGTACCATCCACTTTTTAGAATTTGTAAACCGTCACTACCAAATATTTGCTGTTGCGGTGTGCACTGGATGGGAGAAGCCAAATGCGTAATATGGTTGTTACATTATTTACATTTTCAAACAGTAATACTAACAGTTTCAATGTTATCTGTTAGCCATAAACAATTTCATCCTTGGGAGGAGGTGTTGTCAAACCATTCCTGCGATCCACTGTGTTGATCATGTGATAGCTGTGTCTTAAGTTGGGAAAGATGTGGTCTTTGTGAGGAGCTTGATGGCATTCACTAACTAGTGAAATTCAATGTAGTTAGGTTCTGCATTAAACAAGCAAGTTATCATTCTTGTTATATTGTCGCTGATGCTCGTCTCCCGTTTACCCAGGCTGCGCTATGTGCCATCCACATTATTCGAAAGGTTCCAGATCTCGGGGAGCTCTTTGCCCCCACAGCTCGCTCTCTCCTGGCAGAGAAACACCACGGTCAGTTTACCGTCAGCATCCGTCTGAGACAAACATTTACAGGATTGTTTGTGTTCAAGGTTTTTTTGTCTCCGTTTGTCTCAAGGTGTGCTCCATGGGGCTGTAGTGCTCATCACTGTGCTGTGTGAGGGCAATCCAGAGACACTGGAGCGCTTCAGAAAGGTACAAAGATGACACACGGTGTCACACGCATACACACGCGTGCACGTCTTGGGCGTGTCTAATTAGAATCTGTGTGTATTGCAGGCGGTCCCAGATCTGGTTCGCATTATGAAAAGCTTGGTAACTTCCGGTTACTCTCCAGAGCATGACGTGGCAGGGATCAGTGATCCTTTCCTACAGGTTTGTCGACACGCTATTACAGCAAATTTTGCACACCCAAGCAACAGGGCTCAATGCGACCGTACTGGACTAATTAAATTCAGCGACTCGCACCCGCATACAGGCAGCAACTCACTGCAATGGCAAAACTGTGATCCCTGATCTTCCTGTCAAGAAACGTATGTTTTGAGGCGCCACTTGTGAAAATTAATTGCAGAACTCTGCAGACTATGTGATAGTTTAGTCACATTGGGTTGCATCAACGCAACTAGTGTACGGCAGGCTTTAAACGCTTAACCTGAATCTCGGAAAAGGTCACAGGCTGACCAGGCAGACAAAACTGTTGAATGCCGGGTTTTCTGTCTTTATGCGTGGAGTCTGTCACAGATTTAAAAAAAATAAAACAATAATAATTTAAAAAGGGTCCTTATGTGCATACCAGCTCCATGCTTATCCAGAATTATTTCTAATTTGATCTCATTTGACCTTGGAGCAGAATTAAACTTTGCTTCCTTTAATTATTAAGAGGATATGATGGCGTATTAGGGCCACATATAAATATTTATTACATTTTTTTTTTAGAGGGGAGTAAAATTCGGAGAAAATTTGCTTTCTGAGTTTTTTCTCACAAATTTGCCACTTTATAATACGAATATATACGTTTTTCCCAAGATAAAAATATTTATACGTGAACCTAATACGCCGTCATAAGAGCTTACGACCTGATATAATGAAATTTTAGAGCTCCAAAGATGTATGTCGAAAGGCATTTTCTGTGAAGATTTCAGCTTCTGACCATGTATACACAAAAAAATGGCTGCACAGTATTTAGTCACCACTGCCTGCCTACCAGCAATAATAATAAAATAAATACTGTATATAAAATATCACAAAGTGTAGAACTGTTCATTTAAACTCAAGCATCTTCCATTCACAGGTCCGCATCTTGAGACTGCTGAGAATCCTCGGTCGCAACAACGAATCAGCGAGCGACACCATGAATGATCTACTAGCTCAGGTTTCATTCATGCTTACAGCGCATGTATCCTTGTCTCGTGCTAGATGCTAGCTGTTTAAATGTATAGTTTACAAGAGGAAAGCTAATGGATGATTTTGTCTGCATATGCTGCTGTATAGGTAGCTACCAACACCGACAGCACTAAGACTGTGGGCAATGCTGTGCTGTATGAGACTGTTCTCACCGTGTTGGACATCAAGTCAGAAAGTGGCCTCAGGGTGAGAGACACTTTCACAATACTTACTAGTTACTATCATAAAAAAAAAAGAAGTAAAAAAGGATGAATTCACAAATGCTCACTTCCTCAGATCCTGGCTGTGAACATCCTGGGCCGCTTCCTCCTGAATAACGACAGGAACATTCGGTCAGTGCAGCTGAACAGCATTCCACACCAAATTCCCATTTCTTTGTCTCATCTTCCCCCATCCTGCGCTTCTTTCTCTGTACGTTTTGGTTCCTCAAGGCCACTGGCAACTTCATGACAGGTTGTCATCAGTCTGAGCTATCTCATCGCCTTGCCCTGGTATATTATCTCTGGAGCCACATTAGAAGGTCACTTTCTATCTGCTAGGCAGGGTGAAGGCTCATCAATTGTTCCTCTGGGGTTTGTTATAGTCATATTTTTCCCAGCTCTTGTCTTTAAGGGACACTTTTCAGGGTCGTCTGGTAAAAACCTGCAGGGCCTTTATTACTTTGTGACGAGGTGTGTGTGCGTGTTTATTTATCAATGAGGTAAATTCACTATATTACTATTATTATTTTGGTTATTACTAACTGTTAGTAATTGTTATTTTTTTCCTAAATATTCACCTAAGATCCGGACATAATCATTTTTGAAGGGTTTGTCATGGTTGCGCTAAAAACATTTTATTCAATTATATTGTCAACCTGTTCCACATACAGTATTGTGTGTTTTGCTACACAAACATTACCTTCATTTTTTAGTGTTAAAGTCTCCAAATCCAATCGTGTGGAATAGGTTAGCACCCCAAAAAATTGCGCACTAATTAATTGCAATTGTCCTCATTCGAGTCATGAATGAGCTAAAGCCTTCCCGCTCTGGCTTTGGGAAGGTTTAGACTAGAGACTTCAATTCACTTCAATTTTTGGAGTGCGGGAGGATTCCGGAGTAACCGGAGGGGAAAAAATGGAAGCGCGGGCACAACATGCAAACTCGATTCGAAACCTGAATCTCAGAACTCTGCGGCAGACATGTTTGCCACAACTTCCACCAATCTGCTGCCTTAAATTGCAATCAAATGTTACACGAAAATTAAAAAGATAATTTTTTATAGAATAATGTCAATGAGTTTATATTTATGTCCTCAATTCTGTGTAATGTTCCAGTTCCTTACCTACTTAATACTTACCTTATTTTTGTTGTGTGTGTTTGTCCAGATACATTGCCATGACCTCCCTGCAAAAGATTGTTGGGACCGACAACATCGCAGTGCAGCGTCACAGAGGAACTATCGTGGACTGCTTGAAGGACCCGGATGCTTCTGTCAAACGGTAACTTTCCACCTACACACATTTTTAATTTCATTTCTGTTCTGTAAATGATCCAGTCTCAAACATGATCTAATATCCAGAACCCTTGATTTGTTCAGCCGCGCGTTAGACCTCTCCCTGGCGTTGGTGTCTGCCAGCAACATCCGCTCCATGATGAAGGAGCTGCTCGTCTTCCTCTCCTCCTGCCCCCCTGAACTCCGATCTGAAGCTACCAGCGGAATATTCCATGCTGCAGAGAGGTGAGTGACTTGGGCATGCGTCACATGCACATGCCGTTTGTTTGCTACGCAAGCAGGCGTGCAAACGTTGACGATTGCATGAGATGCATTCGCCCTCTCTTTGCCCGAAGCGGGGATGGCTTTACTCCCATTGTGTGGCACATTGTGTGTCTGCTCTCAGAGACATTGCCGTACTGTATGCTTCACTGGCAGTGTGACAACGGCGCCACAGTTTCACTCGTGTGCACGGCGGTGAAGACACAGATGGATTTCTCTCTGTGTTTCTGACCTTCTTAAAGCGTGTGTGTGTGTGTGTGTCTGTCAGGTACGCACCCTCCCAGCGTTGGCACATTGACACCATCCTGCATGTCCTCACCACGGTAAATACTGACACAATGTCACACGTGTTGCCGTTCGCAAATGTGATTTGTGTGTTTGCAGTACGTGTCACTCAAGGCGACCAGTTTCTATGGTGATCAATAAATCTGACAAAATAAGGCAGTGAATCCTTTTTCTTATTATTGCTGATTCTGCATAAATGATCTTACATTTGATCACGAAAAAGAAAGTGCTCCACGCTGTTTGTGTGATCATGAATAAAATGTTGGACAGTTTACTTCTAAATTGTAGTGGGCTGTTTTTAGTTCAGTTGTAACGTGATATTAATACAAAATGCATTCAATAAAAAGTTCGATAGAGTAAAATCAGGGAAAAGCAAGCAAGCAAAGAAGTGTGCACATACACGTACTTCCTGCGTGTGGCTTAACTTTGTAAAAATAAGTTAAATGACAATTCGACTTCAGAGGTCTTTTCACCTTCACGTAGATGGCATCACTTCAGTTTCAAACCATCTGTCTTCTCTATCAAGAATTTTCACATTTTTGTTCTCAAGAGTGCTTTAACAACAAGGTTAACTTTCTTTTTTTTTTTATATGTGATGGCAAGTCAAATGTAGAGCAAGTTCAAATCTTGCATCAGTTGCGTGTGCGTGTGCGTGCGTCGATGCGCTCCTGTTTTTGACCTATTCCTACACTTGTAGGCCGGAGGTGATGTAAGAGATGAAACCGTCCCCAACTTGATCCTGCTCATCACCAACGCTTCTGAGCTTCACTGTTACACCGTCCACAAGCTTTACCGAGCGCTGCTCACTGACATCTCTCAGGTGTGTGTGTGTGTGTGTGTGTGTGTGTGTGTGTGTGTGTGTGTGTGTGTGTGTGTGTGTGTGTGTGTGTGTGTGTGTGTGTGTGTGTGTGTGTGTGTTTCTCTGCAGTTCTTTACTCTTATATATTTTTTAGCCCATCAATTGCCTGCTCTGTATGTACAAGTTGTAAACCAAAATCATCTCAATACCTACTACCACATTTTCCTTATATTGCTAATAGAGTAGTGCTTATTCCTAAATCAAAATGTAATCTCCCCTTCATAAAATTAAAATGGTGTCATGTATTGTCCATTGGAGTGCAGTAAGTACCCAAATTGTATATTCCAGTAAAGATATTTTAGTAATGTAGACACAAATGGCTCAGAGGCCCAAAACCTTTAAAGACAGACTCAATCATATGACTTGAAATCTTTATAAAGGTAGAGGTTTTTGTCACAAGTTTTTATGGATGTCTGCAGCAACCGCTGGTTCAGGTGGCATGCTGGTGCATTGGGGAGTATGGAGACCTGCTACTCAGAGGAGAGTGTCAGGAAATGGAGCCCATTCAGGTAAATAGAGCACACCCTTTGTTTGTTTAATTATTTCTTTATTATGGGAAAAAAAAAATATTCACAATTATTAACCATTCCAATTAGGTGAGTGCAGACAGTGTGTTGGATGCCTTGGAAACCGTTCTTCAGTCTCACATGTCCGCCCCGGCGACAAGGGGCTTTGCTCTCACTGCCACCATGAAGCTGAGCACCCGCATCAATGACAATGTCGAGTAAGACACACTTGTTGCCGTTTCGTGTTGTCCCAACAACATGAACACAAAGCGCAGTCTATAATTGTTTGTCGCTAGGGCCATTGTTAGAATTATAGCGCATACATCGAAATTCCATTTTTGTATTTCCATGTCTCCCTGTTTTGTTTTGTTTTTAGTCGAATAAGAAGCATCGTAAGCATTTACGGCAGCTGTATAGATGTGGAGCTCCAGCAGAGGGCAGTGGAATACAACGCGCTCTTCAAAAAATATGACCACATGAGGTAGGTGTGTGAGGATTTTAATGTTAGAGAGGGAGGAAAAAAAAAAGAAGTCTAATCCCAGGAGGGCAAGCGTCATTCTTCTGCTGAAATTGTTGAGATGTTCTCTGTGTCCACAGGGCAGCTGTGCTGGAGAGAATGCCCGTGATTGAGCGGAACTCTCCGGGCCATACCAACGGGGACTCGATGGGGGATGTCATTAAACAGATGGAGGTGGACAAAGGGAAGCAGAAAGAGGCCCCACTGCCACAACAGCCTGCTAACCAGGTGAAATGTTGATGCTTTCAGACGACATGGAACCAATTTTAATGCACTTCTCATCTTAAAGAATTTGAGTGCGCTTGACAATGTAGTTGCTTGGACTATTTGTCAGTTTGTGTTTGTTACTTCACTTCATCTTTGTTTGTTATGCTAAATCAATGGGAATTAATCTTAGCTAACCAGTTTCTATGTACAGTTGTAACTTGCGTAAGATTACTTGGTGAGTCAGAACTTGAGAATTTTGTATGACAAAATGGCTGCCATTCATTGTTTTATATCAGTCTGTGTTTTCATTTGCGTATCTGTAAAAGGAGCGCCACACTTTTCAGTTTACTTCCCGTTTTATATTCTTATGAATGTGGGTTTGGAATGAATGATGGTGCGTTGACTTTTTCTTTCCACCTGTTTGTTTTCTTAAGGTATGTGATCTTTTGGACCTGCTTGGGGACTCCAAAGAGTCGGTTCAGGCCGGCCCAGCTCTGGGTGGCCCCGTACCCGTCCAGCCCATAAACACAGCCAAGCCTGTTGGAGGGGACCTTCTGGATCTGTTGGGAGGCTTTGAGCCCACCCCTCCGGCACCAGGTTTGAGTCCTACACATACTTGGGCTTTCCAAGAAAGGGAAAATATTATTTTTAAAACATTAGTTGAATCAAGGCTTCTTGTTTTAAGGGTACCGCGACAAGTAAGACATTTTGGTGTAGTTTAGTAGAATTCTCCTTGAGTGATTATATTGTACTGTAATGTCAATAAATTAGAATCAAGGGACAGATACGTGTGGTGTAAGCAAATGTTTCAAATAATCGCGTCATGTTTTGTCTGGGCTTGAACTGCATGATTATCATGTCGCTTTTGTTTCATAGCCCCTGCAGTGACGGTGTACGAGAAGAACGGTGTAACTTTGACGCTCAGCTGGGAGAAGCAGTCCGACGCCGACGTGACGGTAACCCTGAAAGGCAGCAACTCCTCCAACTCGGACGTCACGAGCTTCACTCTCCAGGCCGCTGTGCCGAAGGTTTGTTTTGCCTTTGCGTGAAAAGTTATTACTTTTATTATGAATCCTCATTCCATCCAGAAATGGGAACTTTTAAAACTTTTGTTGCTGTGTACAAGTAGAATTTTGTAAGAACCTGTGAGTGTTTGAATGTACACACATTCTAGTTTGCAATTGTAGAATGACAGGGCGATGAGTCAATGTGTGTTAGGTGTCCACATGTTTGTATTTGATGGTTCCAGAGTGTCCACTTAAACATGAAGGCCCCCAGCGGAGACACTCTTCCTGCAAGAGGTTTAGCTCATGTGATCCAGGTGGTACTTCTCAACAATCCAAACAAGGTGAGACACCGTTTCTAATGGCAGATATTCTGGAGAGGAAATATGGCACTCAAGTGCGAATTTCACCCACTCCCTCCAGGTCAATCTTAAAATGAGGATACGGATATCGTACTCGAGTCAAGGATCTTCCATTCAGGACACAGTTCAGATTGATTCCTTTCCTGGGCTTTCCTGATGGGCAACCTGTCATCAGTCTACCGTCAGACCTCCACGCTACCATTCATCGGATTCCTGATTTGTTTTGTTTTTTACACTAATGTTGAAATGTCCAACGTCGATAGAGAACACGACCTCATGATCTATTTGGTATTGCATTCTCTACTTTGGAATACAACAAAATCAAGTATTGCTGTTTTCCAATGTCAACTAGCTATTAAGTCTCACCCCTAGGTGTAATATTCAGGGTTTTGAATACTGTAGTTGATTTTGCCTGTAATAGGATTTTGCCTTTTTTTGTTGAGATATTCAATGTCTAACACCCTCCAAATCTTTTTTTTTTTTTAAAGGAATTGTAAATGGCTCATTCCTAACAAATGAACCATCACTATTACTACCATATAATCAGACGCTCACAGGTCCCCTCTTCTCCGTGCCTTTCTTTCTCATTTGGTAATATTATATTGCAATCATCACAATTATTGTAAAAAGGCAGAACCTTTTGAACAATGGTCATTTGTTGATTATTTACAGTTACTTTTAATATTTTTTAAGGACTGTACTGTATAAATTGTTTTCCATTATTTTAAAGACCAATGCACATATATTTTTAAAAGAAGGTGGGAGTACATTCAGAAATCCTCAAATAACTGGAAATCCTTGGGTGTCCGCAGTAGTGTTCTAAATAGATGTTCAAACTGTTGCAGGTCTAAGAAAACTGTTTGGATTCACGCTCATCATTTTCTAATAAAGACGAGACAGTTTCAGCACCTTAAACAGCAATGTGTATTGGTATTCTGTTAATTTGTGTATTGAAGGAAGGTGCAAAACTCAACTTGAGCATTTATTCACAAGCAATAATTACCACAGCATTGTTAAAACTCTCTGCATGAGTGCCTGTATGAACAGAAAAACTCAGAAAGCCAATGTGGGTTACAACAACATTCACAAAGTAAACACGCATTCTTTCCTTTCTTTTTTTGTCTGTAAGGGGTGACTTTGTTTTTATCGTAGCATGGTTAAATGAAATCGGGACACCTAAAGCGTTGGCACACAGCTGGCATCGCGTTAAGCGCCGTTCATGATGATGTGAGTTGTACGTCGGGTATGTGGTGCGCTTCCCCTCCTCTTAGCGCCAACACCAGATGGAGCACCGAGCCTCCCTGGATTTTGTAGTCTGCAGCTGTCTTCTCATCGTTCCTGAAAATACGAGAATATGCTTTACTTGATTGCAGAGAAGGAAAACGTTTTGTCACTGGTAAGGAGCTCACATCTGTTTTCCACTGTAGATGAGTCTTTGTTGCTGAGGGGGTATGCCTTCCTTTTCTTCCACCCTTTCTTTAATTCGCTCCACCTAGAAAGCCAAGCAAGATTCTGAGACATGTTTCTGTAACTTCTGACAAGTATTTAAATGCCATTACCTTGTCTGTGGGCTCAATGTCGATTTCTATTTCTTTTCCAGTCAGAGTCTGAAACAGAATGAACACATAAGGCCTGATATCGCCCTGATCATGGAGCACAAGCTAAATAAGCATCTTTGAGTTTATGTGCTGGAAATTCTGTTATCTATTTTTGTGTTTGTTACGTAGAGCGGTATCTCTTATTTTAACCTCCATGACAACAGAACCAGGGAACCATCGCGTCCACACAATTAAAAGTTTCTCACTTTACAGATAACAAAGTAGAACATAAAGAACGCTACGTCACAGCAATATTTTAGCTGTCATTTGGAAATTACTTCACTTGGCTATGGCTTGGCTATGTAAAACGTAGCCACACAACAAACGTATTGTTTATAATACAGTGGAAGCTACACAATATAGCTACAAAATGAAACGGTCATCTTATTTGAGCAAACTTTCGTGTTTTACGTAAAATGACAAACGCCTTACCTTCACTTTAATCAGCATTTTGAACGAGGAATATGACACAATTTTATATTATTTGAACATGTAATGAATAAAGCGATTGAATAGTGTTGAGTATTTCTAAACTGGTCGCCGGGATGATTCAGGACTACTTCCTGTGTAACGCGCTAAACGTTCCGGAAGTGACGTACACATAATAAAATATTCGTCCTTTCGTTCCGCTTTGCGGGATTGGTTTACTATACTTTATCGTGTGATGATGTAACGTGACTTCACACTTTTGTAACCATTTACCACTTGTTCAAAGCAAAAGCAGGTCTTTTTTTTAGTTAGGTAGTGTAAAAAAAGAATAAATAAATAATAAGCATTATTATCTCATCATAAATAAGAATATGCATTAAAACGTACAACTTTATTAAATAATGATTCATCCTATAAACAAAGGGGTATATGTAAATTATTGCCCGCATATAACCTAATCAGAATATTTTTGAGTAAAAAAAAAAGAAGATTTGAAATGATTAGAAAATAGATTTTTAAGAATAGATTTTGTAGTATTTTACATATTTCAATACACATTTATTTCCTCTTCATACTCTTAATCCGAATGATCGGCCCCCATGCCCGGTTTAAAAAAAAAATCTAAACAAAAGTTTGCCCATTCGCTAGGTCATGTGTGCACGGTAGGCGGTCTAAAAGCTTTTTCCTGCTCCCGCACAGATGTTTGACATTGGTATGATTAGGCAGGACGTGTGTATATAATTCCACTTGCAAGGTGCATTGACTCATTTAGCCATGCTTCTCCATCTCTTCTTAGGTGTGACATTCTTGGCTGTTTCTGCAACAGCATATGATGAAGGTACTGAACACAAATGCTTTGTTTGTGATTGTGCAGCACAGCCTTTCATGTCAGCCTCCTTTCTTTACAGATATCAATATTAATTGTTGGAAAGACTCTGTAAACATCACATGGAGGATCAATCAGGAGCTGGTGCCAGACTCAACCCGTTTTTACCTTGGCAACTGCATACGGTCGAGTGTGACTAGTTTGCCAACAGGAGATTGGGAACTACATTTTGACTACAAATTAAGAAACTGTAAATTTCAAAAAAAGGTAAGGAGGGAAAGATGATCATTTGAATTGTCATAGACTTCTTGGTGACCGATCTGTCTTTTCACAGATAAGAGGAAAACATCTTATCCATCAGAATATATTGAGCTACAGTCCTGGAGCAAAGAACAAACCGCCAGTTTATGAGTACTTTTTTGAATGTATCCAGAAAAGGTGCAGCGTAATTTTTACGTCCACTGTTTTCCTGACTTCATATAAAACTTCCCCTGTATGTTTTAGGCCAGAAGGGTGGATTCCTCCATTCCTGAACCCAGGTGCGAGTGTTTCTTCAGGGCGGGGTGATCTCGTCTTCCATATGGCGCTCCTCAATGGTGAGTCCTCACACTGCCATACACGACATTAAAACCTGCGTCTACCGAGTACCAATGCCCCCTCCCCATACAGAACAAATGTCCAGCATCGCAAAATCGAATGTAATCTCGCTGGGCTCGTTCATGCCGATCTGGGCGGCTGTGGAGCAGAAAGCCCATCAACCGTTACGTCTGTTCATGGAGGAATGTGTGGCCGCCCCCACTGCACAGCTGCAGCCACAACAGCAGATTTACCCCATCATTCTCAACAAAGGGTAGGTTTCACAGTTGCGAATCTAAAAGCCACATTTTGTAATGTCTGTTTTTACAGGTGTCTTACAGATAGCGTCAAAGGAAATTCAGCGTTCGTTCCTCGATACCATTCATCCGCAATTGTCCTCTCCCTGCAGTCGTTCATGTTTGGTGCCGGAAAGGTGAGGTGGTAAAATGACGGCTCTAAGCTGTGATTTATTTGAAACCTGTTTTGTTTTTGTTTTATATCAGGTGTACATCCACTGTAAACTTGTCGCATGGGATCCTGACGTCCTTGATGAAACAAAGAAGGCTTGTCAATATTCAAAAGAGAATGGCGGGCAAGTGTTGCACTAACTTTTTGTTGTTGTCATTTTTATTCTCCCTATAAAAGTATTTATACTTTGTCTTGTTCTTAGATGGGAATTAATAGATGACCCATTCCAGAATGACTTGTGTAACTGCTGTGATGCCACCTGCAAAACTCGGCCCAAAAGAGGAATTGAATGGAGTATATAAAAAAATTTGTTTTTAAAAAACTTTACTAATTTTGATTTGTGCCTCCACTTGACTTGAATGTAATTTTCTCTTTCACCCCTCTCCTTAGAATCTCAGGGGCTGAGTCAACTTTCGGTGTTGGGGCCTTTGATCATCGTGGATATGTCTGACGGCCTAAAAAAGGAGGTGGAGCCCTTTGCTTCTGGATAAGCATGTCGTTGTGCAGAGAATAAAATTCTGTTGGACCCACTGTTTGAGTTGATTGAATTTTTAACATTTGAACTCATGTATGTGTGGTAGCCCCCACCCCCCCCCCCCCCCCCCTCAGCCATAAGTCATAGTATGATCTGCCTGTAAAAGCATAGCGCCGCAGCAGGCTGTCAGAAAATACATATATAGGAAAAAATTGTAAGCTAGGCTAACTATTGGTGTTTTTGCTAACTATTTTAGTGAATGACTAATCAAAATAAATATAAATTCATATTGACAGACTGCTGCCATGCAAAGAATGGAGTTTAGAGAGATAAAACATTGTTTCATGAACAATTAATGCCTTTAAATGCAGATTTTGCCACATACTGTTGACTGAAAATGACATCACTTGTGCCCCGCATGACCAATCATGGCTCAGTTTGCTGCCTAGGAAACAGGTGAGCTGTGATTGGCTACCTGAGCTCTGGGCACCTGTGATGTAATTTTCAGTTGACAAGTAGCAAAATGAGTTTTTAAGGTAATGTCGATGAAAAATAATGACGTTATCAGAATTAGACAATATCTTACTGTTAAAAATGACAAGTCATCTGAGTTGGTGCTGACATCTACATGATTTCTCACGCTGAAACTGTGTTGCATTCTAGAGGCAACATACAGTGACAAAATATTAACTGATGAACACGGATGGTGTAACGTGTAGGAATGCACATGCCTGACCTGCGTGTACGAAAAGTGGGTTTGTTTCCTAAATATGACAATGTGACTGATTGGCGACCTGTTATAAGTGTAGTCCACCCTCCAACAAAATTGAAAATGGGTGGATGGTCTAATCGCTGGCGTCGGGCCGAAACCTCGTAAATCACAATTTGGCAAATTTAATATTTTTCAAAAATCTATGCTTTTAGTCAACCCACATGTGTGGATGTCATTTTTATGAATTATTGACCAATCTAATTTGTTGAAAATGTCTTTGTTCTCTTTGATGATGCAATGTTAATGGTTGAAAAAAGATTATTTGTATAGCACATTTCATACACAAGGCAACTTAACGTGCTTTTTACACAAGGAAAGACCACACCTGGCATCTCCTGAAAATTGACAATTTTGGTGGCACAAGGTTTTGGCCCTACGCCTGTGATATAAACTTTATTTATTTTTGTCAAATACATCAATAGAGCATAAAATGATCATTCTGAAAGCGGCAAAATAATTGCGACCAATGTGATGGAACCAAGTTGGTAAGCGGTTTGGAAAATTAATTAATTAATTAATTAACAAATATTAATAATATAAACAGTGGGCACATGTAAAAACCACAAACTTTGTCCTCCCCTTGTAAATAAATGTATGTAAACGTATGACTAATATTAGTTTTATGAAATTGTATTAATTTATTTTCAACAGACTATTCTCTTTATTTTGTAATATATATATGTCGAGTTCAAATACAATTTTATCCAATCAGATTTCAGAATCTGGCCAGGACTGTTTCTTTAACCAATCAGATTTTAAATTTGCTACCCGGCAAACAAGAATGTTAGCATTGGATTTTCTCATCCCCTGATTGGTGAATCTGAACAAGCTAAATTCAACTCGGAAAACAGATCTGCAGAATCCTACACACATTTACACATTTAATAATCTGAATATCTGGTGAGTATGATGTAGCCCATTTTATTTAAATGGTTTATGTTTTTGTCATGTTTCTAGATAAATGACGCTTAACCGCTCCATAAATATTGCATTTTTGTTTACAGCGGGTTTATTTATTTATTTAGTGCGACGTGATCTTGGTGGTAAAGAAAAGTAAATCGCCATTGAAAGCACAGGTACCAATTGATAATTTGAAAATATGAGAACGGCTGAATGTGGAAAGGGCTCACTGTAATCAGATGCACCTGTGCTGGTTTTCACACACCAGGTGAAACAGTTTGACTTGATTGTCACCTTCCAGTCAGAGTGAATAAAAACACTGTCGGCGGTCCAAGCGTGCATTCAGTCATGATGGCTTTCATTTGGCATAGTGCATTGCTCCTGAGTTTCGCTGCTGCCATTGCAGTGTATGCAGGTAATGTTGCCTTGGAGAAAGTGTTGTTGTGATGATTCTAGTTAACTGCATGTTTCTTCCTCGCAAGATGTCAAGCTGGACTGTAGGCCTGATTTGATGTCACTGGTGTGGACGGAAAGCAGACACCACGCTGATGCGTCGCTTTTCCGTTTGGGCACCTGCGTTCCCACCAGCTCATCCTCTCGGGAGGCAACTTTCAACGTGGCTTATACAGACTGTAACTTCAGGACGATGGTGAGTACGGGTTTATGTTGCCATCTTGTGGTTTTGATCCCTTTTTTACCTTTCACTTTCTCATAGGTGACGGGAAACAAGGTAGTGCACTCCAATGACCTGGTTTATTGGGCTCCTGGTTCTCAAGTACAAACCTTTGTCCACCCCGTTATTTGCGTCTTTGACAGGTTGGTTGGGTCTGCTAAACCACTGAAAGTAATCATTTCCCAAATGGCTGTCTTTGAAGTTGGAATTTAATTTATTGTACAAATCATTTTGCAGGCCTCAAGGGTGGTCCCCAGCCACCTATGAGCCAGTGTTCTCTACCTATGGCCAATCGGGTCTGGTGTTCCATATGGCGCTTATGAATGGTGAGTTCATGGCTAAAATGCCACCATTTTGTGAGCTCAACTTGACTTCCGAATTTTTTTGTGTGTGTGCGCAAGACGACTTCACGGGCCCAACTGAATCGACCCGTTTTGCTCTCGGTTCATTCATCCCAATCGCGGCTCGTGTGGAAGAGCATACACATCAGCCAATGCTCCTGCTGATGGAGGAATGCATAGCGACCACTACGCCACAGCCGCAGCCTGATAATTTTTACAACATCATCGGCAATAAGGGGTACTGTCCAAAAGCAGGCCTAATGGTAAAACCACTGCAATAGTCATTTAATCCTCCTTTTCTTCACCCTTAGATGTCTGTTCGACAGTAAATTGTCACGTTCTAGATTCCAACCAAGGGAGGTCTCGTCAGAAATCAGGCTATACCTTCAAGCATTTAAGTTCGCTCTTGAAGAGGAGGTAACTTTTTAATTGGACCGCTCGACCCCTGCCCCCTCATGTTGATGACTATGCTCTTCTCAACAGGTGTTTATCCATTGTAAACTTGTAGCTTGGGATCCATCTGGTATTGACAACACCAAGAAAGCATGCAACTTTGTCAAAGGGAGTGGGTAAGTTATTTTTTTTTTCTTTATTCACCCCTATGCTGTATACTAATTAAATGTTGACTCTCAAAATCCACCAGTTTTTGGCCATCTCAGATGTCCCTTTTGCTACATGCTATCAACTGAGAATGCCACTAGTTTCTCTGTGCTCCAGTAAAACCAATCACACTTCCTGTTTTCTGAAACTGGGCAGTGATTGGCCATTACCTGAGCAACTGGTCTAATTTTCAGTTGAAAGTAGGAAAAATGGCTGCCTCTGACATGGCTTGCTAGTAGATTTTTGTTCATATGCCATAAACATTTGCACTGACTTCCCCTTAATTGACAAATGCCTCCCTATTCAGTTGGGAGTTGGTGGACAACCCCGCACATAGCAAGTTGTGTGACTGCTGTGAAACAACTTGCAAGTCCAGGTGGTCAAGGAGTGTACGTTCAGGTATGAGTTTCTACACACACACACACACACACACACACACCCCCCAAAAAAGTCGTGCTGGTATGAAAGTACTTTGTACTTGCAGGGAAGCATGGAATTGTCCAGAATGCAGTCCTTGGACCCCTGACTATCACTGAAGTTGGACCCTGAAGTAACTGGCAACTATCTATTTTGTGAAGTGTGGCATTTCCAAAAGGAATGCACCCGAATGTGAAAGTTTTATTTTGACTTTGCAAACTGCTGAGTAGATTTTCTTGCCTCCAATAAACATCTGGAACACATCTGACTTTTTCCTGATTTACTTCTTTTCTCCCCTCCTTGTATTGTGTTAAACGTTATAGTGGGACTGCAAACCTGACTTGCAGGGGTCTCCAAATCCAGTCCTCAAAAGCCCCTGTAATTGTCTTTTTGGTGAGATCCCACATGATGTAAGCAAATTAAGGTGTGCTGACTGCTTTTATTTATTTTTTTTAACAATTTTGGTGGCACTCCATGGCACTATTCTCCAAACTCTATGCCGTATAATACAAAAGTTGACCTGTGAGAGGCAGCATGGAGCAAAAAAGGCATACAGACCGAATGGGTTTATTTATAGCCTGTATTCAGTGCAGATCGGACCAGAAATAAATTCCCTCTAAATTGGCACGCTCTACAGTACACCATAACCAGTTAAAATGGGACAGATTATCAGTAAACTATGACAAAATTGAGAGATTAGCTCTACAAAATGGCTGTGAAAATATTTATTTAAAGTATTTGTATGAAGCATGGATTATGTCAGTGTGATACAATTCTACCTATCCAAAGTCAGTCTTTAAAGTATCAAAATGTGACTGTCTCATATTGATTGAGCAGTTTTATTTTTCACACTTTGCAGGTTCAGAATTGTTCCCTTTGTGTTGTGTAATTGGGATATACAGTAGGCTACATCAAATTCCAACTTACATTTGTAACACTTTTTTTTTTTTTTTAAACATACTTTCAGTGTAAAAGTACAGCAGTTAGTGTGTTTTAAAAAATATATTATTATTTTTTAACAGTACTGTACTAAAGAGGATGTTTTCTTTTTAACCAAAGTTTTGGAGAAGAAAACAGCCTCCTCACTAACAGTTTGCCTGGTCCTTGCTAAAAGTTGCTGACTGTTAGAGGTTCTGAATGTTTATGGATACAGGCCCTAATTATTTGCAGTTTTGTGTTTATAAATATTTGTTTCGTTTATATATAGTGTTTGCATTTATCCCGAAGTTCAATGGACGGATGTCTCATCTGTCGCAAGTGAACTGCTTCATGAGCTATTGCTAGCATGCTAACGGTTGCTAACTGTTGTCCATGTTTGTCTTACACTTCTCAGATTTGCGGCAGGTAAGGTTACTAAAATATTAGAGTATGTTTTCTATTTAATAGTTGAAGTATTTTATGTTTGTAGTAACGCATGAAATTCGATTTGAAAATTTGAAGTAGCAACAGCTCTCCAAGCTAACATGAAGATAATAGCTAGCATGCGATTAAGAACAATTGTGTGATAGATTGAATACAGACTACTTAATGTAAATAAGTAACTTGGAAAAAGTAAGGTTCAAATATTTTATTGCGTCTGAATAGTTTTGATGTAGCTTCTTCTTTTTTTTTGGTTTGCAGCTAAAGTAGATTATAGACATACAAATGGACTGGTTCCACTGTAACAAGTGCTTCTTAAGAACAGGATCAAAATTTGCTGTGTCCAACTGTGGACACATCTGCTGTGAGGCTTGCATCAAATCTGGCAAGGCTTGTCTGTTTTGATAGTATTCTAATTCCTTGAAATAAGTGATAGACAAAATGATTTGAGTCACTCTTGATTGTTCGTTTCCCCTCAGACAAATGTGCCATTTGTGGAACCAGTTGCCGTTATCTGCCCATCACAAATAAGGTTGGTGATTGTTATGTTTTGGACCTTGTGTTGTGATGACCCAATCATATTCAAACAGTTACGCTCTTCTTGGAAAAATAATGTGTGTACATATTCACCATTCAGAAATTGGTCCACTTATGGAAAAAAAAGTAAGTTGAGTTATTAAAATGAGTATGTATAAGATACAAAAAATAAATGCATTTGTTTTCACTTAGAGCACATGCGTCAAATTAAAGGCCAGATCCAGTCAGTTAGAAATTATTTCACTATGTATTTGGACATTTTTATGTTTGTATGGTGTGATTAATGGTCTTCCTAAAAAAAAAAAAATGTCTTTGTGTTTTAGATGGAACCACAGCAAAGGATGTTTTTCATGGATCCTGGCAAGCTCATCCAGTCACGGCTAGAAAACATTTCACAGGTTTGTTCACCCCAAACGCTTTTTACCGCTGTCCTTTTTAATATGAATGAAGAGATTCCTAAGCCTTTAGATCAGTGGTGGACAAACTGGGTTCTCGAGGGCTGGAGTCCGGCAGGTTTTGGACGTTTCCCTGCTCCAACGCAGCTGATTCCAATCAACAGGGTCGTTATCATGCTTATGCAGAGCTTGCTGATGAGCTGATCAAATATCAGCTGCGTTGGGGAAGGGAAACATCCAAAACCTGCAGGACCCCGGCCCCCGAGAACAGAGTGTGCCCACCCTTGCTTTAGATGGTCTTCTAAGATACCACAATCTATTCGATATTGATTAATTAGTGAACATCCATTCTTCTTAACTATCAAGGACATGAAAAAAACCCTCTAAATTTCAAGTAAAATTTTGCGGCTGAAGACACTGATTAAATTATTTAGTTTATCAACTCATTTGCTCCCCAAATCGTATAAATATGTTCTATTTTAAATGTCCCAAAGACGTATTTATGTTTTTAATGGGTTTTTTTTCTGCAAGCGCATACAGAAAGAAGGCTTAGATGCAGCCTCTCAACTGCAAAGAACGGTTGAAGAAATGGTAGTTATTACACAAATGGCCAGCAGGTGGCAGCAGAGCATAGGAAATGAACCAGAACCATGTTGAAAAAAACCCTCAATTACTCAGAATTCTAAATAGATTTGTGAATAATGATGAAACTTAGCTATATTCTAATGCTAATTGCTGCAAAATGGAAACAGACACAAATGTACTTTTTTTCCCCCTGTTGAAATCAGAGACTTTCTTTTGGTAGGTTTTATAGCAATAGAACACAATATTCTGTGGGCCTTGCAAAATCAGTCAAAATCCAGTAAAACAGTCGGGAGTGAAGGGGATTTAATTAAGTGAAAATGGCTGCCAGTGAATGAGTTAATGAAAGTAACACGTTCTAATTACCTTAGTGTTACACAAACATTGACATCAGCAAGGATGAGATGAAAATATTTTCATAATTCTAATTCAACAATTGTGACTATAAATTAAAATGATTTGATGTGAAAATGACCCTAAGATTTAAAAAGCCATTAAAAATGTGGTTGTTTTTTTTAAAATAAATTGATGGGAAAAGGAGATATTAAAATAATCGATTCATTGTTTTATGAATCGATATCAGGCTCAAAAACGAAAATCTATTCGATATCGATTATTAAATTTTTTAAAGCCCAGCCCTATTTTATGAGCAAAACAGACTACAGTTAAAATTAAACATCCTAAATTGACAGTCCTCTTGACGTCAAAAAATAAAACAACTTTTGAGTGTTTAGAAAAATGGCAAAGGTTATCAAGCAAATAGACCATGAGTTAGTATTCCTATGTTTTGATTCCAGTAATACAGATTAAAATGTATCAGTTTTTCTATTAAAAATGGTGATGTACACTCTTTAAAGCTTGTACCCAATTACAAATGTGTCACTTTTAAGCATTTTCTACAATAATATACATATACTTAGTTGAACTACACGCTGGTTAGTGAGCTGGCTAGCAAAACAAATAAACAAACTTGCCAAAAATCTAATCAAATAGTTTCGCCTCCAACTATCCATCACCAACATGTGCCTTACCTTTCTCCTTTGATCGTTTTTCTTCGTCAGTTTTCTTTTTCTTTCGTTTTTCCGCGCCGCTGAGCTAACTTTTTGATTCCGTTCTCTGCGTCTGCTTTCTTTAGAACTCTCGCTAACGGAAAAAGTAGATGGGTAGCTGTCAATCATTCTCACACAGTTAGTGACGTAATAGTGTTATTTTATTTATATCATGTTTATTTTTAATTTCTGGTGGCTTGGGGGGGGGGGGGCCTTGGCGGCCGCCTACTTGGCCTATAGGAAGAAACAACGATGGGTACATATTCTATTGATGACCTAAGAAAGCCCTGAATTAACATCTGAAAGTGAATGTAGTGCAAATGTGGCTCCTCCCTCAGATAGCCGATTTTCAGCGGTCTCAAATGGAGAGAGCAAGGGCGTACTTCAAGCACAAGTCTGTTGAACTGGACAAGCGCTTGAAAGAAGTCACTCAGCAAAGTTACAGGTGACTTAAGGATGCGCTCCCAGAAAGCGAGGCAAATATTTGCTGAGATTGCCACTGTTGCTTCTTTTGCCGGAAGGCAAATAGCTGAACTGAAAAGAGAGAACGCGGATTTAAAAAGCCAAAATCTGGAGCTGAAAAGAGAGATGGCAGAGCTGAAAAAGCCTCTGTCGCAAAGGAGGGTACGTGTCGTTGCTGAATTTGATGTTTGTGCTTTTGGAGCAGTTGCTAATAGTGGAAGTCTGCTCTCCATAGGGTTCTCCAGGACAATTTCACACAAATGGGTAAAAGCCAATTGACTTTTTACAATGAAAGACTTTTGTTGAGGCTGTAACTGAAACTTTTGTCTCAGTGTCCAAAGGATCTCGCTGCCTGTGGCTGTCACTTCGCCTGGTAATCGCAGTTATCCAATTCCTTCTTCCTTATAGAGTTGTCGTTTTTATCATGTATTTATAATTTGGCAGTCTTATGCAAGCAACTTCCTGCGAAACTGCAGAGGGGTGTTTAAGAAGATTAAACGGCATTAAATGATGATGATGTGAATCCAAATACAGTTGCAGATCAATTCAGAAAATTTTGATATCCTAATGATGGAATTCCACTGGAATGATTTTTTAAACTATGTTTCAACATTTTTATTCACGCTAAACTTGTCTTTTATCTCCAGTTACCCCTCTTTTAAGAACTAGGAGGTATGTTTCACACAGTCAGTAGACTTTATTTTTTGTTATAGTCTCAAACTAGCAAAAGAAAAAGCTTCGTGTTGTGGTTTTCAGTCACCTGGGTCCAGCAGATTCCCCATTGTGGAACAGAGACAGAGGTCTCGGTCTTGCATTCCGTACGGTTGAGTACCAGGATTATTCGATTCAATTGCTTACAATTTCTGAAAAGATGTGTCTAAATGAGAAGAAAATGTGAAGATAATTGATCATGTGTATGGTATTATTAGACTCCTGGATCGACCATTTCCCAGTCTAGCCCCAGCCCTCTTCTTGAACGCATAAACAGTAAGTGTGTAATGTTTCTTGTCATTAATTTGTGCGTCATAGTTTTGATGTCGTCAAAATATTAAATACCGTTTTTAAAAGGGAGCCCGACTTCCGCCAGCCCATCTGAAAGGTGAGAAATGCAATCTTAAACATTTGTTATTTTGCCTCATTTGCATATTCTGCTCTTCCAATTTCTGTCATCCACAGAACCCCGAACCTCTTCAACTTCAATCTGATAAGTGGCTTATTGCGCTCACCTCGGCGTTAATCAAACCGGCTCTATTTGTAAAGACCCATCAAAAGATGTGTTTTGTGGGGGGGCAGGATTATTTTTTGTACACACTTCACTTCAGTTGTTGCACTGTGTTGTTTTCCGTTGAGTAATTTAACAGTCATATGATCTCACTGCTCTGGTTTCTTCACGGTGCTCGTTATTCCTGGGTTAGATTCTATACACGCACACTGTAAATTGTGAGGGGCATTATTACCATTAAGCTCATACTTGCTTGGCAAATTTACAATCAAAATGTCATGCATTCATGCAAAGCAATGTTCTTACACAAATCGATCTTTGAATGTGTTATTGTGAAAACGTTACAAATAAATTTTGGGGAAAATAATTGATTTGAAACAAATGTTTAACAAGTGTTTCATTATATACGATTTCTGTAAAACAACAAAGTGAGATGACTTGATGCCTGTATGCTATTAAAGCACTTTAAAGATATTTCTAAGCAATTGTGATCACTAGCTGACTCAAACTCGAAATTACCGGTAAATTGATCTCAAGTTATCTAGTTAGATCGTAAGAATCACATTATAGGAATTAATGAATGCATTGAGTTAAGAAATCAATATTATACCCCCCCCCCCCCCCCACCTACAGCAAAATTTAAAAACAAGTATTTCATCAGATTGGCCAAATGAATCAAGGAGTGTGTTTTGGATGCATACTGCATAAGTGAATGGCAATGTTTGTTACATCTTTTTTTAATCTAAACTTGTATAAATTAACAAACAACAGCAGGTTAAAAAGAGGACAGTGTTTAGTACAATGAAATAACGGGACTTATTAATAATAACGGCAGCAGGCTCCAAATCCAAAGTGCAAGATATCAAATTAAAAGGGGGGGGAAATGTCCAGTGTGCATTCCTTATAAGGAATAATGGGTTATAAAGGAATGATTACACAAAATGTCAGTGGCAAAGTCAACAGAAATCTCATCTCATCCACTGTACTCGGGTACCAAAAGAACCACCAGTTTAAATTAACTGCTACAATGGGCTATTCTGAAGTTTACTGTAAATCTAAACAAATGAGAGAAAAAATATAGCAAACCAGTGTGCACTTTCCTTTCCTATTTACAGTAACACAGGCAGCAAAGTTCTTCAATTTCAAATATATTATACAAGCAGAAAACAAAGTAAATATACATGACACAAACCGTGATTTGTGTCATGTACATGGAAGACTAAATGTTACAATCATGCCTCAGATAAAGCAAAATGTAAATAGCAAATGACAACTAAGCTTGCTGGTGGAGACGATAGCCGGGGTTCTTAGTCAACGCGAACCCTTCAGTCTGCTTTAAGCTGTAACAACAGGTTCTTGGTCGGTCTCCCCAACAACCTGAGCTGAAAACCAATCTCGCACTTGCTGGTAACTCATTTTGGATTTCTTGCATAATATGTCAAGGTCTTTTTCATTGAGTGAGCCCGTTGAGAGGAAATAATTTACTAAAGGCTGGACATTTGGGGGACCCGCACAGGTTCCGTTCACTTGAGATTTCCGTTTGCGGCTACCTCCAACCCGCGGAGACGTTCCTGAGCCGTTAGCTAAACTGGCGTTATTCTGCTGGGCGGCGAGCTCCGCCAAGAATTTGTCACGGACGCCCTTAACCCATCGCAGCTGTCCGTTTTTCACCGCATAACGCGTGTCCCCAAACCACTGGATAACATCAGCTCGAGGTAAACCTGTAATCTTAACGAGTTCTGTGTAATCTTCGCTCTTGGGCCACTGGCAACGGAGGAAGTGCTGCTTTAATAAAGCCAACTGCTCCTTGGTCTTCCTCGGTCTGCCACCAGATGTCCGGGATGTGGATGCGGTTGAGAGGTGTAGATTCTCGCCCCTGGCTGAGTGGACCGACTTCTTTGATGTGCTGATGTTGTTTGGGGGCTGCTGGTATGGTGACGCTGTAAGTGGTGGAGTTCCAGAGGGGGAGGAGCAGGGAGAGGTTTTGAGTGCGTCGGGCGGTTCTTGTGGAGGAGACTGTTGGTCAATCTTGCAGGGCTTTACCAACTGTAAAGGTTCTTCTTCACTTTGCTCCCCGTCTTTTATACTGTCCCCGTCACCAGACAGGTCTTCCAACGCTTCGTATCCCTCCGCCTCAAGGTCCCGTTCCCCGAATGTCTCAAGGCTGTGAGACAAGAAAGCTTGAAAGAAATGTGAATTTCTTATCACGTTGCTGCGGGCTCCCTCTTGGCCCTTCCCGGCGGGATTAAAAAGACGACTCTTTTGAGTCGTAAGTGAAAGCGGTTCGCTTTGTTGTTCGTGTTTGCCTCCTACAGCCGTGAGGTTCGAAAAGCCCTGGGCTGCTGCCAGACTTCCTCGTCCGACTCGGAGCTGGTAACGGCTGTCGCTGAACCATTTTCGGATGTCATTGCGGCTCAAGCCAGTCTCTTCCTGCAAGCGCCTAAGCTCCACCTCTGCAGGCCAGTTCTCTCTCAAAAAGCTCTTGCGCAGTGCAGCCAGCTGGACTTTAGACTTTTTATAGCGTCCATGGCGGTGTTGTTGTGGAGAGGACCCCGAAAGGTCTAAGGACACCTCAGCAGCAGCGTCGGCGGCGGTGGTAGCCGCCGCATTAGCACTTGATGGTATGTCACTTGGAGGGCGGTAGAAGTAGGAATCCTGAGGTGGCGGTAATGTGGAACTGAAACACGGGGAGGTGGATTTGGTTGGTTTACAAGAATCTGGTGATTCACATTTTGGTTTGTTCTTCTGAGGAGTCACACTCGGGAAAACAGGCTCCGCTTCACAATCTTTATCCTCCATTACTTTGGCTTCCTCACTTGTTTCAGCTGAGTCATCGAAGGAATACGGCACCGATAGTTTCCGTCGTGTCTCTTCTATCTCCTCTGATGACCAGCTGATCCCATATTTAATTCTCTGTACCATAAACCAAACCTTAACTTTGTCCAAGGGCAAAGAGCAAACCCGGGCAAGGGTGTTGACCTCAAGTGTCGATGGGTATGGAAACAAGTTAAAGGCTTGGGCTAGCTCTGGAATGGAGTCCAGCTCGCGGGTTTGATCAGAGTGAGTCCACACCAGTTTGAGTTCTTCTGACACAAGGGGCAAGCACACCACAGAGTTGTGGTTTGTGGTGAAACTGGACGCAGAGCTTGGGTTGCTTTCAGGTGACCTGGCCGGGAGATGCAAATCTTTAGCAGCGTGTTTATCTTCTTGCTTTACTTTACAAACGGCCTTTGTTGTTTTACTATCCAAGAACTTCTTGGTCGTATGTGGTCCCACTCTGCCATTTTGTTCATCGTAGGTCGCCATCTGGGCCTTGCAAGTAGGGTCTTTCACCTGGAAGAAAAAGGGGGTTATTTTATATGTTGGTAGTTTTGGGGGGAAATAAGGGTCAGACCACAAGAGATCATGTTTATATTTTAAGGACTTTTGTTTTGCCCTCATTGTCGAAGTCAGTTATCGGACAGCTGTTTCCCCTCCCCCCTCTACTTTGAACTCCTTATTCTGAACTCCCACTGAAACGAGTCGTATACCCGGTCCAGACTGGGTTCCCCTCCCCCAAAGTGTGGTGGGTGACTTTTGTTTTGTGTGAGCAGGGGGGTGGGTGGGGGGGACATTGGTCGCAAAAGGGTGGGAGTGTGGAGAACGGACATCCATGAGAAAACCCTTCACGGTTACGTTCTCACCCTTTTCTTGTTGGGCTTTGTTCCACTTCAAGTCTCCAAAGACAAGTCGAGCCCCTTCACGAAGGCAAACAGCAGAGCAGAAGCCTGTGAACTTGCAAATGGAGAAAATGATCCGTATTAGTCAGCTAGGCTTTAATTATATCTTCCAAAGTTAAAAAGTACTTAACACAAAAACACCTCAATGGAGTTTGAGAAACTTTGTTAAATGTTAAGCAACAGGTATCCATAAAACAAGCCAACGTTTTAATGTAACTTTTATGTAAAACTACAGTGGCTAAGCAGTATTGAGTACACCAAATATTTTTTTCTTCACTGGATTTTATGAATGAGTAGTCGAACAAGCACATCCTGGGCACTGTGCTCATTTTTTTTTAAATATATATATAGGCCTAAACATTGCCCTTAATATTGAACGTTTTAAATATGAAACAATAGGAAATAGTGCGCATCTTGTTTTGAGACTGCACCATGGCCGAAGATTTAGGTCGCTTTAGCTACGCAAGAAATGTGTAACCAAACCACGAGCCAACTCTAACGCCACAATGTTCGTCATTCGTGACCTATTGGAACAAATAGGGGCGGTAATGTAGTAGCCGCACTACGTTTTTTTTTTTTTTTTTTGTAGTTTAATTAACACGTAAACCAGCGAAATAACAAACATTTATTAAAATAAGGGGGGCTATAAAGCTAAAAAGTTGCTCGTTGTGGCACTAACAATGGTAGTCGAGCCTGTGCCCCTTATGGCGTACCAAGTAAAACGCTTCACTGAGCTGGCGCACTTCGCCGCTAGACACACTTAGGTCGAACGTGAAAAATAAACTTACCACAAAAGAATCCGTCGTCCCCGGGTTCCGTGTGAGCAAAAATACAACAACAACAACAAAAGCCTCAGTTTCCGTTTCGTGAGAGGCGGCTCTAAATGGCCGAAGTTTGGAAGAAGACTATGGACACAATGCCCGTCCGTCTGGCGGCTTGACCCTTGTCTTATTTAACCGAGCACCGCGTCGGATTAACGGCCAAGGAAAGCAAAATGCGACCGCGACCAAGTTTGTCGCCCTTTGGTCGGACTTGGTCTCGCTCGAACCCCGCTTAGGCGTCTTTTATTTCCAAGTGGGAGCTGGGGTTCGGTCGCGATCGCTGCTTGGTCCGCGGCCGCTTTTGTTCTGTTGAGAAGTGTTTCCACTGTCCGGCCAGATCGAGGCGAGGCGGAGCTGCGGACCAGGAAGCCCAACAAGGCCCAACTGACTGTCACCGCCTCGGCGGGGTGGGTGTGCCATTCTGCCGGGGAAGGCTTCACATTGGTGGGAGGAAGCGTCTGTACAACAAATCCCGGCCACTGGGCTAAACACTTTTTTTTGTCCCCTTCTACGCAACCACGTTGCGCGCCCCCATCAGATCTGGGCCACATACTATTTACGATGAGATTTTTTTTTATTTTCTCTGCCAACCAACAGCACAATACTCTACCATGTTTCTCACATGGTGACATGGTGACATGGTGTGTTTTTATAAGTCCTTTAATAGGGGGGGGGATGTCTTTTTTTTGTACAAATTGTAAATGTATTCACCAGTATATAAAGATGGTGCATATCATTTTGAATGAAATTAAAGGACTGTTAGAGAGAAAATGTTACAGTTCTGTGGTTGGGTGTTTCCATCCGCAATCCGGCTTGAGCATTTCCTCAAGTTTGCGTGAGGTTTCGCTAGATTAATCCACATTCTAAAAACACACCCGTAAGGTTAAGCAAAGACTCTAAATTGTCCTTTAGGTGAATGTAAGTGTAAATGGTTGTCTATGTGCCCTGCAATTGACTGGCAATCAGTCCAATATATACTCTGCTTCTTACCCAGCTGGGATAAGCATGTATGAGTGTGAGGGTTCTCTCTTGTGCTGGAGTGTCAAATTAATTTTTGTCACAGGTCGCATCGTAGTTATGGTTTCCCTTAGAGAGCCATTATGACTGCCTACGATCGGCAATCATGACAAACTGATGGATAACTAGTTGGAAATCAGAAACCAGTAAATTGCTAAACTAGTTGGCAATCTATTTTAAAGGGGGGATAAGTAACAAACGCGTTTTGCAATATCTCACTGTTGTGAAATGAAGACAATTTGCAAGAAACATGAAGTCGACACACATGATTTGCCTTTGTGGGCCACATAAAATTATGTCATGGGCCAGATCTGGCCCCCGGGCCTTGTATTTGTCACATGGGCTCTAGTGGTACACAAAAGACTCACGGCATAAGTACAGCTCAGTTGTATTTAACCTTTAAGTTCAATATATTTGTATGTTTATTTGGATCAAATTCACCTAACTTTTACGTGCAATACATTTTTGTTTGTGTCTTGCAGAAAAAACAAACCTTTACAGTATAATGATGCTTAGTTAAAATAGTAGAATATACAGTTACGTATATCAAATAAAAATGGAGTTTAAAATTAAAGGACTATTGTAGAGGACAAAGTCATCTCAAAGCACATAGCGCCCAGAAAAGAGAACAATTGACGCACACAATGAACACAGTGGAGTGAGCAAAGAGGCCATCAGATATCTTGTCAAAAAAATAAACTTTCCAAGCAGTACAAAAATGTCTATCTCTTACACACTTTAGTGTTTGCTTGGTGGGTGCTGCTGGTTTTGTTAGCAATAGTCTGCATCTCTGATCTGAATGAGCAACATTTTCTTTCCCTGAAATCAATTAATGGAGGCCACTATTTCAGGAAATGTATTACATCAGGTGTGTCTAATTACCTCGCAAGAACAAATGTAACAGTTCAGTCCATCAAAAAGATGTATCCTATGACAGAGCAGTGACATCACATCCCTTCCTTTTCTCATCATTCATTCATCTTGACTCTATATTACTTGTCCACATTAAGGTTGTGGGTGAGCTGGAGCAGCTCCCTTTGTGAGAAAGGGCGTGATCAACCTTGGACTGGTCGCCATTGAAAAAGTGTACATAGACAACCATTCACGCTTACATTCACACTCTCGGACATTTTAAAGTCTTCAACATGTCTTTGAAGTCCTCCCACGCATATTTTTGGAATATGGAAGGAAGTCGCATCATGCGGGCAAACCTACGCTAGCACAGTGAGAACATGCAAAGCACAAATTTGAGTCTTCAATGGACCTAAAAAGTTTGGGGGATGTTGAACTGTAGTCATTTAATCATTGTTACTTCCCCTGTTTTGAATAAGACGTAACAGCAGTGTTACCGCATTTCTTTATTTATCAAGATAGATGGTGAAATACTGCACTGTATAATAGCAACACACAAATATACAAAATGCATTAACATTTCATCAAAAATACTGTGTTTTACATTTTGGCGGCATCCACATCAAATATAGACAACCCAGCTTCATATTTACCTCAAATACAATTTTATATTCTTCAACTAAGTAATAGTTATAGTAAGCAATAGCGGAAACCTCTAAAGTTGACTGACCATTCTCATTATTTCATTGTGTTTTTCTTGGCTGCACAGCTACCAGATTGTGGATGTTAGATTTTATGGTCCAATCAGATTTCGGCCTCTTTGTGCCACAATGACAACAAAATCATTATCTGCCCAGGGCCTTCAGAATCACCATTGCTGGCCGATATCATTTAAACTATACTAGCGATGGGACTATTTCTTTAAGCAGCCATATTTCAAATTCACCAGTCAACACAAGCTTATCCTCCATCCAGCAAAACTGTCGCCACAGCCAACTTTAACTATCAAAACGCATCTGTACACATTCATTTATGTTATGTACGTGTCAGCATCTCTGCTGAGAATGACCCCCCCCCCCCTCTTAAATGTTTTTTTGTCATATCAGATAAATATTGATTCTTAAGTGCTACAGAAGATATAAGTGGCACAGTTACATACTGTTACTTTGCATTTTTTGTATAGTATTTATGGGTTGTATTCTATAATTGTGACATAATAGTGGTGGTATTAAGATGTGGATTAAGTCAGTTAAGTCCCAAATGAAGGCCCGATACCAATATGCACAGCCCACCACTGTATTCATCAACTGTTTGACCCTCGAACAGATAGAATCCATTTCCATAATTTCCTCTGGCAAGAGTTGTTTCAATTTGAAAAAAAATTGGAGGTCGACTAGCGTCCTTGACACAAATATAATTCAAATTTAGAGGTTTCGCTATAGTAGCCATTCAAACTTCCCCGGAGTCTTTCATTTAAATAGACACTTGTGGTGATTGGATTAAGAAGTAGTGACAAAGGTTTTCAACGCCACATCTTCCTGTGATTAGAAATGGTTGCTTGTCAAGGGAAGCAGAAAGCGTGGCATTCTTATAAAAGACGGGACGAAAGATGAGAGCCAGGAGACGTACGGGACTTGGGTCAGCAGGAACTTAAGGGAAGTAAAGTCTTCTACATCTCGCCCTGGAAAAGCAAACAAACATAAATAACATACAAACACCAGTGACTCACTTTTTCATTCTTCCCAAAAGTCATTCACCTTCGAGATCTTGGATCCTGTAACGCCTCGCCAGGTCGCAGGTCATGAGAATTTTGCCGCTCAATGACATCAGGTTTTTATCTTTAAAAGCAGAGACAGGATTAGTTAGTTGGAGCTCAAGTCAAAAATGTTCTTTGCAATAACTTGTTCAGTGTGCTCCCACGAGTTTAAATGTGGTATTCTGATATTGCGTTTGTGGAGGAAGAATTGAGCAGAATAACCAACCCGTTGATGTCAATGTGCCCACGGACATATCTTACCAACATCACGGTTCAACGTGTTTTCTGGGTTTGGGCATGTGACATTCGCAAGGCAGGCACGTGAGTATTATGACATCAATTTCAGTAGCAGTTAGGGTGCGGTGCCACATACATATAAGCCACCTTGACTGGCTGAAAACAGCAGGATCAGTCCTTTCAAATGGGAAGTCAACACGCAAAAAATCTTGACAATAATATGTTCTACGCAGACCCACTAGTCTAAATACGGTCTTTTGATTAATATTGCGTTAGTGGAATATGAGTTAAGCAGCAAAATCCAGCAGTTTTGATCCATATCAGGAGGCGGCCATTTTGCCACTTGCTGTCGAGTGAAAATGACACCACAATTGTTCAGGTCTCAGGTAACAACCAATCACAGCTCAGTTTAAGAAAACAGGTGAGCTTTGATTGGTCGTTGCTTGAGCAACTGTGATGTCTTCTTCAGTCGACAGCAAGTGGCAAAATGGCCGCCCCCTGAGATGGATAAAAATGTCTGGATTTTGCTGCATAACTCATTTTCCACAAATGTAATATTAATCGGAATGTCATGTTTAGCCTAGTGAGGTCACATTTAACATATTGTCAAGAAATGTTTAATGTTGACTTCTCCTTTAATTCTTATTCCATAAACGCAATACTAATCTTGTTTAGACTTGTGGGGCACATACGACACAATGAAAAATGTTTGATTTCCAAATGTCAGTCAATGTAGAAAAGGCCTACCTTTAGCGAGGTTGACAATACACCGGCCACTAAATTCAGTGCTTTCTCCGTTGGCAAACAGATTCTTAGACTGAAGGTGAAACAATTTAAGATTAGAGAAAACGACTGACAAAGACTCTACGCATGGGGTGCTTCTGCTAAGGAGGGACGTACCGATACCTTGGAATCGACTTCCTGTGGTGCATCATCTGAAAACAGGACCTGAGTTATTAGTTCCGTCTTCACTGGTCCCGGCCACAGACTGACCGATGCCACTCCCCTGCTCCGAAGCTCCACGGCCATGTCTACTGCCATGCGGTCACACTGTAAACAAATTGTTTAATTCCTCGATACATACATTTGACAGCTTATCAAACACCAACTTACTGCTGCTTTCCCAACACCATATGGCACATTGAAGAGATATCGCAGCCCTCCAAAGGATGAAATGGTGACAATCAAACCCTGACCTCGTGCCACCATCATACGGGACGCATACACCGAGGAGATATAGTGGCTTCTACCAGATTGAGCACACAAAACAAAAACAAAAAGGTTGAGTTCATTACTTTTGTTATCGTTATTCACAAACAGTCACACATTGCCGCAAAAGGTCTTGTACCACCACTAAAACTGTTAACGAGAGAATGCCTTTTGCAGCCATTTTCTTCTACTGGCACTGCACATACATTTCACTGTGTTATTTAGTATGCTTCTGTCGATCAGTATTACTGCACTATCCTCAAAGGAGTGTAGTACAGTACCTGATTTTTTTTTTTTGGGGGGGGCACATGAAATGAGCATACTGTATTTCTGCCTGATGACCGTTTTTGTGAACACGTTCAGCCTGGCGTCTGAATTTTTGAGCGACAGTTCCTTTTTGTTTAAGAGTGCTACGTTTTGTACGACTTGCAGGAGAAAACTTGGCTAAACACAAGGACAAGTTCATTTTTGGAAACATCGAACTTAGTTCAAAATTATTAAATAATTATAATTATCTAATGAAATTTTTTTTATGGCGTTTGGCGGCATGTACCTCAAATGTGATATACAACTTAATTTAAATGGTATAGAAATTGAACAAGTTACTGAAACAAAGTTTTTGGGAGTGATTATTGATTATCAACTGTGTTGGAAGCCACAGGTAGAATACACTAAACGTAAATTAACTAAATCAGTGGCTGTTCTTTATAAAGTAAAGGATTTTCTAAATAAGAACAGTCTTCATATATTGTATTCTTCTCTTGTGTTGTGCCACCAAACATATTGAGCTGAGGTTTGGGGAAATGTAAAACAAATATAGACAAAGTTATTAAATTACATAAAAAGTGATTACAATAGTAAGGCTGGCTGCAGACAATCAACTAATCAATTATTTATAGGATCTGTTATTTTAAAATGGATGGATATCGTGTATTTGAAAACAGTGGAAATACTTTTATTGTTTGTATTCAGAATTTCTTTAAATTAAGGGAAGGAAACTATATAATTTAATTATGTTTGAAACATGTTAAGTGTCGTCATTACTGTGAAGTAATGACAATGCAGTTTATAGCTATGACTAAGCATGCTGGCCAAATACCTCAGGCCTGTGTTGTTGATGGTGTCCCAAAAAGACGGATCGGTCTCCCAGAACTTTTTGCCGTTGTTCTCGAAGATAGCCTGCAATGACACAACACATTTGTCATGACAGAAAATAACATGATGGGTATTAATCACAATAACGGATTATTACCCCAGGGCTGCCACAAGTGATTGCAGTTTGCAGCTCAAACAAAATGTTGAATTAAAAAAAATCACATAATCCATCATCATGTGTGACATTACTAGAGATGTTAGAAAATCTCATGACACTTTTGCTGAGTAAGCATCTAAAAATTGAACTCCAGTGTGTTTATTTTGCGACGCTACTTTAGAAAGGTACCATTAATACCCAGGAGGAAATGTGCAATGATAACATAAACATGAAATAATTTCTTGTATGGTTAATTAACATAACTATAACAACAGTTCTCACTTGACATTCTGATTGGAAATGATCCATCCATGATCCAAGCTCGAAACTTGAAAGTCAAGCAACATTACAAAACAGACTGCATTACAGTATTTGATTTAGTGCTTCAATGCCACCAACCTGTACTCCAGCGTATGCATTGTTCACCAAGAGGTCCAGTCTGCCACTTTGCTCCAATTTGATGCGTTCAAACAGTTTCTCGATGTCGCCATCGTTGGTGGAATCGCAGATGACCGGCACACACTTTCCACCCCTCTCGCTTACCTGAGGAGAGAGCAAAGAGATCATACCGTATGTATGTACACTTTATGGGGAGCAGTTGCCCCATAAAGCCGTTTTGAGTTTTAAAATGAGCAGATTGGCTGGGTCATTTGTAGAGGTTTAAAAAATAAAAATAAAATACCTGTATGTAAAATTGTTTATAACAATAATATAATTCATCCTCTTTTTTAACTGTATCATTCATAAGTCAGTTAATTATAAAAAACAATAATCAATTTAACTATTTCTATTAGTTTAACATTTTTTATTCCACTTTTGTTAACTAGAGTATGAAATCCTATACTTTTTTTTTAAAGAAAAGATTATCAAAAATGAGTGGCGTCAAGCAATTAATTTTTTTAATTGTAATTAATCGCATGACTTCAATAGTTAATTTAGGATTAATCACATATTTTAAATCTGTTCTAAATGTACAATATTTTTTTCTAGGTTTTTATACTCTTAACATAAGTGGAAAAAAATGTTAAACTAATAGAAATAGTTCAAATATTTTTTTTATGTCTACAACCGTCAATGGCAGTGAACGAGTTAATAAGATAAATACAATTTGTATAAGATTAAATATTATTAGACATTGGACTATCAGTGGTGATTAGGAGAATATCCAGCAGATGGTGCTATAATGAATTCAAGAATACTGAATCCACTACAAAAGAAAGGAAGATGATTATATACAGTGGACAACAACTTTTGTGAGATAGGGACCGGACCATCCTGCAAATGGCGAAAAACCCACTGAAATGCACTGTGGATTATTATTTTTATTTGTTTCACAAACCTAACTAGTACTAACTAACAAACTACATTTTCCACAGAAAACAGGGAGGATATAGGAAATGGATTTTAAAAAAATCCCAGAAAAAAAATTGTGAATATTATATTAACCATAATAAAAACTTTGAACCTGACAGCAAAAACATCAATGATTTAGTCAAAGGTGAGTTAGAATCTATCAGATACTTTTAAGAAGTGTTTCTTCTCTTTGCCAGCCCAGATTGCCAAGTTTGCTTCATTCTGTTGTGCTACTGACGTATTTCCAACAAGCCCAAAATGTCATTTCTTAAGAGATGCATCATTGATATAGGCCAATATCAGCCGTCTGTTGGAGGTGGGGCTCAACAGCCATCGCCGTTATAGACAAATAAGCGAGCGGGGGTTGGGGATGGGAGAGTTGCGACAGGGGCAGGTGCAAATAAATGAACGTAGGGGGACACGGTGGGTGGCTGTGACACAGTAACAACTAAACAGAAAGAGTTTTTCCTCCCTACTGGCCGTACTGGCCCACTACATCTGATACTGGGGCACGTACCCTAATAAAAGGGGTCTGGTGCAATAAACCTTTCTCATAATGTCTAGTGCATGTATACAGTAGTCTCTCCTTTAAATAATAAATTTAAGAGGAAGTAAAAAAAAATTAAGTACCTAAGCTGGCAAGAGACTAACTTCTCGGTATGTTGCCTAGCTATGTGGTTTTTGCCCCACCCAGCTAATTTCACCTGGGTTGCTGTTTCCTGAAGAGTCTTTTCTTGACGTCCGGTGATGTAGACGGTGGCGCCTGCCTCAGAAAGCTGCAGCGCTATTCCTTTCCCAATGCCTCTGGAGGCACCCGTCACCACACAAATCCAGCCGGACAGGGACATGTTCTCTGTGGGCGTGAGTAAGGACAAAATAGCAGATTGGATAACAGTCAATCAACAACTGGCATAAATAATGTTGATTAAAAAGAAGCAGGAAAGTAGTAGTCTTAACATCTGTCCCTCTTTCGTAAAGCATTTAGCACAGTCTTAAAGTGTACAAAAGACACACAAGATCAAGTACTGTACAAAGTACAAACCAGCTCTTGACTTACAGTAAGTATACTGTGGTACCTCAAAATTCAATGGTCACAGTACACAATTTGACAAAAATGATCTTAAATTTGTTTTAACATGTGTTGCTTATTCTCATGTGCCTGTTTTTGGCTATCTAAGGATTTAAAGAGAGCAGACATTCAAAAATTAGAAGTTAGGCTTTCCTAATATAGTTTTCAGCTCGGGTGTAGGTACTTGTATGCTGGGTGGTGGGGAAAGGCTAAGCAACAACGCCTCTTAAAAGATTAAAGTACACAGTCATTCCTCAACTCATTCCTTTCCGCCATAGTCCCGTTTACTTGATAACGCCGAATGACGACGCACGATTGCTAGATAATAAAGTCAAAGGTTAACAGTGTACAACAGTTAGTAGGTGAAGTGGTGGTATAAAGAGTTATTAAAATTGACAATTTTTAAGAAAGATGACCACAAAGCGTAAAAAACGAGACTGCATTCAATGTTGACGTATATCCTATGGTAAAATCAAAATGTTATGCAAATTAAGTACAAATAAAATACATTTTGAGGAGGTTGCTTTGTCAATTAATGTCATAAATGTTATTAAACGTAATAGTGAAGTAAATAACCACATCAAGGTAAAACAGCAACTTACAACAACTTAGTGGCGTCGGACAGATATTTTTTTCCCTGCGAAGTCTCCGTAATTATCTGGCACTATCAGCTGCAAACGGTTTGCTGCTGATAGGAATGCAACGCCCACTTTCTTCTTCTTTTGGCCACGTTCTACAGTAGCTGCTGTTGCTTTACTGCCCCCCTATGGCGAGACTTCGTTTTTACAATGCAGTACACTGCATGTGTACCTCACATAAACAGTACAAGACCCCCTCAGAATGTGCGCGCGGTCACAAGCGGGTCACACGTTGCCTATCTACGAGTTAGTTGTAATTTTGTAGAGGATTTCCTATAATCATCTGTCGGTTGCAATGGCAAAACCCACTCTAGGAAAATAAATACTAATACATTTGACATCTTTAAAATAAAAAAGGCATTGAAGTCTTGAAGGCATTTTGAACCTTTGCATCATGCTGAAACACAAAACAAATCTCAAGGGTACAATGTGTTTTTTTTATTTGTGCAGTTGACAAAAATGTCCACACAATACAGTATCAGGAATATAAATGAGGATAGAGCTAGGGCCTCAGTCATCACAATTGGTCCATATACAGTATCAAACAAAATGGCTAGTTTGTTCAAGAAAAAAAAAAAGTATAATAAATAATTTTTGTGTGTGATGTTTCCCTGAAGACTTGTTTAAGAAACAGACTTTTCAAAAGTTGGTCATAATGCGAGAGTCTATTTAACACAAAGGTTACACCTCATACATTTATTTCCCTTTTGGGAGAAGTTACTACCAATACACAATCATTTTGCCTATTGTTTCTGCATGATTTTCAAGATGGAATCATGACTCAGTCTTTGCCCGCGGTACCCGCTACACAGTTGTAAAAGTGAGCGACAAATATGGGATCCCTTTCTTCCAGTATGTGCAAGAAATGATTGCGCTCTTCTTCTCCCCAAGACTCAAACCATTGTGTCCACAGGCGTAGCTGGCATTCAAAAATGTTGGGTAGTCTGTCCTTAACCTTGACAAAGTGCAAAAAGGACAAAAAGTTAAGGAACATTTGTGGATCATTCCATGACAATCGGAAGACATTTTCTGTATCCCACATTAAATTTCAAACAACCCACATAAATACGAAAAACATGCACTTGTTGCATAAATTAGTCATCTGGAGACAAAAAGTAATTGGCTGAAATAAAAATGGATTCCCGAGTATTATTAAAGGGAAAGCCAAATAAAAAAATTTTTTTTGCCAACATCACATGATCAAACCCAGAAAACTGGTGCGCCGTGACTGTCGTCACTTGAGCCTTTGGGTACTGTTATGTCATTTTCAATCGACAGCAAGTGGCAGTACAAGATAAAATGGCCGCCCCCTGAGATGGATAAAACCGGGTGGCTTTTTCTGCTTAGTTCATATTCCACAATATTAATCAGAATATCATGTTTGGACTAGTGGGGGTGCATAAAGTAAAAAAGAAAACTTTCAACTCACTGCCATCAGGCCCAAACCTGTCAAAATGTGGTACATTTGAAATGTTTTCATAAACCTGTATTATTGGTCAGTTGCATTAGTGTGCTATATTTATAAAATATTCACCAATCTTAAGTGTGGAAAATGGTTTGCTCTCTTGGATACAATGTTAATGTTTTTTTGTTGTTGTCTCCTGACAAATGAGGATTTTGGAGTTACAAGTATTCTGCCTGACACCAGTAATATCAAATGTAATGTGAGTTTTAAATCTGATTTTTTTGGTATTATTTGTTGATATGTAGAGGTGCAATGATGAATTGACAACTAATCAATGATCAAATTAATTGATAAAGACTTTGATCATCGATCCCAGACACTGATTCCAGTTTCCGCTCATTTGTTTTGTTGCACATTTTCTAGTTTCAAAAACATAATGCTTTAAGTATTCGATGGTGATGCTTTGAGGTCTTCCTTGGTGACCTTCATTTGACCACATAGCCATTTTGTTTGCACTTTGTCCAGATTTTAGACACTGCTGAATGAGAACAACCAGATCTTTTGCAACATTCTGCTATATTTTACCCTCTTGAACAAGTTTTATACTTCAGTCTTTCGTTTGAACTGACACCTGGCGTTGGAGCCATGGTTTATGTCAAGTCACTTGGTGCAACAGCTCTCCAAGCTCTGAATATTCGTAATGTAACTGCTGACTATATTACGAGTTTCAATCGTTTGCAGCAGTTTGTTTTAGACCTACAAATTACAAACTAATCCCATATTTCCCTCCCTTTTTTTGCTATAAAAAATTGTGACTAACAATTTTTTCTTTTTCTTAAAAAAGTGTAGCATTTTGAATCAAAATTTGTTCATAAAACATTTGTGATTTGCCTTTTCCCCCTCATAAATTAAATGTTTAAATGGTCGTCCTCCAGCAGCTGCACTTGACCAGTTATCTTGGCAGCTAACACAGCTAGCACTACTACTCTTGATCAATAACAATACAATTCATTTGTAACCCCGTTACTGTAATCAGAGTAAAATTAAATGAGTATTCAGATAATATATCGCTTCATATATTTTATTGTGAAGATTTTTTTGCATAATATGTTTTCCAGCTGCCTGAGTGCCTGAAACATGGTTGCGCCAAACACAGCAAATATTGGGGGTGGGAATCTTTGAATTTCTCATGGTTTGATACGATTCTATTTTTGGGTCTGTGATTCGATTTAGAATCAATTTTCGATTAAAACCGATTTTTTTATTCAAAATGATTTGATTGACAATGATTTTATATAAAATTTATAGATGCGCAAGGAATTGTAATTACCTACTTTTTTTTAATCTATAAATTCTCAATTTTTTCCTAAGTGCCTATCCAATTCTTAAATGAACCATTTCTCCACCGGGTGTACATTGTGTGTGGCTGGCAGTGCAGTTACCTCAAGAGTACTGAGAGAGTCTAGAAGGGTGCACACCTTCCCAGGCACGGCTTTGCCCACCAAGTCCTGCAGAAATCTCTCCCGCTGCGAGGAAGTCCATCCCTGGAACCAGCTCAGGATGCACCTCTGCTCCTGGAGGCTTGCATAAGAGATGGGCACCGGCTCTCCGACCTGGCCTCCGCTCGTAAACCTGCACGTCAGATTCTCCAGGGTGGGAGGGCAGGTGACACCCTGGGGTGCCGAGGGAAAGCCTTCCGGCCCAAAAGATGACAGGCCAGGGGGCTCTTGTGTTGCCATGGTCGGTGACGCCGCAGTCGTTGTCGGCGGCGGCGCCCCCCTGTGCATGGAGCGATAAGGACCACACAAGCCGTCTGTGGCCGACATTCTGCGGCTGTCGGTGGAAAATTGCTGCTCGTGGTCCGAGTTTTGGCTGACGCGATTGAACCATGACATCTTTGGACAGGCTGTTCGGTTTCAACATGAGAAAATCAAGCATGCATGCAGCGACTTATCTGCTTTAAATCGATCGGCAGTACCACCCAACAGGGGATATCATTCGGTTTGTATAACATAAATTGTACGGGCAAACATCCATATGAAGTACTCTGTGCACGAACGCATCTATATTACCCACCTTTGGTAGCCTACATGTCACATTTAAAGATAAGCCGTCATGCTCAGATCTGTGCTACTTCCCTCCTTCCTTTCCTCTTCTTCTTCAGTGCGTTTATAATGCGGTTTGCAAACTGCAATGGTGCATTACCGCCACCCATTGATTTGCAGTCATTACTCATTTGTCTTGCAATCTAAAATAGTAATTAAAAACAAACTAATGTGAAATAAACTAAAGCGTTTGGATTTTCAAAGCATTTTATCTAATTTAAAACGATTATTCTTGATGGCTCCTAATTTATTATGCTTCTCTTTAGTCCATCTGTCTCATATTTGACTTCTTAATTACCTATTCTTTCTCTTGGTCTCCATCCATCCAAGATATGATCCAGGGCAGGCTCTGCGGTGACTGAAAGGTCTAATTTGTGGTGAAGAAAATGGGTGACTGTATTTCACCAATTTAGGAGGGGTTAGTCACTTTCAAACTTTTGAAATTATATTTAATGCGCCCAGTAAAGTGTTTATATAACTGAGAGGAAATCCAAACGAACGTGAAAGTTTCAAACCGACTGTGCTATAAAGTTCGATCTTTGACCTTCAGAAGCATCAGCACTGCGCAGAAATTACGCAAATACAGTCGGTTCGCTTAATATAAAGTCACATTATTAACCAAATGTAAAAATTTGAAGTATATGTACAAATATAAATGTTGTGAAGAAAATTAAAAGGGACAAACGTATTTTTGCTCTCGGATGGAGGAAGTTGTCGGCGATGACGTCGCCTATGGGAGGGCGTTGCTCGAAGCTCTCGCTGGAATCGGTCCAGAGGAACGGAAAATGGCGGACCTCGAAGACGTAACCCTGGACGGGAGACCGCTCCAGTCTCTTCGCGTAGCAGATTTAAAAGCTGCTCTTGAGGAAAGGGGACTGTCGAAAAGCGGACAAAAGAATGCTCTTGTCAAAAGGCTCAAAGGGGTGAGTTCAACTACAAGTTGCGCGGCCACCATTGCTGCGAGTTCTGGATAACGATGAGGCGGGCTGATGCTTTCTCGAGGGCCGACATCCGAGTATCGTTACTGTTGCACAGCGAAGTAGCTGGAGTTTGGCGTTGAATCATTTCCACTCGATTGCATTTTGCCTCTCTTTGGGCTGTGAGTTTTCTTCAAAGTGCGTTCCGTGTTGGTGAGCACACCAGTGAATGGAATAAAGAGTTACGTCAACTTGAGTGCACATCTCGAAATGTGTATTGGGGATGATGTTTCCCTGTTAGCTCATTAGCTATTCTGGCTAACGCCGTGAGTTTAGCGGTGGCCTCTGTGGATTTCTGCTGTTTACGGAGTCTGCCTGAAACACCCGAGAGTATGACTAATTGTTTGCAGCGATGCTATTTTAGTAGTTTTGCGCATTGTAACACGTTCGTTTGAAACTGTTAAGTTATGATCGCAGCCCCCGGTTTAGAATTGTTACTTGTCGCTATGAACTGACGAAGGTCTGCGAATTGCTAAAAATGTGTACTTTGAGGCCTTTGAGCTGCCGTAGGTCATTGACTAGCGGGTTTGTTTACTTTTCTACTGACCGTGGCATCGACCAAATCTGACCGTCCACGCGATTGTTTTATTTCTCATAAGTTTGATTGGCAATTAACCTGACATCAGAATTGCGCCACAAAATCAGCCAATGGTGGTTCCTCTTGCTTTACGTTTCTCTCCACCGTTGGTCGTTTTTTTTTCTTCCATGTCAGAACTTGAGTATTTTAGGAGTTTAACAATGCAATAACAATAGTTTTGTAATAGGCAATTAACGGGCCATAAAGGTTATATCAATTATTTGAGAATTTAATTCTAGAATCAATTATTGGTGCCAGATGTTGATTTTCTATGGCAAATACTGTCCGGCTTTATAACTATTAATCTTCAAAACATTTCTTTGTGTTGCGCTTCCCTTTAAAGTGAAATGCCCGCCATTATAATTATTACATTCACTTATTGTTAAGATACATTTTAAGCATTCTACTTCGTCTGGTTACCCAACAAACATTTATTTAAAGGTTTAATTTGTGTGCTTGTGTTCAAAATGTTCAGACAACAATGATATATACTGATTTTAAATTAGTTTTAACATCAACTTAACATGCATAGCTTGTGCAAAAAAGCTATCCATAGGTTGTGCATAACTTGCTTAAATGCCACAATTCAGTAGTTAGTAACTATTGTAAACACGTCTTGTAAATCACCCATCATCCTACATTCTGCCACTTGTGCAGAATTACAACTCACAATAATGTTTGGCTATAACAGAACTTAAGAACAGCAGCAGCTTTTAGCAATCCAAAGAACAGGCATGTGATTTTTCCGCAAATTCGCGGAATTCCGCTTTTTTTATCTCCCCCCCCCAAAAAAAAATCCGATTTCGTCTCTCTACAGCATTCCGTTTTAGTGTTTCCGCAACTGAAATGAAACCGATCTTGCGATTGGCGGAAGTCTCCGTGTTGACCAATAAGAGCGCTTGTTATAAAGGCATAGGCGTATGCCATTGTTTGTTGACCAATAAACGCGCTTGTTATAAAGGCATGCCATTGTTCATTTCTCAGACGTTTTTGCCGGGTGTTTAAAGAAATGTCCGTGATCGAACGCAAAGATGCTCCGCGAGTTAAGGAAATTGACAAGATCGTAAAAAACAAGTTTCGATGGGACCGGTTAGAGAAGGACATATCTACAAATGTTGGAAAGAAGACTGTGACGAATTTGTTCAGTGACTTTATTCGGAAGATCGATCGTGCCGGGAAAGCGCTTTGCATTTGGTGCCGTGATACCGTTGACGATGGTGCGAGAGGTTTCAAAGCTCTTGAAAGTCACGCAAAGAGCAAAAAACACCTGAAAGAACTCCAGTCAAGAACAACAAATTATTCCATCGCTGGAAGTTTCGGTGCCCAAACGAAAACTCCAAAACTTTACGGCCCCCATCCCTTATTGACATCACAATCGGAAGCGGTAATAGAGAGACGTGATCCACCCCAACAACCTGCACCAGTTTCTGACAGAGTCGTGAATTTTGAGGTCGGTGGTAAACTTTTCAAATTAATCGAAATCAAATTTTCGAAAATATTATAACGTAATAAAAATGGTCGTAAATATTTAACATGGTTAATCATTGACACAAACTCAAATGAATGCTGCATGTTTGCACTTTTCAGGTTTCAATATATTGACTATCTTGATGTATGCAGTTACAGAGATGATCTTAGTCAATCCGAATGCATGCAAAATTAAAAAAAAAAAAATTACATAACAAGACGAACACAAGGGGGCTATCTAGGCTGGTTGTGTGACAGAAAACCTACGCAGAAGAATATTCAAGTATTTGTTTTTACCAGAGCTTGCTGCATGAGGTATTTTATGTTTTTGTTATGCATTATGTATTAAATTAAGAATGATTGATTAAATGATTTATTGCATGGTAAATATATATGATGATATTCTCAGTGATAGTTTTTAAAAGCAAAGGCAGTCCAATGTTTTTGAATGTGACTGATTTTGAGTTGACTAAAACTGCAATTTTATATGGGATAGTTCAATATACATTGAAAATTTATGCTGTTGTTTTGTCTATTTCTTTGTCATCTGAGTGCATTGAAAGTACTCAAAAACACGGAAAACCCATGAGCTCTGGACCTAGCTGAGTGCCCGCGGCCCCCAGACCCCCGGCTAAATTTTCAGATAATTTCACTTTGGTCAAATCACATGCCTGAAAGAAGACAAGAGTGTATTTGTTTATATGAACCTCAATTTAATAATTAAGCTATTCGATTTTTAAAATGACGAATTAATCGAATTATATCTATTTATTGTCCAGTCATAAGTGGAAGATGCAATGCTCCCATAAATTAGCGATGGAATGTATTGTGATGAGGCTTTAGCCTGTTCAGTGCTTGTTTACTAAAAAAAAGCACCAAGCTGTGGGGTGCATTCAGTGAGAGGAATAAGCGTCATTTGCAAAATGAGTAATCGACAGGAGGGGCGGTCACCAACATGGTACCCCACGGGCACTTGGTAACCCTTGTGGACCAGTGATGGTACATTGTGATTTCCTCTGAATGTTTTAGATGTGATCATTTGAACAATGTGAATACTGGTGGTGATTTATAATGATATTGTTGCCTGTAGGCAGTTGATAATTCGGTTTCCTAGTTATTGTGAGAAATCATTAGCATGATCAGTGTGTTCTCATAAATGAAAATAATAATAATAACACATATAATTTATGATTGCCGTTTACATTTCAGGGAAATCTCAAAGTGCTACAGTAGAGAGTTAAAAAAAACACAATACAGTAAACCATATCAGAGTTTAAAATAACAACGGACAAAAGGCTTTTAAAAACACTTTTGGCAAAGTATAACAGTTTAAAATTCCATTTTGCAATAGTCATTAAAAACAGCCTAATATGCCTTTAAAAAAATGTCTTGAGCCTTTTTTCTTCTTCTCGTGGCACCCTCAGGATTTCTGGTAGGGCATTCCAGAGCCCTGGGGTGACCTAGGCTATATGAGCAAAATTGTTACTTTAGAAGTGTGTATCAAACTGGCATTAACATTAATTAGTAGTACTAAAGAAGTAGCTCTCAGCTTCCAAAAGGATGTTGACCACTGCTCTACAGTGTTAAGTCTACAAACAACATAGCGTGTTACTCGTAGTCACACGTATATGATCTCGTGTTCCTGTCTCCGATCGACACCGGTTCCACTTTGCCGTAATGAAATACAACTTTCGTTTTGTTGTTGTTTTTTAGTCTAAAGAAATTCCAAACCTTTGGCTTTTCTTTTTTTTCTTTTTCTTTTTAGTATTACGCCAAGGAATTCCTCACTGACTGACTGTTCCGGGCATTGCAAATATGCTTGTAAAATGATTAATTATAGGTTCAAGGCAAACTATTTTGTGGTTGAGTTAGCCATTTTACAATCACAGAACGTTGAGTGGCATAAATGGAATTAGTCCCAAAGACAGATAATAAATAATAAAATAATTCAAATAATCAGGATGGTTATCAGGCTTCTGTAGAGTTTGCTGATGAACAGATTATTTGAATCAGGTGTGTTGCAGGAGGGAAGCATCTAAAACATGTAGGATAGGGGCCCTTGAGGAACAGCGTTGATGGACCCCTGTTGTATATTAACTCATTCACTGCCATTGACGGCTATAGACGTCAAAAATTCATTTGAACTATTTCTATTAGTTTAACTTTTTTTTCTTCACTTTTGTTAACAAGAGTATGAAAACCTAGAAGAAAATCATTGTACATTTAGAACATATATAAAATTTGTGATTAATCGTGAGTTTACTATTGAAATCATGCGATTAATTACAATTAAAAAAAATAATCGCCTGACGCCCCTAATTTTTAATAACTTTTCACACACAAAAAATATTATTTAAAAAAAAGTGTAGGTTTTCATACCCTTGTTAACAAAAGTGGGAAAATCGCCAACCGAAAGCAAGCAAAAAACCCATTGGCATCATGGCAAGCTGAGATGACAGACAGGAGCTTGAAGCCCCATTGGCTTTATTTAAATCTGCTGTGCAGGACAATTTTGGGTTGCGTTTGAAGTACAACAACATTGTGAGCGAGTGGTGGATTGGATGAGGTGAGGTCAGTGTGTTGGCGTTGTTCGACAGTTGTGGAAACGTCAAACATTCATTCATGCTAATGCATATTAGTCGGCATCATCCACCCGTCAAATCACCGGAGCCAGGCACAAGAGAATAGTCCAACACCTTATCCCTTTGCAAAGAGGGCCGGATTTGGTGAAATTAAAATGTGGGGGGGGCAACCATTTAGTTTAGTCTGACATTCTTTTTTACATGGAACCCCAATTACATCTAAACACATTTTAGTAAACCAGTCTGCCTTTCATATTTGACTTACTCATTTCAATTTAAATTTTTTTAAACACGTCTTTGGTTTCATTTGAGAACAGATAACACATAACTGGCAATTTAATGTTCACTGAACTTTTTGATTTAAAAACAGGGAAATAAGTAAAAGTATTCACAAGTGCCAATTACCTTTCAAACATGAACTATCACCACTGGCAAATAAATGTTCTCTCAACTTTTAATTTTAGTAACAGATAAATATGTAATCATAATAATCACCAGTGTTGGGTTCATTTGAAACATAGCATATCATTAAAAATAAATGTTCACTGAATTTTGAAGTTCAAAAAAGGGATACAAGTCATTTTATTCTGAAGTGGTTTAATAAAATAAAATAAAAGTTGTTGCGGGTTTCTGTGAAAAAAAGGGTCAAATTTCGCTGTAAAAAATAATTTGTAATTCATTGTCGCTGTCAGTTTACCTTGCCCGCAAGCTGATTTGTGAGTTCACAAACCCCCGAGAATCAATCTTGTCCGGAGCTCGCTGATTTTTCTGCGAGCCGCACCGCTAGTGTTGTTGACCAATCACAAAGCAACAGTGTGTTTGGGGGAGGGATATGCGGCTGTGACGAAAACAAGAAGCCCAAGGCCGGGGAAAAAAATACGCTTGATTAAAATATCGTAATGTTCTTTAAGATGCCGTTTTCCCACATATTGACATTGCAAAGGCCCATCCATGGTCATGGAGCTGGATGGAGTGATGCTGCCCTCTTGTGGGTAAACGTGAAATTGCATTTAACAAGTAATTTATACGCTGGACAACAGGACTAGGGCCACACATTATTAATTTTATGATAGAGGCTGCGGGCCGGATACAATTTTTGATCTTTACTATGCAATGTGTGTCAGAATACTCAACGGTATCTCTTATAACAGGCTCTCATGCTGGAGAATCTGCAGAAGACCTCCACTCTTCATGTTGGACTGCAACCAAACTCTCATGTAAGTGTTTTGAAGCTACTTACAGTTTGCTGTTTTCAAACCGCTAACACTCTCCCGACTCCCCGATTAAGCAAGCCGTTCTTAGCTGCGGCTGCTACATTGCTAGCCTGACTTCATGGTACAGTGTTGTTGTTGTTGTTGTTATTTTTAGACTTGTTTTGTCTCGAGAGATGTACGATTTTTTCTTTTTAACTTGGGTTAAATAATCTGGCCAAAAAAACCAAGGCTGCTGGGTGTCCCTGACAACACTAAGTGCGTTTCCATTACTCCCAATTTTGCGCAAAAGCAAGCTGGTAATGGAAACACGGGACATTACGAGAATTGCGCCTCAGAAGTGAAACACTCTTCAATGGAAACACCGACAAGTCGAAATTGTACTTTATCGAAATAGTACAATATCGCTTTTTATTTTTGAAAAAAAACTGTAATGGAAATGCAGCTATTGAGGCAGTGGGTGCACCTTGTGTGCATGGCAACACCCCTTGGAAGACCCCAGGTCTTCTGTATCTACTGTCTCCAATAGGCTATTCTTGTCGAGGCAGGACAAGTTTTAAAATAATCAAAATAAAATTAGAGACATAAAATGGGGCCAAAGAGGGATGATTTGTTTGTTTTTTCCATAACTCAATAATAATATAATAATAATCTTTTGTCAGGTCAAAACAACACTTTGTAATACAGTATGTTAAAACTGTATGTTTTAACATGCTGTATTACAAAGTGTTGTTTTGTTCTTTAACTGCACACTCCCTCTTTAGCCAGTCCTTGAACCCCTTTTGTTCAGTCTGTATATGTTTCCTTTGGGTGAAATGCTTAAGCTAAACCAAAACAAAAAGGAGGTAATTGTTTTCAGCAATAAAGAAAAAGAATTGCTTTTAGAAAACACCAAGAGTCACTGTCTTTAGAAACCAAAGAGTAAGTTTGAAATCTTTGGGTACTAAAGAAATGCTGATTGAATATAAACCCAGTTAGGACACTGTCTGCAGACTTGGGTCATGTAGTGGAACCCAGGGTTCAAAGTAAACATGGTGACACTACATTTAGCTGTTATGCTTCACACAAATAGAATAAGCCCAGTTTTTTAGTGCTTTTAAATCCAGGTTAAAAATGTTGCTTTTTTTCCTATACCCGATGAAGTCGTCAAAACATTTTGAAATCATGTTCCCCCCCATTATTTTATAAGGATAGACTGATAATTGGCCTGGCCGATTATTGGCACCGATATTAGGCATTTTGACAAATATCGGTAAAAAAATTTATCTGACGGCCGATATAAGGAAAATCTAAAACCATTTTAATCTCGGGGAGTTATTTATTTAAATTTTCAGTTAACTTTATAAGAGATGCTACTGACTCTGGGAATTTTCTGAAGCATTTTTTTTGTTCTACATCAAAACAAAGAAATTAGAAACTTTAAGATTTCAGGTCGTTTTAAATTATGGGAAAAAAACATTTACTTAAGAAAACTATAGAGCTCTATGGTATTTACTTGCTTAAGTTTCCATTTAACTTTTTAAGACATACTGATAACCTTGGGAGCTCCATGAATGTTTTGTTAGTAATTTAAAAGGATGTAAATTGTCTAAGATAAAACAAAAATCTATTTTTTGAAAAGTCTGAAAAATTGTTCCATAAACATGCTTTAAGACATTACAACAGAGTCAAGATTGGCATTTGTGTTTGTGTGTGTGTGTGTGTATGGGAGGGGGGTGGCCCCCCCCCCCCCCCCCGCTGAAAATGAATACCGGCTTCAAATATCCATTATTGGCCTCCTTGACTACTAATAATCAGCATCAGTATTGGCCCTGAAAAAAACATATCTCTATTATTTTACTCTTAAATGATTTAAAATGTTTCTGTTAATGTCTTTTAACGTTGTCAATGTATGTTCTTTTAGTAATTTTCGTAAGCTACGGTTTTCTCTGCTTTGCTTCTGAATGTCATTAACTTGTTTGTTGATGCTTGTAGGTGTTGTGTATTTGCTCGGTAAAGCACATTGACTTGCCTTGTGTATGAATAGTGTTATTGAATTAGAACTGCCTTGCCTTGCCTTTAGTGTAATTGTTGTCACTGTCTTAAAAAAATTATTTTTTTGATGATTGCCCAGTGACTTGCAGCCTCTTCTCATTAACCTTTTTGCATTTAGATTGGTGAGGAAATGAGCCAGAATAGCTTCATCAAGCAATATCTAGCAAAACAGCAGGAGCTCTTGCGGCAACGTCTGGAGAGAGAGGCCCGGGAAGCGAATGACACCAACGGTAAGTGGCGTTACAATTTGTCAGGGCAAACATGTTCATGATGATGCCAGTTTTAATTTATTTACCTTTTGTAAACAGAGCAAGAGGAACACACAGACGTTAATAACAGCATTGCATGTACTCCACAAGCTCAGGTCAGACATTTTCCCGCTATGTTTGTTGTCATTTGAATTCCTTTCAAAACCTTTCTGTGGTAATTATTCTCTAAAATGTGATAACAAAAATAAAAAATAAATCTTCTGCCAGTACAAATACTGCTTCAAAATTATAATGTCACTGCAAAACATTTTTCCTTCCATTTTCTCATCAGGATGTGACCCCGGCCTCGGCCGACCAGCACAAGCCACCTGGCCCCTCTGATGGAGAGATCCGGTTTGCTGCAGTAAACGAGGGAGAGGCTAATAGCAACCAGGAAGCTCACATCGCCGCTCCTCCTGCCTCTGGATCCATTACCATGCATGCTCCTGGCAATGAGCACCAACCGGAGAAAAGTGCTGCGGCCAGTGACTTACCAGCTGACAGTGACGATGATAGCGAGGACAGCGATCAGGACGGTGATGATGATGATGATGATGACTGGGGCAGTAACATTCGCAGGAGAACTCCGAGACAACCAGCAAGAGGGCCCGCAAACCGGGAGAGGTGTGGAACATCTCGTCAACCCCAGCAGCAACAACACATCCCTTCCCTTTTGTCTCCTCAACTCCGCCAGCCAACCCCTCCCCCTTCCCCACCTCCAGAATTATCATTCTCTTTGCCTGACACCCCAAAACAGAGCCCCCCTAGTCCAGATGTAGCCCCAGCAAGGCACTCACCTAGTACCTCCAGCTCCGGTTCCTCTAGCAGTGATAGCCGCAGTAGTAGCCCTGAGCCACAGAGGAGTGGACACGTGGAACGTAAACCTGGCCCATTAACTCTTCTGGCCCGTAAAATGGAGTCAGAAGGTGCTTTCTCAGGGGCTGGTTGGCATGGTGGCAATGGGGAAGGGGCTGAGAAAGAGAGCAAGTCACCGAGAGCCACTGCATTTTGCGGCACAGAACAAGTTGAGGGTCTCACATCGGCCACCGCTGCAGGCCATGTGCCAGTTTCCATGATAACAGGCATCAACCAGGGTGTCAGCGGAACACATTCAGCTCATAGTCATATTTCTGTGAGTGTGCTCAAGACTTCCACATTGGATGAGAAGGAATCTGAACCAGAGTCAGAAAAGGCCCTCGAGTTGCAAAGACAAAGGCTAAGAAACCTTGATCAAGAACGAGCATTGGAGGAAGAGCGCAAAAGAACCCTTGAGCAAGAGCAAAAGGAAATTGAGAGATTTGAGCGTCAACAGGCCGTAGAAAGAAAGGAACGAGAAGCTTTGCAGTTGGAGAAGAAACTTGCTTCAGAAAGAGAGAGGCTGGAAAGGGAACGGGCTTTGGCCAAAGAGCAGGAAGAGCGAGAGCAAACCTTGGCCAGAGAGAGAGCACTAGAGCTGGAAAAGCAAAGGGCCTTAGAGCAAGAACGTCTCCAGCAGGAAAGAGAGGAGAGGGAAAAGAGAGAAAGAGAAATGGAGTTAGAAAGAATCCAGGCTTTGGAACGGGAACGAGAAAAGGCTCTTGAGAAAGAAAGGTTAGAAAGAGAAAAGGCTTTGGAGGTAGAGAGAAAAGAAAAAGAACGGATTGAGAGAGAAAGGATACTGGAAAAGAAACGTTTAGAAAAATTAGAGCGAGAGAGGCTAGAGAGGGAAAAGGCTTTGGAGGAAGAGCGAAAAGAAAAGGAACGGATTGAGAGAGAAAGGATATTGGAACAGGAACGTTTGGAAAGAGAAAAATTAGAGAAGGCGAGGCTAGAGAGGGAAAAAGCTCTGGAGGCAGAGCGAAAAGAAGCAGAGCGAATTCAGAGAGAAAAGCTATTGGAACAGGAACGTTTGAAAAGGGAAAAATTAGAGCTAGAGAAGGAAAAAGCTTTGAAGGCAGCAAGAGAAGAAAAAGAACGGATTGAGAGAGAAAGGATATTGGAGAAGGAACGTTTGGAAAGGCAAAAATTAGAGCGAGAGAGGCTAGAGAGGGAAAAAGCTTTGGAGGCTGCGAGAGCAGAAAAAGAACGGATTGAGAGAGAAATGATATTGGAGAATGAACGTTTGGAAAGGCAAAAATTAGAGAGAGAGAGGCTAGAGAAGGAAAAAGCTTTGGAGGCAGAGAAAAAAGAAAAAGAACGGATTGAGAAAGCAAGGGCATTGGAACGGGAACGGTTGGAAAGGGAAAGATTAGAGCAAGAGAGGCTAGAGAGGGAAAAAGCTTTCGCGCTAGAGCGATTGGAGATGGAGAAACGGCGGCGAGAGGCATTGGAAAAAGAACGACAGGAGCAAGAATCATTGGCGAAAGAGCGACAGGAGAAGGAGGCCGTGAAAAAGCAGAACGAACACAAAAAAGCTTTAGAACTAGAGCGTCTAGAAAGAGAGGAAACCATAGCGCTTGAGCGACTAAAACGGGAAAAAGCCATAGAAGAGAAAAATGCCTTAGAGCTTGAGCGTATAGAAAAACAGAGAGCCTCAGAGCAAGGGAGAATAAAACTTGATAGGAAGAAACAAGAGAGGGAGGCTTCTGCTGCCACTTTTGAAAATATTGAGGAGAAAAAAGCAGTGGAAAAGCCAGGTGAACAGGACATTTTAGAGAAGAAACCAGCCAAGGAGTTAGACACTGAACTCCCTCCATCCAAATGTGCTAGTAGTAAGCTTGGTCTTACCCCTCCCAATGCTCCCCTTTCCACAGGACCAGATAGAAAGACAGAGGCAGGAGTCCAAGAAGATGCCAAAGCTCCAATGCTTCAGAGTGAATCGCAAGCCGCGGAATCAAGGTCATCACTGGCATCATTGAAGAAATTCCGGTTCTTAAGGGACCCTCCAATTCAAGCCCAGTCTACCACATCCATGATCATCAAGCAGCCTCGTAGCTTCTCTGATACACCGCAGCCCCAAGTATCACTTTCCTCTTCCCCTGCCAGTTTTGGAGAACAGCAGAAAAGTGAAACCTCTGCTGAACAGGAATGCCGTGCAAGGCGCGAAGTTTGTAACAAAGTAGGTTTCACAAATCAAGTATTAGAGGGCATTGTGAAAGATGATTCAGTGAGGCAGGAGGAGCCTGCCAATGAAACCACCATGAAATTAAAAGATATGGATGAAGACAATGCAAGCCCAGTAAATGATGTACAGTGGAAGAGAAGAGATGGAAAGAGGAACGAGGAAAAAACAAGAAAACGTTCGTCCTCTAATGATTCCGCTTCCTCTGAATCGGATTCTGGGTCCTCATCATCCCGGTCTTCTTCTTCATCCTCCTCTTCTCTTGATAAAATCTCCACTTCGAGAAATAGAAGGGTAGGCAATCCAATTGGAACCATTTTTCTCATCAATTTGTAACATGGTGTCTTGGGTTGGGCATTATTTTATAGCTACAATTTCAGTTGTGTTATGTATAGGGCTGGGTTTAAAAAATCAATATCGAATCAATATTCCTATTCATAGCCCAATTTCATGGTTTTATGAATCGATACTTTTAATAGGCCCTCAACATAAATTATTGTGCCTTCTCGCATCACGGAGAAATTTATTCGACAAAAAAGCCCAGTGTTTTTGCCACTTTATTTACATAGTGCTGTGGTTGTAATCGTCTAGGGCTGGGCGATAAATCGATTTTTTTAAATTCATTTGAGTTTTGTTTTGTTGTGGACGATTAAAACAATTATAACATCGAGGTTTTTTCCCCCTTTTCGTTGCGCCGCGCACCGCGGCTTTCGCCCCCCTTGAGCTTCCGTAGCTTTAGCTCTGCTATCGTGTCCTCACACACTCCATACGGGAGGAACTCAACAACAGCAAACAAACTCCCGCTAAAAACATAACAAACAGTGTAATATGTTACCGTGGAGGAGTCATTAACACAAGGAAGCACGTATGACAAGAAAGGGGCACAATAAGAGCGATCACCAAAGCGGACACGTTGCACAAAACGGGAGAAGCCAGTTATGTGCAACTCATGCTACCTAGCCGCAAGTATATTGCTCAAGTTGCCCCACGCCATTTGTTAAGGCAGTGGTTAATTTGCCGTGACTGGTAACTCAAATGCTAGCGATAGTTTTGCTCTTAACGGCTCCAATATTGGTCAATCGCCGGAGCGAGGAATCTTTAGCCTGCTGTAATTGGATATTTTTTCCTGCTTGCTTATAGACATTTACAAGCTTACACACAATTGTGCACGTTTATGCCGCTGCGTGGTCGCAAAATGTACGCTATCTTGCCAAGACGGACTCGCCTTGCAAGCACTTACCAGTATGAAAGACAAGCTTACTTTCACTCGCCGTGCCCGTGACGCTTATCAGCCTCTGCGTCGTCTGCGACATAAAATCCTTATGAAATGTAGTATAGTGGGCTGGTAATGCTGATAACAGCCTGTTTTCAGTGACAAAACTAATTGAAAAGTGAAAGGAGAGCTATAGGATGGGGTGAACTTGGTGAAGCGGACTAATACGGTAAAATAGCCGATTTACGGCATGCCAAGACTTTCTTACTCCGGGGACTGGCCAATTAAATAACGCTAAAAGGAAATTTGCCAGTCATGGCAAAACAGCCACCTCAATTTACATAACAGTACTTGTACTTGTACAATCAGCAGACAGTTGGAGGGGGTGACAAGCTCAGACCTCGGTTCCTACATTAAAGCCAAAATGTGATGTTTATTTGTGTCATATTGAGGGACACAAGTAGTACTGTTTAGCTTTTAAAACAAAGCTGACAAAAACTTAAGCAACACACACATTTACATTTCCAGAAGTATTTGATTCAAGGTAGAAGTTTTGCACATTGATTCCAAGAGAAGAAATATGGTTATAAGCAAAACTTTTTAAGTTCTTGGTTTATGTAAAAAAAAAAAAAAAATAATAATAATAATAATATATACATATACATCGAGGGGGGGGGGGTGTTAAAAAATCAGAGATTTTATTTTTAGGCAAAATCACCCAGCCCTATAATCGATTTCAATTATTATTTATTGTCTTTGATCAGGTCATGTTCAATCAAACATACATGATTAATTAACTGCATTGGATTCAAATTTTTATGTAAATATTCATATTTGAATTATTTTTTATTATTATTTTGTATGATTTTTATTTAGTTTTTATTTATTTATTATTTTGAATTATTATTTTATTTTATTTATTATATTTTCATTTTATTTATTATTTTCATAATTGTTCAATTAAAAAAAACTATTTCGATTTCAATTATTATTTATTGTTTTAATCAGGTCATGTTCAATAAAACATACATGATTCATGTAACTGCATTATATTCAATTTTAAATGTAAATATTCATATTTTGTTCATATTAATGCACCAAGTAAGAGCAAGAAGTTCATATTTACAGCATTGGTACTTTTGAGAATGTCTTCCATATAAAATAAAAATTGGTACTGCATGAAATCCTTAACTGAATCAAAAATCTACGTGAATCGAATCGGGGCCTTCTGAATCAAATCAAATCAATTTTGGAAATCTGAATCGATACCCAGCCCTAGTTATGTATAAACTACAGACATTACATTGAAACACAATATTGCTAGCGCTAGTTAATTAAAGTAGATGGATTATGTAGGTTTAAAAGAATGAATGAGATGGACTGTTTTGAAATATTTTCATGGTCTGATGACTTTCTTTCTGTGGTCTCCTGGGAGCAGAGCTTGTTGCCAGATCTTGTTGAACACAGTGCTGGCTTGTTGAAGTCACATTGAGTGCCTCTGCCTCAGGCACTAATAATCAGAGGTGTGGACTCGAGTCCTATGACTTGACACTCAAGTCATTCATTTGACCACTTTAGACTCGACTTGACAAAATGTTAAGGCCTAGATACACCAATCCGACGTCGGCCAAATGTGACCTAAGCCTACCCCCTGTGGCATCGTTCAAGACGTCGGCACGTCGCGTAGAAAAATGACGTAAATACACACCGCACCGACACCGACTATTACGTATCTTCAGCTCTTTCGCGAGAAGTAATTCCCCTCTGTACCATCGGCGCCGGTAGTCATTATTCCCAAAGGCAATCAGCAACCTCTTTAGGGGGGCGGGATATAAAAACGTAAACAACTCATACCGGTGTTGACAGCGGCGCCAGGGTTAACACGGCGGCCAGCTGGTGAAGCGAAAACGGGCGCTGGAACAAGCTTCGTCCCCTTCTCGTTCCCGAACGCATGGATGTACTCCGTTGTGGCGTAAAGCTTCGGCCGTTTTGGACGCGGTACCGACCTCCAGCTTCTGAAGTAGCTTCCTCGAGACGGAAGGGCCATGCACCCCTGCTGCTCCCACAAAGATCGCGCTGTTAAATGCGCGGTCATTGACAAACAAAACGTTTACTTTGAGGGAGTTTTTCCTTTCCAACAACTTGGATTTCCTCTGCCTGACGGAGACCTGGACTGTCGCTGGTGAGTCCACCGCTATGATTGAATTACTACCGCCTGGGTGTGCTTACTTGGACGCTCCGAGGACGTCGGGTCGAGGTGGAGGAACGGCGACTATTTAAAAAACAAAAAACACATTTAAATGTAAACAATGTCTATTTACCACATCGATCACAGCTTTGAAGCCACCTTCTTTGAAGTCGACGAAACTGCCACTATGCTGTGCTGTCAATTACCGACCTCCAAAATGCAATAAGGACTTTTTAAACGACTTTGCAAATCTTCTTGCTGAAATCAGTGCTATATGATAATAATATCATAATCATAATATGACCTTATTCTCTTTATGAGGGACTTTAATATTCACGTGTGCTGTCCTGAAAAACCATAAAGTTGAGTTGTCACTTGCTCTTGCCCCGTGCGCTGATTCGCTTGCTAACAGCCAATCACAGTGATCAAATGCCCCCGACGCCGATTCAACATGCCACACACACACGTATTCCAACTCACTCCGACTTCACGCCAGTAATTTATACACTGATTAGACGGGACATGCCGTCGGCCCAACGCTGTCCGACTCCCGACGTCGGATTAGAGTATCTAGGCCTTTAAAAGACTTGCAACTCGACTTGGACTTTAACAACAATGACTTGTGACTTCACTTGGACTTGAGCCCTTTGATTTGAAAATACTGACTTCTTCCACGTACACAAAAATATTCAAATGTATGTTAACGATTACGTTACATGACGTCTCGGTGTGAGCGAGCTGGGCTGGCACAGCATCCGACCAAATTAGATGCACATTGTTCTGATTCGACAGCATCCAATCAAATTGCAGAACACACATGCTTATCAAAGCGCCAGTTTGCAAGAGTGATACCAAAGGTAGTGTTGTTTGTAGTGGTGCAACGGATCCGTACGTATCAAGCACCACGGTTCGGGCTGCACAGGTGGAGAAAAAGAACGAACAAAAACTGTGCACGTTCACATTCACTATAACAGCAGCAAAGTATATTTAATGGCTAATTTAGGACACAAAGAAACTGTTAGTTAATTATGCCGCCATTGTATGATAAGGTACAAATCTCCGGTGTTCGTGGCTAGCAGCTAGCTGTTAGCATTAGCAATGAGTGCCTGACTGGCAACAGCAGTTTGACAATTGATGCTTGGCTTGTTTGCTTTACTTTATTTTTCCAATATTGTGGACCTATGCTGCTTTGTAATTCACTCTCCATGTTTAAACAAAGGTAATGTGCCTTAATTGTGCACTTTGAGGTATTTTTGATTATATATATTAATTAAAAAAAGAAGATAAATAGAACTTTGTCTTCATTTATAATTGTTATATAAAAAGCCTATTTAAAAAAAAAGAATCCACTCAAAATATCCAATATGGCTATTTGGATTTTTGGAACACACCTTCAAGTGCATTATACGTGCAACATAACTTAAGGCAGGATGCCTTGTTATTTTATACGTGGACCATATATTAAATAAGGCAATATGGGCAAAATCATTTTATAAAATAAAAAAATTCTATGTATCAAAGATCATTTTTTTGCTGATCCGAAAAACGATCCGATCCGTGACTCAAATCCGTGATCCGATCCCAACTGTGACTTTTGTGATCCGTTGCACCACTTGTTGTTTGGGTACAAAACTATGAGGTGGTCAAAGATCACTGATGGAGAGGCAACAACTTCAAACTTTGTTCAACATCCAAAGTTGCACAAAGAACGGTATGTAACATAGTGCTCAGCTAATGTCAGTTCCGTTCCGTCTTCAATTCCGCTTATCCGGGGTCAGGTCGCGGGGGCACCAGCTTAAGCAGGGAAGCCCAGACTTCCCTCTCCCCAGCCACTTCAGCCAGCTCCTCCGACGGGATCCCAAGGCGTTCCCAAGCCAGCCGTGAGACGTAGTCTCTCCAGCGTGTCCCAGGTCGTGCCCGGGGCGACATGGCCTACACCCATGGGGCCCGGCCGGGCACAGCCCAAAAAAGGCAACGTGGGTCCCCCTTCCCATGGGCTCACCACCGGTGGAAGGGGCCAAAAGGGTCAGGTGCGCAGTGAGTTGGGTGGCAGCCAAAGGCGGGGGCCTTGGCGGTCCGACCCTCGGCTAATGTCAGTTTATCGGCTAATTATCTTTGCTAGCTGCGTAGTTAATGAGACTGTAAACTCTCTGACGACATAACATTGCAAACATGGTAATGTGTTGCGTTCACTGCGGGTTATTTCCCTGACTCCTACTTTGATGGTCACCCGAAATAATCTACGATGTTAAAAATGACTCCAAATGACTTGTAAATGGACTTGAGCTTTGTTAGTCTTGACTTGGGACTCAACTCATGACTTGAGGGCAAAGACTTGAGACTTACATGTGATCTGCAAAACAATGACTTCCTACCACCTCTGCTAATAAGCAGAACCAATTTAGATTTTTAGCTGGCAGTGCTCTGGACCCTCTCTCAAAGAAACAACGTAACGGCATCATTACACTGGATTAGCGGATTAAGCTATGAAAAATTTGACTTAACTTTTTGATTTTGGTTTTGGGTCCATCATAAATCATAAAAGAAGTCTTAACTGCATGCACAGGTAGGAAATGTTTCCTCTAAGTCATTAATCTGATGCTTGTTTTTAGGAAGAAAAACATGGCAGAGGTGCTTCACCGCAGTGTAGCATGATTGCTGTGGCTCAAGATGCAAGTATAAAAGAAACTCAAAAGGTAAGGGGAGGCCCTTACAAAAGAGAGAGGTTGGTGGAGAAAACAAGCGCACCAGATGATGGAGCTAGTCAGACCAAGGTTAGTGGCTTTAATTCCTAAAATTCATAAATATTACTTTTTAATTATATTGTTTCACAAATCAAAGTTGTAAATATCTATTAGGGGAAATGTCATATTTTAAACATGGTGCCCTTCAATAACCCAGAAACCATCCCTTGAAACACCAACCGTAGACGAGATGAAAAGGAATGACGGCAAAGGATTGGAGGAAAAGGATGAACAAAGGTCTGCTTTTATATCTTGGTACAGTGGGCTCAAATAAACATAACGCACCGTGAAAAGTATTTGCCCTTACCTGATTTTAGTTTTTTTGCATATTTATCACTCGCAAAGGTTTCATTTCATCAAACCAATTTTAAGATCACACTGACACCAGCCAAGGACATATAAAATGCAGTTTCTAAATTATGATTTTATTCACCAATTATCACAGACGTTTCATTTCTGTTATTGCTGCCAAAGGTGGCACAACTCGCTATTAGGTTCAGGGAGTAATATTTTTTTCCACATAAGGTCAGATAGGTTTGTAATTTTTCCCACTCTTGGTAAATAAAATCATAATTTAGAAACTGCATTTTATATATCCTTGGGTTGTGTTAGATATTAGGCCTCTTAATGACGAGATATGCAGGGTTTTTCCTGTGTGCAAAATTTAGAGGCGGCCGCCTCCAACTTGTGTCTGTGACTAATAATGAATGAATGCCTTAAAATGATAATAGTCATATTCTTATTGGAACTATTATTCTTATTATTGGAACATGTAATTATTATATGTTGCCTGTATTAAAAAAAAAAATGAAAGCGAGTCAGTTGAATTTACAGAATACAAGCGCGTCAAGGATTAGGGATGTTCGATACCATTTTTTACCAATATATTATTTTTCCTTTAAATTGCATGAAGTTAATGGCAACTTTGTATTCATATCATTTCTCATTTCTTGTCCCTGATCGTAAAACAGCCGCAGGAGGGCGGTCACCACCGTGAGTACCGATACCTTAAAATAAGACTAGTATTTGCACCGATACCTGGTAGCGGGAGTCACCCATCATAATCAGGATGATACCACCTCTGCCTCAATTTGAGCCAGGAAAACCCCCGGATAGCTGTCTTGAGCTAGGCCGTTGTGTCGCTGTATCCCGGCTTGGCATGTTCCTAGCTATCTGCACTCTGGCGCACTTATCGAATTGAAACCAGTTAAGACCATCAGGTCACACATTGTCACATGGGCTAAGGCTGAGTTGACAGCATAACAGTAGACACCATTTTGGACAGATTAGACCTTCTTTTTGCATATTAAGAGCAAAAGGCTTACACAGCTGTGTACTCGAGTCGATCTTTCAGGCATCCAGTAAATAGTTCAACTGAGAATATGCAGTCTTCTGGCCGTTACTGTTAGTATAATATCACACGCATTAAAGATAAAAGGACTGGGCAGGGGTTCATTCAAAACCTTTCCGTTTTCTCAGTGTGATGTTAAAATTGGTTTGATGAAATGAAACCTTTCCAAGTGATAAATATGCAAGAAAAAAGAAAAATAAATCAAGTAGGGGGCAGATAGTGTTTCATGGCACTACATCTATCGCTCTGTCGATTATCATCTGTCTGTCTGTCTTGGTGTTATTCTGTCTATTATTCTATTGGTCTGTCTGTCTGCCTAATTGACAAACCCCAAGTCAAATGAAGTTGGGATACAGTGTTCCCTCACTTTTCGCAGGTGTTGCGTTCCACGCCCACCCGCAATAAGTGAATTTTCGCGAAGTAGAGGATGTTAATTTAATTTATTTGTTTATTTAGTTATTTGGGGGGGGGGGGGGGGGTTACGCATCTTTTGAGCCATAACAAAGCCATCACGCAGTTCCCACCCTACTAAACACTTGTTAACTTAGTAAATATAATAAGAAAAATAGCATTGTTGATAAACTCTGGAAAAACCCGCAAAGTATCGAGGTGCAACCCAAGATAAACCCCGTAATATATGAATTTTGGACCCAAATACAAATCCGCGATACGGGAACCTCGAAGTAGCGAGAGACTACTGTATTGTGTAAAACAAATGAAGTTCTTTTCAACCTATAGTCAATTCAATAAGATACAAAGACAAGATATTTAATTTTCAGACTGAAACTCTTTTTAATTGCAAATATTGCAGGCATCAAATTCAGAGAGAGGGTGAGAGGATATTGTTTTTTTTATTTGATCTTTTTGTGCTTACCATTGCATTTGTATGTCTTTAACTGTTGTTGTAAGGTGACCAGAAAGGCGCCTATAAATAAAATGTAGTGTTATTATTATTAATATTAGCATTAAAAAAACAAGTTTATCAGTTTGAACATTAAATATCTTGTCTTTGTAGAGTATGCAATTGACAATTGGTTGAAAAGGATTTGCAAATCATTGTATTCTGTTTTTAGTATTTACACACGTCTGTCAGTCTATCTATCTGTCTACCCCTTTTCAAGCACCAGATTTTTGTTAAAAAATGAGACCAGTTTAAATCATTCCAAAAACCTTTCCACCACTGAGACATCCAACCTGTACAACCCAATTGAGGAAAATAAATAAATAAATGTTGGCACAAGTGTACACATCCTCTTATAACTGAGGGTGTGTGAGTGTTCAGAATTAACCAATCACATTCTGACTGGCGATGTGCCAAAAAGTGCATTTTTGGTTTCAGTCCCAAAGTCTTTGCTCACCAAAACGACACTATCGAAACAGGATGTTGCGAGGATGTGGGCATGCGCCGACGGCCGCTGAACTGAACTGAGCAAAGGTGGTGCCCTGACATGGAGAAATGGACTCAAGAGCCAAAATTGTGTTGCCGCCCATTTTCCGAGAGGAGAAGGATACATGGCTGCCTTGATAGGAACCACAGCGCACTTGCGCTACATTTGCACTGCAGGGCATGATGCCTAATTGGGATTTTTTTGTTCAAGCCAATCCTTTTATGTACCGTACTCAATCACTTAACACAAACAAATGTGGCTTCTAATGCGAACAGGTTGCGTCCCTGAGAAGAAACACATGCACACGGATTGCGCCATGTGGCACAGTGTTGCGGAAGTAACTATGGTCCTACATGTTGGGGCTCCTTTTGAGTCTTTCTTTGCAACTTGGTCCTCGCCCCTGTACTTGCATGTCAGTGCCTCTCACAAGAGAGCTCACCGAGGAGACGAGGAAATTGACAGAGGAGCAAGGCGGGAGAAGGAACAACAAAAGTTTGCAGAAATGGGATGATCGTCTCTCGTTGGCGTCATTTCAAATAGACTGCATTCACTCAAGTCGCAAATCAGCTTATTGTGGCGCAATTATTACTTGTATAAAATAATTGTGGAAAAATGGTCAGCTAACTCCAGTTTGCTTTTGCTTTGGTTCTGAATGTCGAGATGGAATGAAGTGGCTGGGGTGCAGGGGCGGATCTTTTCTAGTAGAATACAAGGCCAAAGTCACCTAAAAAAATCTTGAAAATCTAATACTATTTGCGTTATCACATTTAACAGAAAGCTGCTATGTAGCAGTTTTTCAAAAATGACTACAATATATAGACGGTGTATATAATTGCTTGATCGATTTCAATATGCTTCATAAATTCAAAATAATGTCAAAGTGGCCCTTGCATTCTTCTATTTTTCTGTATGTGGCCCTCAAATGAAAAGGTTTGGACACTCCTGGATTAGATGAAACACTGGTAAAGATTGAAAAAAAAAAACATAATAGTGACATCACCAAGAGCAGCCGGTTCCTTCAAAATCGATGAAAAGACAACAGTCCCCCATCTTCACGAGTCTTCTCTGGTACGGGCTATAGGCTAGGCTTAATAATCACAATGGTGTACCAGCATACGAACACCATCCTGTACCAATAGTGGAGCTTGGTGGTGGCAGTTGCAGGTGTTTTGTGGCGGTTATCCTTTGACTTGAATTTGGACCATAAGGTCATTTGTTCTTCATCAGAGGCACATAAAATTGTGGCATGTGTGTGCTGACTCCCATTTTGAATGTGAGCGGTTAATTCTGAACACAGTTACTGTATATGAGGGTCTGCACAATTCATGTCTCAAAAAGACCCCCCCCCCCCACACACACACACACTTTTGTTGTCGTTTAGGTGACATGAAAAGGAAAGAAGAAAAAAAACACAACTGTATGAATAATGACACTAAGGTACCTTTTGAAAATCAAAACTCTGAACACGGTTCACCAGATCTCTAGGCAAGTGTGTAGCAACTAAAGAAAGAGTGGCGTGGACATAAAAATAAAAATAAATCAAATTGGTTGAGGGAGAGTAAAATGTCATAGTATTCCAATCTCACACTCAACAAAAGTGAGAAAATGATCAGCAAAGGATGGCAAAGCATGGATGGCCTTTTTGAACTGGAAGTACAGTCACCATGTAAACAGGCGCTCATTAAAGTACAATAAATATCAAAAGTTGTAAAACATATATTGTTTATTGATGCACTTTATAAAACATACATGACATTTGATTGGTGACTAGATTCACACACCGCACATTGTTTGTTAGAAATGTCATTAAATAAATTCTTGAGGATTTAAAATGTAGTCACCTTTTGAGGAGAAGTAACTGTGACTAATTGCTCTTCTTCCCAATCACATCGCCAAGTGGTTTCGTGGGAAGGCAGTGTGGCTAATTGGCAGTTCCCTGCTGAAGTATTTCCTATCAGGCAATAGTCGTGGCTGCCTTGTAGCCAACACGTGGGTCCTGATTCATAATAATCATTTTCTTCCCTTGCGACAAACTATGGCACCTTCGATGCTCTTTTTCAAGCGATGCTAAGATTGGCTATTTTAAAGATGAATTAAAGAAGCCATATGGCAGGCGAAGCCGTCTCCCCCGATAGGTTATCGCTGGCCGCCGCCGAAGCAGCCATAAACGCTTTCGGAGAAGACTAACCTGTGATGGGAGGAAGGGAGGTATGACGGAGGGAGAAGGAGCTTAGCTCGCTGCGGCACTCAGCCTGTGTGCAGCTGTCTGACGCCGCACTCGCTGGTCGTGTGTGTCCGCTGCAAAGTTGGATTTGTCGTTCATGTGTTGCCGTGAGGTGACACCCGTAGAGACGGAGCATTCTTCTCACCGTGCGTCACCGCTCGTCTCGGCCCGAGTGGACGCAGCCGGGCCAGAGGCGGACTGCGGCCGCAATACTATGCTTCTCATTTTCGCTCTTGCGCGTAGTAATTTTTTTTTAGCGGTTTTATGAAACGTTTCGTCGTTTGGATTTAGTTAATGTGTCTCAATTTAGTCCCCGTTGAGTCGTATGGAGGGCATCGCTAAATATTTGCTGTTGTGTTAAAACGTGATTTGTTACAGGTTATTCGCAAGGTTTAAAGGAACCATCTACCGTGAATTGGCATAGTGAACCTGTTGATTATAATAAATAAATAAAAATACATTAATAAAATGCAGTAGATGTAACTCTTATTTTCGTCATAATTTGCTGAAATTCACTCCTTTAAGAATTTGTAATTTCACTCAATTACAAACCATGCTTTTTTTCTCTCCTTTTCTGTTGAACGAAGGCAGGGGATTGAGTCTGCTATGTCAGAGTCAGAGAAGCTTCTGGAGGCCAGCGAGGAGGTAAGACAGCGATGGAATTGTCCATCCTTTTTTATTTATGCACATTGTCTGACAAAAGATTTTAATCTTAAAAAACGTACAGGCCTTGTACTTTAATGCCAAAGGTGACCTTTTGCTAAATACATATATATGTTCCCCTTCTAGTTTTCCTCCTGCACACACACACACACACACACACACACACTAGGGATGCACGATAATGCTATTTTCAACCGATACTGATAAACCAGTAATTTAGAAAGTGCCAATGTTGATAACCGATAAGTAAGCCGATAATTGGTTGCAAAATTAACTTACTTACAAATATACTTTTGAGTCTTACTATAAGTCTAACATGTACAAATACATTGAAACAATGTGTAAAGCACCATGAGGCTGAATTTTATTGATCTCTGCTTCAAAGACGACCAGTAACTCATTTTGAATTTGCCAAAACAAAACGGTCACGTTTTAAAAATGCAACAAAAAACTGCAAGGGTGTTGTGGAATTTTCAGTAGTTAGGCGACAAGAATGAAACAGTCTGGAAAACAATTTGTCTTTTGGGCTTCTTTATATTTGAAGCTTCAAATATACACAAGTCTTACAGGGCAGTCCACAAGAAGTGATCACTGAGTGTGTGTGCAGTAAATTATCATGGGAAGATTTTTTATGCAGCCTGGTTAGGTTTTGGGAGGAGAAAGGGAGGGTCAGCTAGACAGGAAAGCAAGCACTCTGTTCCGAGCAGGCTTATCAGTCAACTTCACTTTGATATTGCTTTATGTACAAGAAGTGAATAGCCCATTGTTAATGAAAATACAGGTGTCCACAATACAGTATAAACTTATGGTAATACGTATTAAATAGTTATTTTCCATAACAGGACGGTAAAGAAAGCCCACACTGGCGACTGCCATGTCGCCATGATGTATTTTCTGTAAACACAAGGTCGCACGCATTATGACGTCACAGATATGCGACACTACCCTCAGAGATATTTCTTTATTATCTAGTTTATCTGTTTGACGTCAAATTGGTCGATATTTGCCGATAATTATTGGCCACCGATATTACCGTGCATCCCTAACACACACATTAAAATAATGTTTTGTTTTTTTACATGTCCACAATTTCTTTTTAATATATGCCCACACATTTCAGATTTTCTCCTGAATGCATCATTCTTTATGGCAAGCACACACTCGGTTGTGCTAACTGCTTTGCAAATACAGCATGTATGGAACATGGTTATGAAAACTGTTCAGTATTTGGAAATGATTGATCTTGCTCTCATGTGCAGATCAGAGTTGCGATGCAAGGTTTTGATGAGTCTTAGTGGATTGCGAATTGGGTCCCAGCACTCTTTTAAAACCGATTGCATGCATAAGGTTTGACTTGCTACTTGTTAGAAAAAGGTCCAAAATGTTGATGGGTCTTTGTTTAGTTTTCTTAAGGTCCCACGTCTATCTTGTTATGCTTGAAACACAAAGATCATTTGTATGCTTTCGGGGAGGTCCAAGCAATTCCGAAATATTCACATTTGACTGAAAGTCAGAGGATTTGAGCTCTGAAATTCCATTTAAAGGATGAAAAGAAAACACCCTCCTTTATGTTTCGTGCGCAATAAGCTTGCTGGCAACAATGATGTTTCACTATCTGTTTTGTTATTGCCACTAGGCATTCCATTTCCTTGAATTGTGCTTAATTGTCATTCGTGTTTCTGTCAGTTGTGCACTTTTTAAGGAATGCATTTTCCCATTAGGTTAAATAAAATAAGGCGAGATCAGGTGTTACGATGAATGTATTGTTGAGATTGTGTTATTATTGCTGTACTTCTGAATGTGTTTTAAATGTTCAGCGTCTCCCTTAAGGTTCCATGAGCCTCCTTTTCAACTTTGAGCACCTGCCCCTCCCTCCAAAGGTCTCAGAGGGGATACTGTGTGCAACAAAGGCTGCCCAATGTTGGTTAAAAAATGTTAGCAATGCAGTACTAGTTTTGTATGCGATCTACCAAACTAACCTTTATGTACAATGTGTAGTCAGCACAAATTATGAATGTTTTATGACCATCCCTGCTCCATGGCATCTGTAACTTGAAATGTGCTCATCAGTTGGCACCCTTAAACCTTTCTCCCTTATGCCGGGTTACTTTTTCTTGTGTTTCAGGCACACAAAGCCTTCTCAGCTCGGAAGATCTCTCTTAGCAGTACGTACAATCGTTTTTTGATGTCTTCATTTGTTTTTATTGTACAGATTAGATCAAGGACTCGGTCTGCTGCGGGGAGGACTCAAATTGCCAGTTTAGGACTTGTGACTTGCTTGGCTAAAACCTAAAATACTGGAATGGGTTTGAATTATATCACGAGACAAGTAATTCTGTTTATAGTTGAAAATCTGCTGGGTGTTCTCCGATTATAATGAAGAGTTCAATTAAAACTGATGTGGGTTCGTATGAAAGCGCACCCTTAGTTTTGGTTTGTGAACTATCATTTAAAAATGTCTTAGGAAATCAAATCAAAAATATATTTTTAAAATAAGTTACGTAATTACGTCCTTGAAATGTGTTGCTGCAATGGCAGGCAGTAAGTCATCTCCCGGCACAGGCGGTGCAGATGGCGATCAGGAATCTGGAGCTGCAAGTGCTCGCAAGAGGAGGTGGGGTTCCAGCACCGTGGTCACTCCCAAGAAACCTTCCATCAGCATCACCACAGATTCGCTCAAGGTACGAACAACATGCTGTGACTAACATTCATGTCTTGACTGAAAATCGCTCATAAGGTGTTTTGTTGCCTAGTCTCTGATCCCAGACATCCGGCCGGGTTCAGGCCAAGATGCCGTTGTGGACCTGCATCCCGAAGAAGTCGTTCTGTCTGGTGCTGAGGAAGAAGATCAAGAGCCCTCTGAGCAGGACCTTCAAATCCGCCGCACCGTCACCCAGGTAGGAGATGCAGATAAATGAATGTGTGACTTTTGCTGCTAACTTGGATGACGGCGAGCTGACCCGATCTCTCAATGGAAGGTGGTGCCTTCAGACAGCCAAGAGAATGGAGAGAAGCCGCCGGCCAAGAGGCGATGCGAGGACGTGGAGGAAAATGACGTTCAAGGAGACCACAGTCGGACCCTTTCTCAACTAGAGAAACCTGTGGAAGACATGCAAACACAATCACCAGCGCAGCCCAGCCCAGATGGAGAAATCAGCGCTGGTAATATATATTTTACAGCTTGCGTTTGTTTTGCTCATCTTAAAAAAACAAAAAGTAAAATGGAGTCACAAAAAAATGATGCGGCAGCGATAGATTTCTACCACTGCCCTGATTCTATTCCCATCCGTCTCTTAGTGGCCACAGGCCTGATTCGCCGCTCCATCAGTCAGCAAGCAACGGGCGTGTCCATCACTATTGACGACCCCGTACGCAGCACCTCCCGACAGCCGTCGCCTCCGCGTGGCAAAATCTCCAGCATTGTTCACGTCAGCAACCTGGTGAGAAATGAATGTGAAATGTAATCACTCAACAGGATTTCATGTGTGCACAACATTTTGTAACAGTTTGTCATACATCTTTTCTTATTTATCATTGAGAAAAGACATAACTGTTGTCATGTAAGTTACTATGTCCATTACAGCTTGGAGTCTTGGTTGAATAATAATATATATTATATATAATATACATATAATAATAATGAGTTCCGTCATTCAGAAAAATGAAGCCCATGCGTGTCTCACTGAGGACGCACACACGTAGCGATTGTTGCTTTTCCGACAGGCTTCCTTCAGTGCTGCATAACGTTGCAAGGCCACTTGCCCCACGCTCTCTCAAACCCCTCTTTATGCTCTCAAACCGTTTTTCCTTGCCACAGAGACATTTTGAACATGTTCAACTAACGTGGGTTGTTAATCTCATCTGAAAGGTGGTGCGTTGCGGCGTTGGTAAACATCAACAGGCATGAACATCACGCACCTTTCGGCGAAATACGCCATTTAGAAACTAAAATATGTGACCGACGGCGTGAATCATGAAGACCCGTGTGTGTGTGTGTCGGAGTGCTACGTAGATACGTATGTCGAAGCTAACAGCTGGTAGCTACTACACCGTCAAACCACTACCTTTACTAGTTCAAAATCACATTATAAAAGCGGCTAAGCTTGCCACAGGGATAGACGTGTGTTATACCAACAAAAAGTTATACCAACAAAAACTTTATATTTTTCTATCTATCTTAAACTTAATATTTATATATTTTATGAACCTATCTATCTATAAATATATACTGTATGTACAGTATAAAATATGCATTTCAATTGGTGTAAATTTTCCCCCTTTGCATTCCCTATCTTATGCAAATAGCAGGGGTCCGCTGTATTGTAGTAAATTTATTTTTATGATGTCATAATTAGCATATTTGCATTGGATTAATCCAAAAGTCATAAATATTACTCAAGTTGCATTACTTTTCTCTTATGGTAGTTGGATTAAATGATTATTACATCTTTTAACAGGTGACTAGAAACTCAGAATCCATCCATTGCATTGTTTTCTGCCTTTATATTTTGTGTGAAAATCTCCCTGTTTGACACAATATACTCTTGTCATGTACAATATTATTTAAAAAGTAACCGTCCGTGTGCGCCTCACTGCACTGCCAGTCATTTTAAAGAATAAAAAAGTTTTCAGTCAAATTCAATGTTTTTGCTTTAACCCGTGCGCTAATGCTAAAAGCAAAAGGAGGAACCCATTCAAATGCTTACCGGAAGTTAGCATCGACTTCGGGACTGTTTTTCCTCCAAATAATGAATATTCCCGCACAAATGCTGTGGGAACACACACGGTATTGGCATCGGCCTCAAAAAATGCATATCAGTCAGGCCCTATAATGCATGAATGACTGTGATTTCATGTTGTTTAGGTGAGGCCGTTTACTCTCGGGCAACTGAAGGAATTGCTGGGCCGGACTGGCACCTTGGCGGAAGACGGCTTCTGGATCGACAAAATCAAATCTCACTGCTACGTCACTGTGAGTTATTTTTTAATCATATGGGATTTTCACGCAACGACTACAGCGAGAGTAAACTCGACCCCTCGCTCTCTACAGTACTCGAGTTCAGAGGAGGCGGTGGCTACACGAGAAGCTCTTCATGGAGTCATGTGGCCTCAGAGTAACCCAAAATTTCTTAATGTTGACTTCTGCCAGCAGGACGAGGTAATCTATTTCTCTCTTTGTGTGTTGAACATATCAAACTTTATTGATATATAGCACCTTTCATACATTTAAAATGCAACTCAAGGTGCTAAACAATTAAAACAGCCATGATGCAATCAAAAAAAAAAACACCCATACCCCCAACATCCACACACACACACATACACAAAATAAATAAATAAAACATGGAGGGGCACAGAGAAACCATGTGAGGAAAGGCACCCAGTAAACAATGGCGCTAGAAACTAAAAGAGGACAAAAAAAACAGTTAAATAAAAACAATAAACTATATATATAAAATAATAAATAAATGTAAACTGCGTTCGTGTGACCATGCTTGTGTTTTGTAGCTGGACTTCCACAAAGGTTTGGGCACAGCGGAGAAACCTGTCACGGAGGAGCAGTGGCTCGCTTCTAACCGTTTTCAGGAAGCGGCCATTCCGTCCCTGCTTCCCAAGCGAGACCAGTGGGCCGAGCGCGAGCGGGAAATGGAGCGCAGGGAGAAGGCGCGCTCGGAGCGGGAGTGGGACCGCGACAAGGTCCGGGAGTTTGGGAAAGCGCCAAACGATGGCGAGGGAGGTCCCCGGAGATCACGCTCCAGGGAGAGACGGCGCAAGGAGAGGGGGAAGAGCAAGGAGAAGAAGACTGAAAAGAAAGGTATAACGGACAAGATGTGATCATGTGGTTACTCGCGTTGGACGCAAGCCAAACTGTTGGTGTCCGTTTGTGCAGACAAAGCTGCCGAGGAACCGCCGGCAAAGCTTCTGGATGACCTTTTCCGGAAAACTAAAGCAGCCCATTGCATCTACTGGCTTCCGCTTACGGATGAACAGGTAAAAACACTCGGGTCTCTCCCGCCGTCTATTTCCGTTCACACGACCTCCAATCGTTCATCTTGATTTCAGTTTGCCGAGAAGGAAGCCGCCAGAGCGGAGCGCATGAAGGAACGCGAGAAACGTCTGAAACAGCAGCAGCAGGAGGAGGAGGAGAAAAAAAGGAAAGAGGAGCGCAAGGAGAGAAGCAAAGGCGACGGAGGTGTCCCAACGGGGGACCGGAGCGAGGGGGCGAAAGACAACAAGGAGCGCGAGAGAGAGCGGGACAGGGACAGAGGTAAAGACAGGGACAGGGAGCGGGACGCCGACAAACACAGGGATGGCCACCGAAGACCGGCGGCCAGCGGCGAAGGGGGCGGCAGACGCTCCCGAAGCCGCAGCGACCCGCGAGACAGGCGGCGCTAATCAGCTGATGGAAACTGTCTCCATTGACGCCCTCTTCCATTTGCTTTGCTCTACTACATGTACTTTGTTGCAACTGAGACCCAGCAAAGGACCAACCCTCTCTCAGTTCTCACCTCGAAGCACATACACACACACACACACACACACACACACACACACACACACACACACACACACACACACACACACACATATAAGTTTGTCTTTGTATCTTTCCTAGCCCCTAACCTTAACCATCACGGGGACCAGTGCGGGGGGGGAAACGGGAGTATGGGCCCCATGATGTAGTAAAGACACACACACACGCAGAAGTGTTGTAAGGGGACCAGAAACGTTGCAGCGTTGTATGTGTCACGCCTCGTCCAGGTTTGATGTATATCGTCTTCATGCATTTGCCGTCACTGTTCCTTTCGACTTTGATCCATGCAGCATCACAGTGCGGCATGCTGGGTAATTCCCCTTTCTGACCGAAAGTATTGGTGCCATCGTTTTTTTGCGCTTTGCCTCCACATTGAACAGGCTTGCACTTTGGATGAGGAGGACTTTGCCGCTGTATGGAAAACCAACAATCTTCTCAGCCGTCCTGCCTACAGAGACCGAGAAAGTGAAAGCTCGTCTCTTTGCCAAGATGCGCTGAAATGTGGCCAATGTGTGGCATTCTGTACAGACAGACATCTGTAATCATATGTTTTTAACTGAGGCAGCTTTGGAGTATTTTGATCTTAGGCAATGCAGTGTTCCTCTCTCCCATCAGTTTGGAGAAGAAGAAAAAGATCTTGGGAGGCTGGAGGCGACGCTTTTTCTGTCGCGCCAGATTCCTTTATTATCTCATGTATGATCGTTCCCTTCCCTTGACGTCCTCAGACGCTCTCACCATGTAGCGCTTACACAGGCCATCGAGGGGAGCTTGTACTATTTTCAGTTTTCTCACCAATGGTTTTAATATTGTTTTTATTTTACCATTTTAGTACAAATGCGTTGTTTTTGATTTTTAATTTGTTTTGTTTTGATTACACCTATGAGTGGTGAATGTACAAATAATAAAAAAAAAAAATTGGTAAATGAACATTTTGGCCTGCCTATATTTTCTTTCTTCCAGTTCGAGGTTGTGGCGCCATTTTCTCAAAAGTGACTCAACAGTTTTCCCAAATGGAGGAGTTAGGATGCGATAAACTAGTTTGCCCAAATTATTCATTGCCATACTTACTAATACGAATAATTTCTAAGTTCTAACGCCACTAGTGGTTAAGAGAGTTCGTTGTAAACAGAGTACCCATTGTAACAGTAGTCCGATGCTGCCACACGAGTCGTCCACAAGATGGCGTCCACCACAATATTATTGACCCCCTCCTATACACACCGCGCTGTCGTATGAGCGATGGTGAGCAAATGCAAATAACGACACACGCCGCAGTCTGTTGCCACATCAAAGATGGCTGATGGTCTTCTAAATACTCGTATATTTAATATGTTCATTTCCTCCCCACCGTTTCCCTTGTGTGTAAATCACGAGTTTGCCTTTGCCCCCTTTGTCCTCTGCTCCATTTTTTTCTGCTCTTGACGTTCATCCTGCAGACCACAGCTGAGCTCCTGTGTAATTACAGCCCATTGGTCGCTGAGCATGACATTTTTGTGCCCTGATGCAAGTCCACACGTCTGCACTGGTGAATCCTCTGCCATCTTATCTGGCAGACAAACAACGAGGGCAGTTCAGATGTCTTTCAAGTATGGAGATCATCAAGTTTTCTTTGCCACCAGTCTGCACATGTAGCAAGATGGAATAGTCCATTGAATGAAAAGGGAAGGCAGAACCGTCAAAACGAACGATTGGTTAATCATTTGCTTTAAATAGGAAAAAAAAAAACACGTTCATCATTTTTATAAGGGAGGACTCCGGAAATTTAGGCACTTACTTTAGTTTGTCTAATCGCTGAATCGCCTTTGGACATTTGAAAAAAATTGGGTGGGAGCAGCATTTGGTTCAATTAACACCTGATATGACATGATTGTGATCACATTCATATGACATTCCTGCATTACTGTAATTGCTTCTTTTTTTCTTTTTTTTAACAGAACAATTAAGTTGTAGGCCTATTTCTTATAAAATATAGGCAAATCTTTTTTTTAAAGCGAGATTAAAGGCATAAATTAAAAATAAAGTTGTATATTTGTTGTTGTATATTTCAACAAATTCACCAATAACTTGATTCTCATAACGTTACAACTTCTGAATTATTATTATTATTTTAAAGTAATAGTATTAGGCCTACCTATTTTTTCCCCCTGCGAGGGATCCCTGTATGATGTATCAAAAAAAGATTGAGAATCCCTGTACCATCCCGTTTGTGTCATTGAAAAGTTTTGGAAATAATTAATTGATTCCTTCTGTTGAATTCCTGAATTTGCTCACTTTCAAATAAACAGTCTTTTCTTAAAATTTATTATTGTTGTTGTTATTATTATTTGTCAAAAATGCACACCTCTGCATGAGAATTCTGTCTGGGAGATAGCAGTTGTTGTCTAAAAAATATATATATATATAATTTTTTTTGGCAAAGTCAGGAACTGGAATACAGCTAGAAGTTGATTTCCCTGTAATGAGCTAGCCATCAATTTTGTCTCTATTTGGGCTTCTCAATACATGCCAACGGTGTCCATGTCCCGGCAAGGAGCTCATTGTCATGCCCATATATGGTTCCTGCCTGTTTTATAACAGAGTCTGTTTGATCACCATGAGAGCACCTTACTCCTCTACTTTTGGAATTGAGCTCAATTTCACTCAACTGGATGTATTTAAATAGCATTTACAAGAATAACAAAGAAAACAGACACCACAACTGCCCTTTATTTGGGCTTGAGCACCCGCCCCCCAAGGCACTCACCACAAACAAAAATAATGACAACAGTTTGTAACTGCTATCATTCATCTTAAAAATTCATGACGCACAGTGTCCAAAAGACTCAACCCTCGAACCTGATGCAATGAACTTGCTTGTTTTCCCCGTTTCTTTTCAAACCCCACAATAGCAGCAGGAAGACCTCAACGGACCACCTGCATCTGGTCCACATTTGGGGTCAACGGTCTCGAGGCCAGTTAGCTGAGCAAGACCACTCTGGGTAAGAAGTATGCCGTAAAAGCAATATTGTTTCGCCCTGTAAGCAGTACCCCTACCCCCCCCCCCCCCCCCCCCCCCTCCCACTCCCACGCGGCGAAACCGCATCGGTCTTTTGTGTCCAGCGCTCAACACGCAGACCCGCTAGGCTCCCCTTTCCAAGACAACCTCTCATGCGGCCTCTCTGATCTCGGCACGTCTCGTTGACTTTCCTCAGGGTTCTTTTTTTCTCTGTGAGCTCGGGCCCCCCCCCCCCCCCCCTTTTTGGGACGCCTCTTATAGATTCCCTCTCGCCGTGAGGCAAAGCTGGAAGGGAACACACTGAAAAATTAAAGCCGATTTCGCCTTCATACAAACCCTTCCGGTGCTTTCTTTGTGATGACTTCTTTGCACTTATGGAAACCAGATGCGGCGGCAAACGAAGAGTTGTGGGGAGAAATAGAAGAAGAAGAAAAAACGCGCACCAGGTTGTAGGATACCTCATGATCAGAGTGAGGACGAAAAGGGCTCAGACATGAAATGAGTCCACTATGTTGACTAGTTGCCATTGGGAGGGGGGGTTTCCTTGTGGGTCAGGATGAGGACAGTCAGCCTTGGAGCACAACCAGGAAGAGGAGAGCCTGAATCAGCATGTCATGTCAGAGGTGGTTTTCCTGCCGGGCTTGGGGGGAAAAACCAGGCCAACATGAGGCAGACTGTTTTGGGGAAAGAAAAAGTCCAATGTTGATTGCTCAACTTCCTTGCACCTGCGTTGTTGTTTTTTTGCCTCCCTCCGCGAGACGGCGCCCACTACGCCACACCCGACACAAAAACCTCCTTTCTGCTTTTCACTCTTTTAAGATTCATCTCGGCGCGGTCGGCGGTGAGTGAACGTGCACTGCGGAGTGCATCTTCGATGGTAAACCATAGTCATAAATCATCCATATGAGCCACACAAAATACTCGCCGTGACATTTTTAATTCTTGCGCACGACTGCTTGAAAATCAGTTGTAGTACAAGAGCTTTTGTGGCTAAGATCACCCGCCACTGCGGGGACCTCATTTCAACGCCAGCTCCGTTTCTCAACTGCTACCATTGTTGTCATTAAAGGGACTGCAACATGAAAAATCAACGTTTTGGAGCTTTTAGCCGTGTTAAAATGCTAATTCCTCACCCAAAACATGACCAGTGCAATGAAATGACAATTGGCTGTCTTAATATCCATTTGATGACACTGCTTCAAGTACAAGTAAGGACACACTATAAAGAATGGGTGGTGTAGTGGGCAGTGCGCTCACCCCGTAAACAGTCGGGTGCGGGTTCGAGACCTACTGTGGTGATTTTTTTCCCCCCCCTCCTCCATCTTTCCTCTAACCCAGAGGTGGGCATCGAGGGCCGGAGTCCTGCAGGTTTTGCATGTTGCCCTTCTCCAACACAGCTGCTCTGCATAAGCCTGATAACGATCCTGTTGATTGGAATCAGCTTGTGTTAGAAGTGAGACACCTCCAAAACCTGCAGGACTCCGGCCCTCGAGAACCGAGATTGCCCACCTCTGCTAACCTCTCTGCTCCCCTCCTCTTCCACGATTTCTTGCGGCAAGGACACGTTTTGTCTCAAATATTTATTTAAGAATTGATGGCTTGCGTGACCAATCGGTTGTGCGATTCGATTCAGAATCGATTTTTGATTAAGAGCGATTTTTGAATAAAAATTATTTTATTGACAATGATTTTTGATTCAATTTGTCGATGTTCAAGGAATCGTAATGATCTACTCCAGTCTGACTCGCTAATGCTAATTAGCGCGCTACTTGCGACACTTTTATCACTCAAAACAATGGCTCCACGCTGGAAAAAAAAACAACTTTTATTGGAATAACTTGATTGTGACTTTTTCCTTCTATTTTGTAACGTGGCTACAACTTAACAGTGCATCAGACCGCGTGGAACCACACTGCCCATAAGTGGCCAAATCGGGTACAACATGAACAGCGCTCCCAATAAAGGCACACACAAACAAAGGGAAGATAAAAGTATAAAATAATTGAAATAAAATCGATTTTGGAACATTTAAAATGGATTCTGAATCGTACTAAACGTGAATCGCGATTCTTATGACAATCGATTTTTTGCCACACCCCTAATAGATACACATGAGTATTGAGCAGACTTTCCTTATTAACACAAATACAATCAAAGAATGGAATAAATGTGATGATTTGATTGAATGCATTATGTCAATTTTGATCTGATTTAAACTTTACTCTAATAAAAAAAAAAAAAACATAAAGGGCAATGATAGCAAAGCCCGTGATCGTGTTTGCGGTCATGGCGCACGTAGCAGGATGTGGCAGACCCTAAACAGATGCAAATGAAATCCATGTGTAGCCTACGAGGCAACTCGCCAGTATCCTTTCTAAACTACCTCACCCGACCGACGTCCTCGTTGACAGGCAGAGTTCAACAGTCATTCTCATTTTAATGGGGAAGTGACCCAGGCTTCTCTCTGTGAGCTCCGTGCTGCCATTTCCACGTTTGGCCTTTATATGAGGCACAATGGACCAGAGCAGAACCTCCTCCAATGGGAAATTTCCACTCATTAGTCGGGCAGGCCAAATACATTAAACTGAAACAGGAATTGTCCTGCAAGGAGGAAAAACTCTTAAAAAGAGTTATTCATGAGGTTTTGCGACATGACAGGGGGGGGGGGGGGCACCTTTTGACTTTCCAGATGGGCAGAGTATGATCTCGCAACATTTTTTTGTTTTGTTTTATCTCTGTCGGAAAAGCGACTCGTTTTTCGAGAGAGATAAAAAAAACTCTCCAGTAACACAATCGGAAAATAAAAAGAAACTATGCAAAGAGTTGTGCTGATTCTTGTCTTCACTTTGCAGAATCAGCAAAAAAACAGAAAACACACTTGAGAGCCGCTGCTACTTTTCTCGCTTGTGCATCAAGACACAATTGTATACGAGCAATACTTGTTGGCCACTTTGACCTAATTAATGACATCCGCATCAGCACGTTGCCAGGTCCCGCCGTGCGCGTCACCCTTTTTGTGATGCAGTTGCAAATCCAGATGTAGCTCATGGAATTCTGCACTGTTTCTGGTCTCCAAATGTGACTTAACCCCCCCCCCCCCCCAACACCCCCCCCCCCCCCCTCCTCCATCCTGCAAACAGCCTCGTGACTTGCCCCCCCCCCCCCCCCCACTCGCCCCCAGCCCTGACTCTTCAAAACACTGCAGCAAAGTAGAGACAACTGGGCGCCCTCTTTTCTTTTCTTTTTCTTTTTTTTTAAAGAGTGCTGCGGGCGGGGAATTAAGAAAATAACTGATGATTGTTTCTGCATTAAAGTCGTATTGCTGTCATAACACATGACAGATTTGCTTACACACCACACTGTCGTTCCCATTTATGGCGACGCCTATGTGGACGTTTTTTTTGGTCATTTTGAAGTCGGGTGACGCAGTTTGAACTTTTATTGGTTCATGATGGAAGGCAATAATAATCACCGTGTAACCGGTTGAATGCACATACAGTACAAATGCTGAGTACTGTATTAATTACTTCATAAAGAAGGAAAAAAAAAACTCCACTGATTTGATCCTATAGAAACAGTGGGACGCACATCCGCACGCATGCGCGCGCGCGCACACACGCGAGCATCCAACCGAGATATGTTTTCCTGCTGTGCAACGGGTCGATCGTTGTTATTCCTGTTTCTACTTAGGATTTGGCCGCATTCCCCATTTTCCAACCCAAGTTCCTGGGCCTGACATTTTCCGAGGGCCGCTAGCGGAGAGTGGAGTGGCTGGGGAGCAAGAAAACTGGAGGTCCAGGAGGACAGCCGAAGACCACAAAAAGGGCAAAAAAGTAAAAACGATTGAGTTTTCGAGGAGTGTGTAACAGTAATAAACCAAGATTTCAATCTCCCGCTCCAGATCTCAAATGATGAAACAAAAATATAATTCCATGATGGAAATGATCACTCACCCTTTAAAATTCTGCTACTGGTCTATAAATCACCGAATGGTTTGGGTCCCGAATACATGAAAGAAATGCTGATTGAATACAAACGCAGTAGGGCTCTGATGTCTGCAGACTCGCGCCAGTGGAGCCCAAAGTTCAAAGCAAACACGGTGAAGCTGCATTTAGCTGCTATGCTGCATACAAATGGTGAAAAGTCAGTCCCGAGTGTGAATGCTTTTAAATCCGGGTTAAAAACTTCGCTTTTCTCACATACCTTTCATTGAGGACCTACTTAAATGTTTTAGATGTTTTTAACTCATTCACTGCCATTGACAGTTATAGACGTCACAATTTTTTTTTTAAACTATTTCTATTAGTTTAACATTTTTTTCCACTTTTGTTAACAGGAGTATGAAAACCTAGATTTTTTTTATTGGACATTTAGAACAGATATACAATTTGTGATTAATCGTGAGTTAACTCGTAAAGTCACGCAATAAATTACGATTTTAATCGCCCGACGCTCCTAATTTTTTATTGTAATTAATCACATGACTTCAATAGTTAACTCACGATTATTCATACATTTGATATCTGTTCTAAATGTACAATAAAAAAAATCTAAGTTTTCATACTCTTGTTAACAAAAGTTGAAAACGTGTTAAACTAATAGAAATAGTTCAAATGAATTTTTGACGTCAATAGCCGTCAATGGCAGAGAATGAGTTAATAAAGCCTTGCCTATATGCTCCATGTGACTGTACTGCAGAGGCGATTCTAAGATCAGAGGTTTGGGGGCGCTATGTGTTCTAGGCATTAATATAAACACTTGTTTCCCTCGCACCACTCTGAAATGTGATGACCTTCAACATTTCTTATATGGGCCGGATGTGGGGGTGGGTGGGGTGGGGGTTGGGGGCTCACCTAACTCCTACCTGTATTGTGGTTGTTTAAATATTACTTTTAAACTGTATGTTTTATATATGTATAACTTCCTAGCTTGTTAAAAATAACAGTTATAAAAAATAAAAAAAATCATATATATAAAATCGTAAAAATTATGGGGGTGCTAAGGTTTTTGAAGTACCCCCCAAAAATGGTCTAAATTAGTTGATGCTGTATACTTTTTTTTTTTTTTAAAGAGCTCAGTATTGTTAATTCGGTAATGTCATCATCATTGCTCTTTTTTTTTTTTTTGCTGATGCTGTATACCAATGATGGGACTTCAGGGCCAGTAAGGCCCTATAAGAAGGACTGACCTACATTTACAACCTGAATTCCAAGATTTCTTCTATAGCACATTAATTTTGTTCCCAACAGTCTTCATTTCATAGCGTTTATTTTGGCCGCACTCCTAGATGTGGTTGTTGAATTTTGTTTTTGTTGACTCAGATGTCAATGTGTCATTGAATTTATAGTGCCGGCAGCATGGTTTCTTAAATTTGACATGATATTGGTATTATCATGTGGATGAACTCTTGTTGAATGATGGAGAAACACACCTCGATCCAAGTAGCAGTACATTCAACGGCCATAGTGAAACTCACACCACATCAATACGTTCAAAATGTTTTTATTTTGTAGGAAATGTCCAACATGTAAAGAGAACAGACACAATCTCATTATGAAAACAAGATCATTCTCATTATTATCATCATCACTAGTATCATCATCATTGCTGTGAGATTTCTCTTAAAGCCCGACCAGTAAAAGTTAGCACCATGCTGTCAAATGGTAAACAAGTACAATGAAAAATGGAAGCCATTTTTTCAGATTGCGGATTTATTTTCCTTTGAAGATAAAATAAAAACAATCAAGTTTCATGAACAAATAATAACCCGCGTCCCCACTTCACTATCCCCCCCACATATAAAATTAAGGCCACTTTCAAAACGGTATGTCACTGTCCAGCAGGACTTTTTAATGACAATGTACAAAAACACATTCATTACACAGACAACAACAATAATAGTAATAGTCATAATAATAATGACAACATCAGCATTTATATAAAAAGGGGAAACACACAGTTTATTGCTCATGCTGATGGTTTCTTTCCCTTTTATGGTTCACACTGGCTCGGTTCTGTTTTACTGGAAGGTTAAAAAACACAATCACTTTGTGGTTGAAAGAAAATGTGTGCGCAAAGGGAACCGTGCGTGCGTGTTTTACAGTATATTGCCGGTGCGGGTTTTTTTTTCAAAACACAATTTGCTTAGGCGAGGAACATGCGCCGTGAAAAAGGCGGCAAACGCTGACCGATGGCGTCAACCTGACAACAAAACATTGAAAAAGGCTAAAAGAAGCAAACAGCCGTGAGCTGGCGTCAGTCCCCACCAGGACAGAGAACCAAATGGAAGGTCCGAGTGGTCGAGTGACAGAGCAAAAAAGGACCTTGCAGTGGTTTCAAAAGTGAAGCGTGCTGCTCTTTCCTCATGTTTGATCTCATTTTGTTGAACATCACCTTCCATTTGTTTCTCCTTATTCCTCCTCTCCTCTCCTCTCCCAACTACACCTTGTCCAGTAAGGACCGTTGGCAGTAGAGGAGTCGGCGAGGGGTGCCGTAGCGACGGATAAACACTAACGCTGCCAGCGTTGCGATCACGCACACCAACAGGATTAATGGGATGACCACAGCCGCCGCCCCCCCGCCGCTTCCCGACCTTCCCTCCTCGTCCACCTCGATAATGATCACCTCCGTATCCTCCACTTCCTCTTCCCGATCCACCTTTGTCTCGGTTTCTCTCTCCCGCTCTCGCTCCCGCTCCCGCTCCTTGTCCGTCTCCCTGTCTCTGCTTCTGTCCTTGTCGTCGTCGTTGTGGTCCCTCTCCTTGTCTTTGTCGTGGCCGCCTCTTCCGCCGTCCGTCTTGGGGTCTTCGTTGGGACAGCTCATCCAATCGCGCAGAGCCGATTTGGGGTAGCCGGGCTCGACGCGCATCACCTGGTTGTTGAACTTCCAGTACTTGTTGGCTTTATAAAAGTAGGTGTACGCTGAGGAGGAGGAGAAGAAAGGTGTACATGCTTTCAAGTTTGTTTGTTTTTTTGCAATAGTATTGGCGATTAAGTTCATGCTTAGAGCTTTTAAACTGTTATTTCATTTGATTTGTGGGTTTTTTCTGTCAAGTGTTGTTCAACTTTTGAGGTTCCGTTGTTTGCTGACATGAGAGGTCAACCCTCAAAAAATTCTTTACAATATTATGTTCAATGTAGCCCAATGCTTCTCAATAAATCTTTTGTTGGCGGCCATTTTGCCACTTTGTGTCAACTAAAATTGGTAAGCAGGTGACAACCAATCATGGCCCAGTTTGCAAATGTCACATGAACAAACTCAGAAAACAGGTGAGCTGTGATTGGTTGTGACCGGGGCCCTGAGAAACATTAAATTTTCAACGTTCATTGTCATTTTCAGTCGACAGCAAGTGGCAAAATGGCCGCCCACTGAGATGGATATAAGTGGGTGGATTTTACTGCTTAAAGGAAAAGTCAACCTTTCTTGACAATAATATGTGACCTCACTAGTCTAAACATGACATTCTGATTAATATGACATTTGTAGAACATGAGTTATGAAGCGAAATCCATCTGAGGGGGCGGCCATTTTGTCACTTGATGTCGACTAAAGATGACATCACAGTTGCTCAGGGTTCATTCGGGCAATGACCAATCGCAGCTCACCTGTTTTCTGAAGCTGAGCTGTGATTGGTTGATAACTGAGACCTGAGCAACTGTGATGTCATCTTCAGTCGACAGCAAGTGGCAAAATGGCCGCCTTCTGATATTGATAAAAATAGGCTGGATTTTGCTGCTTAACTCATATTCCACTAATGCAATATTAACCAGAATGCGTATTCAGACTAGTGGGGCTGCATAGAACATATTGTTAAGAAACATTTTTGGGGGATTGACTTCCTGTTTAATAAAAATAATGTGTATAGACTAGTGGGGGCCGCATACAATATTGTATTGTCAAAAAAAGTGTTTGAGTTGACTTCCTCTTTACGGTAATTTCCACTCGCAAAAACAAATACCTTGATCTTTGCTCATGAAGGCTGCCTTGATATTATCAGGCACTCCTTGCCAGACATTAATAGGCCTTGGATAACCAGCGTCAACACTCCGCGATGCTTCGTTAAAACGGTAATACCTACACAAATGAAAGGGAAGGGATGTGAGTTCATACGCCAACTGATCTGAGATGGTACCAGAAATGCTGCAGGTCTTAATGTCCAATTGCGATTCAGGTCCTCTTATGGACAGACAAAAATGAAGACTCACTTGTCTCCTCTGAAGAAGAACGTCTGTCCAGTGGGGGTGTAATAAAGTGCGGCGTCGATCCGATCTTTCGGGAGGCCACTCCCCATTTCCTTTAGCTTCTTGGGATAACCAGTATCGAGAATAGATTCACTAAACACCCAGTGTCTGTCACCTGATCACAGACAGGAGATACAAATACTGACAGTTAATATTATTTAGTAAATATTCTTTAATGAATTTTTTTCCCTCAACATTTTTTTTCAAATACTAAAGCAAAATTGTACCTTTAAAGAAAGCAAACGTTCCATCCTCCCTTTCAAAAGCAGCGTCCATGAGCGTAGGCAGGCCTCTCCAGAAGTGACCAATAGGCATGGGGTATCCATCCATCACATGGTTGTTACGCACTCGCCAGAACCACTTATCCTGAGTGGTGGAAAAGAAAAACTCATTTCCCAACGGACCCAAATCGCCATAAAAAAATTGCCCTAAGAAGATCTTGTATCTGCTTTACCTTAAACACGAACATTTCTCCTCTGAGGATGGCGATGGTGTCAAAGTGTCCCTCGCAAATGTTTGGGCCAAAACGAGGTTTTTCCGGTGTGTAGCTGGGAGTTGTGTCTGTTGGCATTCGAGGGGTCACAAACGGGGGCTGAGGGCCTCCTGATCCAGAGCCTGAAATGAAAAATTGTGGGAAAAATCACATTAAGTCATAGTTTTGTACTAGCTAAACAACAGGTGACATTAAAAGCTATATAATAGACTTGAAGTCCAAACATGACATTCTGATTAATATTACATTTGTAGAACATGAGTTATGCAGCAAAATCCAGCCATTTTTTATCCATCTCAGGAGGCGGCCATTTTGCTTCTTGCTGTAGATTGAAAATGACATCACAGTTGCTCAGGCAACGACCAATCACAGCTCACCTGTTTTATGAAGATGAGCTGTTTGTCACCTGAGACCTGAGCAACTGTGATGTCATTTTCAATCTACAACAAGAAGCAAAATGGCCGCCTTCTAATATCGATAAAAACTGTTGAATTTTGCTGCTTAATTCATATTCCACTAATGCAATATTAACCAGAATACCGTATTTAGACTAGCAAAGCTGCATAGAACATATTGTTGTCAAGAATTCTTTTTTTTTGGGGGGTGGGGGGTGGTTGCGTCCATTACCCACCGTAAAGTTGTTGTATGCCTCTGAGGTCATCTTCAGGTAGTTGGAAGTTCTCAGTGTCCATCCATTGGTAAAAGGGGGCCATAATGGCTGAGGGGTCATTGGAATGCTCCAAACCCAGAGCGTGACCCAACTCGTGCACGGCAACCAAGAATATATCGTTTCCTGTTGTAACAAAACATGACGTACCGTCACTAAATAGGAATAAGAGGGGGACATTTCCTTTATGCTGTTTTCCCACTATACTGTTTATCGCAATAGATGAGTTCCAGAACTCTTTAAAAAAAAAAGTTTTACCACCTCCTCATGCCTTAAACACATTTTTACCTATTACATTCAAACTTAAAACAAACAACCAACAACATGACAACCAAAACGCTAATTTCAAAATAAAAGCTTCCCAAATAATACATTGACACCAATGTAATGGCTTTTATTTTGAAGTTGGCATGCGTGGTACCGTAACGGCTAGCTTGACTTGTCTTTTCTCAGATAGCCTACATGAGACATTTCGGCTTGCCTTGTCACAATTTTTATTGCCATTTCATAGTTGCTACCAACGTCAACACAACAATCATATTTAATCGCTAAATTAGGAGGCTGCGAAACCGCACGTTAGTTACGCCGTCGTTGTATGATGCCGTTAGCGGCGGCGGCTAGTATAAAGATTGACGTCTTTCCATGCGCACGAGACATGAGGTGCATTCAAATGCAGTCGGACATTTCACATTCAAGATAGAAAAAAAATATTGTACCATACAGCGTTCCCTCGTTTTGTTTGGGTTAGGTTCCAAAAAATACCCGCAATAAATGTAATCCGCGAAGTAGTTATAGCTTTATGTTTTTTATTTATTATAAATGTTTTAAGGTTCTAAAACCCCTCACCACATAGTTTATACACTTTTCTCACATTTTGTCACATTTCTGTCGTTTAAACTTTCTTACATTTTATGAAATAGGTACATTACTGTAAAAAAAATGCATGCAAAATTGCACCCAAAAAAACTCCGCGAAACAGTGAGGCCACGAAAAGTGAACTCCGTTATAGCGAGGGAACACTGTACATTTATAATCGATTTATTTATTAATAACTGTAATGATTAGCTGTTACCCACCATCTAACTTACCTGGAAACAGTCAAATGCCTGCACTTTTTTTTTACCCACTTAAAGCGCTGCCTACTAGTAAACAATATAATGTTACTAGTAAACTACTGCACTGCACTAGTAACACTGCTAGGCTGAACTAGTAGGCATATGTCAATTATGAATACTTCCTGTATGTCAGTACTAGTAGTTTTGCCTCACTAGTAACTGGTGATGAGAAATGTCATACAGTAGTCGGAGGCAATAGTGGTGAAACAATTAATTGTATTCAAATTGCTAAGTCGTAGAATGATATTTTATGCATTTGATGGATGCACCAGACATGGACTTCATGCTGGATATCAAGATGATCAAAAACATGAGGATGATTTTGAGGTGACTAACGTGCACGTAAATACGTGACCTGTCTGTAAATCAAATACGGTGCATCATGTGCAAACATTTGCCGGTCATGTGAAGACTGACTCAATACAATCCAGAAATAAACACTTCCCCAACTCTAAGAATGAACTCCCTCATACCAACACGAGACGGGACATGCTGGCACTTGTACGACGCACATGCCAGCAAAACAGTGCAAATTTCCCAGCACTTAAACTCTCCTCGTGTCAGCTTGTGAATGACAGGATTGAGATAAACAACACCCTGCGTTTGTCAAAATGTGTCACCCCTCCCTTCGTGGCGCCTTACCTTGCAGATCCCGGTTTCCAATCGTCCAAGGCTCGGCTGCATCAAAGTGGGTGTCACCCCCGATGCCGTTAGCAGGGAAGTATGCATGCGCCAGGAAGCCGCCCTCGCCATCGAAAGGGCTGCTGTCGCCGTGGAAACCCTCAGCGAAGAATAGCATGATGTCGGCAAACTCCTCCACCTTGTCGCGGATGTAATGGTAGGGGATCTCCTGGAATTGCAGCGGGGTGACGCGCTCCCACACCTTGAAGGCCCTCCTGATGGCCTCGTGGGTCTCGTACTCGCCCACCTTTGGTGTGTAGTTCTGTATCCTGAGGACAGTCAAATCATTTATTTTAAAAGTGGGAAAATGAAATTGTGGGAATTGAAATTTTGTATAACGGGAAATTATTTTATCATTATATATAATATATATATATATATTTATTATATATATATATATATATATATATATATATATATATATATATATATATATATATATATATATATATATATGCCACAAATTTTTTGTTTCTGATCGTGTAACGACCACAAGAGGGCTGTTGCAAAAACCAATATCTTGAAATAAGGCCGGATATCGGGTACTTGCCCATCCCGAATATATATAATTATAAATAATTTATTTAATATATTATATAGTGTATTATTTTAATCTGACATACTGTTTGACTTAATATCTTAATTTAGTGTACCGGTATTTGTCAAATTGAACATTTAAAAGACTGCAAGGCAGCTCAATTCATTACTCACTGGCCTTTATTTCAGTGTAACCCTAACCTAAACATATAGATGGTATTCGGATGACGTCATGTGCCACACATCGTGTGCTGTTCACGAGCACACGGAATGTTGAACGTCGAATGTGAACCAACAAAGGAATATCCGTAGAAAATTGCAAGGATAAATCGAAAAGATTTTCAACCGACAAAGTCTACCAAAGTGTGTTCTGATCATTATGATTAATGTAAGTGTAAAATGCATTTTACCGTAATGCGATCGTAATATATGTGCCCTGCTAGCTGTGGTTAAAAATAGATCGGAGTGGTCAAAAGTTTGGATTTTGAGATTTCTCCCTCCTTAAGGTCTCTATTTACTTTCCCAGCAGCCCAAAAGTTTAAATAGTAGTCAAAGTGTATACAAATAAGAAGTGATGAGTCAACAACAATATTGTTGTAGTAAACATGCTAGTGCTAGTAGCTAGCGCGGTCGCAAAACTGGCTTGTTTTCAAAATAACCGGAGATTTTTCGCCTCCAATCCACAAATGATAAATGTACAGAGCAAAAAGTACAGAAGACGCAAGAATGTCCGTGTGTCAGGACACCGGCAAATGTTTGTAATCCAATCGATTTCATTAATCAAACCTTTCAACGTGTACCACTGCAAGGAGTGTTAATCTAAACCTTTCGCATACATCTCCTTTACACAAGTAACGTTAGAGGAAGCTGGGGATGACATTTATCAATAACAAAGCAGAATATATACATACAATATGGTGTAAGCAGAATGGGAACGAATACCATCAATAAGTCCAAAACAGAAAAAGCTTGTCTGTCTCTATATGTGCCGTGTAAGTGGCTGGCAACCAGTTCAGGAAGTCTGCAGCAGTGCCCCATGACACTGAACAGGATAAGTGATATTAAAAAAAAAAAAGATATTAATTTAACACTTACGAAAATGTGATTTGGTTCTTTGTCCACTTCAGGCTCTGGATGGCATAACGTTTTCTCCTCAGGTTGGTTTTCAACTCAGCACCAAACTTGTCCGGAACACCACAACGAGGTCGCTGCATTGCGCTGTCAGACACCACATTCGATCACAAGTGAGCTCATTGTGTATTTATCGTAAAATGGAACGGAACTTTGTCAAGACTAAAACAAAATCGGGCTTCTCACTCGATGGTGTTGGTGTCAAAAGAGCCGGTGACCGTGAGGCCGTAGAACCTCTGCATGGCAGCGATGGCCGAAGAGACGGAGTGAGGGGAACGCTGGGCATGGGTCCGCATGTCGCCTGGCGGAAGGTAACCATATTGTTGCAACCAAGACTGCAAAATATAAAAAATAAAAATAAAAATGATGACAAAAGTCCAAACAGACAGACAGAAAAACTCCTTGACAACACTGACACAGCACTTCTTGAACTTTTTGAACCTGGACCAAGATAATAGAACAGAATGTGTTTGGATGTTCCGAATCACGCGAGCCTCATGTTGAAGTATTAAGAGCAGCTGTTGTAAAAATAACTCATTCCACATTGATGCAGAAAATAATGTGTTTTGGTGTCTCGTGCCAATGACAACAGCAGCCTCTCTGGCGTCTTTCCATTCAGTGACTAACTCCAAAATCCATTCGACCATCAACAGTCAGCCAGTGCAGAGGACTATAACTTACTGAAAGCAAAAACAGGTCCAAAGCGCTGATTCAACAACAAACGCAGATCAAGTTTCAACAATACCCACGCAAGCCAGGAACCGCCTGAGGAAATTCCCTCTTTTGAGTAAAACGTTTACGTGACTTTTTCACGAGTTTCACGCTAGCTATTCTTTTGATTTGGTCTCAGTGCTGCAATACTCCTCAGGTTCTTGAGAATTCTCAGGCTGAACTTGACCTTACTTTCCCCTGGAAAAACCATTTCACCGCGGCGCTGGCTTGACACCTGGACGCACGCCAGCGGCTTTGCTCGGCACGGATCCCAAGCAGCTTCTTTCCCTCTGTGACCCGAAGTCGAAAAAAATATATAACACTGAGGCTGTTGTGAACGCAAAAGTAAACCCACTTTTGTATTCTCTTGTAAAAAGTCACTCAGTGAGAATAATAATGTGTATTAGATTATTGGAGGTCACATGACATGACCTTATAAGGTTACAGTAAAATTATAACCAAGTCGGCCACAACATAAGGTGCACCCACGAAAGCCATGAGACTCAATAATACTTTGAATGAACTTCTTGATGGTTTTAAATTGTATTCAATGAATAGAAAACATTTTAAAATGTAAAATAAACAGTCCTTCTTTAAAATTTATTTATCTATAAAAATCTTGCAATTGAGGTAGGCACTATGACAGTAGAGCATTCTGTGATTTAAGCATGATTCCCTAGCAGGGTTATGATCATTTCTGAATTAAATTACAATTAGTTTTTATTTTATTTTGGTTTTTATTTTATTTTATTATCTTATTTCATTTTCAGAGCGTGTTTGTTAGTTTTTATTAGTTTAAAATGATTCCTTGTAGTTCTGTTTTATTACTTTAAGTGTCCGTTTTAGTTTTAAAAAACTTTTTAAGACAACCATCCACAAATCAAACAATGATACTATACAACAGTCCACCGACTTTGAACACAAGCTTCGGAGCGACATTATCTGGTGGCACCTTTTTATTGGCTGCCGCTAGATTATGCTAATTTTAGGCAACACACGGTTAAAGGCCCCCAAATCCCAGATGAATGTTCGACTTTCCAGCTAACAGCCATGCTGCAATAACAAAATATACACATTTAATATCAACACCAAAGGATAATGTATTGATGAAAATTGACATTTTCTTTATTGTAGTTTTGTAAACGCAGAACATAGTTTTAATTAGTCTTTGTTTTTTTTAAAAAGCATTTTCACTTTTATTTCATTAAAGAAAAGGCTTTTTACATTTTTTTGTTTTATTTAGTCAGTTTCCGTTAACTAAAATAACTTTGTCCTAATTTTTAACATATTAAAACATGAAGCAAGTTGGATGAAAAAAATGAAGAAATGTGTAAAAAAGTAGAATGGAACCTCATTTAAACAAATAATTAATTATAGTCCATGTTGGGTATAAATCACAATTGCACCTGTGCTCATTAGGGTCACGGGTGAGTTGGAACTGCTGACTTGGGGTGAGAAGCTGGGTAGACAGCCAATTACAGGGCACAAACAAACCAGAACTATTGATGAAGCTTCATGAAACACGCTTGATTTATTTTTTAATACTTTATTTCGAACATTTAAAATGACGATCAAAAGAGCATAATTTGAGAGTTGCGTCAAATATGTGTTTAAAGATGCAGTCGAAATTTAATCAATTAGCCTTTATCTTTAAACCAAGAGCACCTTCTACAGGAGCACCCAAAAATGTATCACAGGTGCTTCATGAAGCTTCACTTTCCCATCACTACCAGAAGCCATTCACACCAATATTCACACCTTGGACATGGAATCTTCATTGAATCTTATTTGAAATGTGAAAACCCGGACAAAAACCTACGTGAGCACAATGCGAACCTGTAAGGCCAGAGCAAGAACTGAACCAGCGCTCAGAAACGGGAGGCACACGTGTTAGCGACGAGGCCACCGCAGCAAAGCGGGCGAGGGAGTGTCCCAGGGTGAGACTCGGGCCTCGGGCAAACCTCAGCAGATGGCCACAGTGGCGCTCCAGCGTCAGTCAATAATTAAACCGGGAACTCTGCATCCAGTGTTGCGTCCAAACCTCAAAGTGTCTGTCTTTGCCTCATCACTCCACCCCTTCTCCTCTCTGCCCTCCATGGAAAACCCGAGGCTTCAGACCACACCCAGAGCCCATCAATCATTGCTGTAAAGCCCATCTGCTGCTGATACTAAAGTAAATACAATGACGGGACGACATGCTTGTTGAAGGGCTTCTCATCTGAAAACATACGGTGTGCTGACGTCCTTAAATATCTGCTCAAGCCTTGTAGGTTTACAGTACGCTAGTATGAAGAGAACTGATTCTGATCCAACTTGACCGAGTTTGGCATGAAGAAGGTTTAATTTCTCACTCTTGGTCTGTGTCGGGGAGACATGGACGTTGGAGTGTTTATACTACTTTACCTTGAATGAGCCCTTTCTGGTCGTGACTCAGTCAGTGGGCAGCATTGGACACACATAAAGACACACCGTTTCATAGAAACGCATTGCGCACGAGCGGGAAAAGAAGAGGATTGTGTAACGTCTTAATATAATTGGGAATGGAATTCATTAATTGATTCTTAACTCATTCACCGCCATTGACGGCTATAGACGTAAAAAAATTATCTGAACTATTTCTATTTAACATTTTTTCCACTTTTGTTAACAAGAGCATGAAAACCTAGAATTTTTTAATTGTACATTTGGAATAGATATACAATTTGTGTTTAATCGTGAGTTAACTACTGAAGTCATGCGATTCAATTAAGATTAAAAATTGTAATCACCCGACGCCCCTCATTTTTAATAATCTTTTCTTTTTATAAATTGCGTCAGGCGATTACATTTTTAATTGTAATTAATTGCAAAACTTAAATTGTTAACTCACGATTAATCACAAATTTTATATCTGTTCTAAATGTACGATATATTTTTCTAGGTTTTGTCTTGCTAACTAATAGAAATAGTTCAAATTAATTTTTGACGTCTATAGTCGTCAATGGCAGTGAATGAGTTAAAAAATCTGTTGATCACGTGGTATTGATTGGTGATAAATTGTATGTTGAAGAAATTAGGTGAAATTGAGTTAAGTAGGTGCTAAAGAATCAAGAGTCTCAACTGATTTGCAGTAGAAACGGGGACCAAGTTTCATTATTTTACTCAAAAGCATTCAATGTTAAACTCAAATCCTTTGTAAATATAGACGCAACACTTTGTTTGCTAACATTTTAGTATTTTCATCTGTCAGACGCAGTACCGTATGAGAGTTGTGTGAACTGTGAAGATAAGCTAGCTAGGTTAGCTTGACAGTTTAGCTCACCAATAGATGGTCAAATATCAACTAAACATCATCTCAGTAAGTGAGAGATTAGACACTACTCTTGAAACTACAGTATGCCATTAAAAAAGCGATCACGATTTAAGCTAGGGATGTATTGAAAAGGGCAATATCGTGATATCGCGATATTAAAACTGCCACAATATATTGTCGTCGTCATATTAAAAGCAGCACATCCGTAAAAAAAAATCGCGTTGATTTCCATTTGTGCAGTTTTAGCACCCTCTGATGGCTACTTTTTTTTAGTGCAGTTTAATTTTTACAATTAATGTTTTGGCCCTTCTACGCTAATGTTCAGATGAAGGGGAACATAATATGCTTGCGAACCGAGTCAATTTGTGGAGGAACTCAACGTGTGCTTGCATTAGTAAGTGCCTCAATATATATATATATATATATATATATATAAAAATTTTTTTTAATAAATAATATTTATAACAGTTTTATATTTTTCGTTGCTGTAATGTACAAAAGTACAATATTGTGTGTGTGTGGTTTTTTGTATGAGCTCTTTTTTTCTTACAATATTGTGACCTTTTTTTGTATCGCCACCCTCCCCACAATATTGTGATAATATTGTATTGTGATGTTTAGAGATCAGAAAATCCCTAATTTAAGCATAGAAATGTATATATTAGACTCCTCTGAGTTGCTTTGTGAGCGTCTGCCATATTTGGTGTGGCAGAGCTCCTGTAAACTCATACACATCAACTTAACAAAGCTTCATTCGTAAAGCGCCAAACTAGAAAGTGCACAAAAGTTAATGCCCTTCATTCACCCATTAACACACACTATGGTAAACTGATCACAAATTACACATTTCAATATTTACAGTATCATCATAGTAACAGTTAAGACACATTAGTATCCGTAAGCACTCATGCAAACGTTAGTAGAAAATAACATGCATTCTTGTTTTTAAAAAAGAAAAAAGAAAAAGGAAAAATAAAGAGCCCCCCCCCCCCCACAAAAAAAGATACTTGGAGAAGAAGAATGTGAAAATAGAAATATGACATAGTGGCAGCTTTTATTTGTTTTTTCCAGAAATGTCGCAGTAGAGCCTTGATTTATTTGTCTGTCCCTCTCAGTTTGTGAGGGACATGACATACACCACCCTTCAAAAGGTTTGGGGTTAACCAGACTGTTTTGTTTTTCATGAAAACACTACATTGTATATACAGTATATAGTCCATACATAAATCACTGCAAACAGAAAAGCTCCAATGACCATCATAAGGGCCGTCCTTTGTTTTGGAAGTTTAACTGTTTTCTTATTTTTCATGTTTAGCCTCTTTTTACAGTTGTGTGACAATTTAGAGTGATGCAAAATTAGATGTATGAGGCTCACATCAACTTCCCATTTGACCTTTGTCACTACTTTTTTAACTGTGTACTTGTTCTTGAAGTGTTCAACAGTGATTAACTTATTTCATTCAATAAACGACAAAAGCGCCTCTGTGACTGAAGCTCTCCTTTCCCACATTTGAGGGCATCACACAGTAAGTATGTATGCTGTAAAATGATCATGATAAAATGCTAGTTTTTGCTATGTAGTGAGGAATTATTCGATGGATAAGTAATGACGCTTGAGAAAAAAATTGGCTATGTAGTGGGGACATGGTAGATGAAGTACAGTTTGGTGGAGGAATACTTTAGTTTCGGATTTTGTTATGGGAAAACTGGATTCCTAAAAGGAATCAGAAGTCGTCGTGTTTGACCTCATAGGTTCCACTGTACAAAGTAAAAGACTGTTTCAGGTCCAGTTTGACTGATATTTGAGACTTTGTCACATGCTTACTCGTTTTTTTTCTTTCTCAATTTACTCAAAAGACTGCTGTTGTGTGACACGGTGTGCTTGTTTGAGCTCTCGGGCTCCTAACATTCTTCCATCCATCCATGTAAGGGCCTCCTCCGCATGTGACATGACAAAGTCTTATTCACTTTTGAACGATGCTATTTTTACTTATGAGGTTGCAGGAAGTGAAAACAGTCAGCATTTACGCAGACGATGACTGTCAACACTAATAACGCTTTTGAAGTAGAATATGTGAAATTGCCGCTTGGAAAAGTTTTTACGTAACTGTCGACAGATTTATTTTATTTTACCTTCACTTCAAACATACAATTTAGGAAGCGGTTTTAAATTTACAGTCACAACCACCCACATGGAAGACTTAATAGTAATGGTTAAGAAAAAAAAGGGGAACATGTTCATTTTGCATAGGAAGGGAGTTAGCATGAAGGATAGCGTGTCAGTACTGAAAGAGAGTCAGTTATTCCATCCGGGCCGAGCCAATGGAAAAAAACTGTGATCAACAGTGATGGTAGTCGTCCAGATGTACTGTATGATCCTCACACTGCGAACCCTTAGATGTCATGAACGGATTGCACTACATTATTACTCCCATCGGTTGTCACGCTTCGTTATAGGCTGCCTGCAATAATCCCTCAAGTGACGTCAACAAACCTCTGCCTTAGCCAAGGACAATAAGGTCACGCAAAAAAAAAAAAAAAAAGAGTGGTAGTCACTGCAAATGTAATTTTCATGGCAACAATTCCTTTTGTTGAGGTTACCACTTTGGATATTACCTCATGTCCTGTAAGAACATCAATCGCTCCTCAGGGATTCTGCCCTCAGGCCACCCACCCTCTATGACCGGGGTGTGTCTTTGTCTATAACAAAACCCAACGGGAAAAAAACCCAACGTCCTTCCTTCCTGTCTTTCTTCTTTGTCAGTACAAGAAAAAATAAACTGCATGTCCCATACGTAATGCGTATATACATCTTAGCGTGTATAAAGCAGACTACTGAAAACCCTGAAGTCAACCACGCAGTTTGACAGTGGTTAACTTTGCTTTACACAAAAGCAAAAAAGAGACTCACTTTCATATTAGGCCTTTGTCTTGAGGTTTAAGACATACGTGAAACTTGAACTCGACAACTTCATGTGCCTGGAATTAATAAAGGTTTATGATGGCCGCAGTTTGATCCTGGAACAGATTCTAGTTCTATGAGTTCCTGTTTAGCACATCTGCCTCACATTTCTGAGGTTCTGGGTTCAAATCCCAGTTTTGGCTTTTCTGTGTGCAGTGGGGATGTTTTCTCCGCGTGGTCCAGCTTGTTATGTCCTTTGAAGACTTCACATTGTAGGTGTTAATATGATTATTGTCTATATGTGCCCTGCAATTGTCTGGTGACCAATCTTGGGTGTACCGCCACTGACACCCAAAATCAGCTGGGAAAGGCCCCAGCTCACCCCTGACCCTAATGACGAAAAGTAATCTAGAAATCGGATGGATGGATTACTTACTATGGGAAAATTGTAAAGTAAAAAAATAAATAAAAATACTACAAATGAGGTGCCAACAAGCGGATTGGGTTAGACCTCTAAGATTCAACTGTATACAATATAACCAGTGAAAAACTAAAAATCACTTTCAAAAATAATATGACATGAGATACCAAATTTAGTTATCTTAAAGGGGAAGTCAAACTTAAGTATTTCTTGACAAGAATATAATATATGTGACCTTACTAATCTAAACATGACATTCTGATTAATATTACATTTGCAATTTGTTGTCATTTTATATATTAAAGGAGTAACTTATTGAATTATTTCTTCAGCGGTTTTTATTGTTCTTATTTTGTCTTGTTTTTATCATTTAGGGTCCCATGCTTTGATGTGCGTCTTGATGTATGCTGCTTATTCACTTATCTGTTAATGGACTGATTGTAGATGGTTGTACTGGGAAGCTACAAATGAATTGCCCCTTGTGAGATAAATAAAGTTGTCTGAATCTGAAATCCTACTATTTTATCCATCTCAGGGGGCGGCCATTTTGCCACTTGCTCGCGAGTGAAAATGACATCAGAGTGGCTCAGGTCTCAGGTAACAACCAATTATAGCTCAGCTTCAGAAAACAGGTGAGCTGTGATTGGTCGTTGCCTGAGCCCTGAGCAACTGTGATGTCATCTTCAGTCGACAGCAAGTGGCAAAATGGCTGCCTTTTGATAGTGATAAAAACGGCTGGATTTTGCTGCTTAACTCATATTCCACTAACGTAATATTAACCAAAATACCGTATTTAGACTAGTGGGGCTTATAGAACATATTGTCAATATTTTTTGGGGGAGGGGTGGGTGGGTTGACTTCCCCCTTTAATGGTAGCCACAAATGATCTATACGGTAAAGAAAGTATTACGTCATATTATCTTAGTATGTATGAATGGATACAATGACATCTTTTGTCAAAAATGGCATCATTCACATGGCCACAAAGCCTTCTTTTGTGGTCCGCAACAGCCCCCTCGCCGGATATCCCCCCATTTCGCATCCATGAAATGATCTCATATTGCAGTCATTCCTTTGAAAATGTTTTATGTGTATAGGAACAGATCTGCGCTTGTATCAGTGCCATGCAAGCTTGTTAACACACCAAGGTGTTTTAATGGCTGAGCAAGAACCAAATGCCCACACTTCCTGCCTCAGGGTCAATTAGTCAAACGTAAGGAAATGACTTCATCGTGTATCCGGTGTCCGCGAGTGTTTATCACACTTACACAAACCTGCTGACCACTCGCAAAGTTAACACATAACATCCTCACGACATAAGTGCAACTAAGCAGTGTAACACAGGGCACTGGTATTACTTAAATATATCCACAATTTCATTTAGGTAACTCGATTCAAAGGAAGAAGGGTATATTCAATTTAAGAGGCCATACAAAAGCGGCAATGAACTGTGCTGAACCTTTTATTGCAAAATGACTGGCCTTGACCAAAAATATGCAAGAATAGCTTTAACCTTCCAATTTGCTTGCATGAGCATCTGCAGCAAATTGAATCAGTTTAATTGCACATTTTCCAGACTTTTGCTGTTCATGTCTACAAAATGAAACAGGTCAGTCAAAATGTCAGTTCATATTACGTTGTTTGACTGCACACAGCATACATCTTGTTCCACGAGTTGTTCACTTGTTTCATCTCATTTCATTGTAACTAATATAGCTTTTGCCAAAAGTTGAATGTTGCTCAGTGTTTGAAACAAACGTGTTCATGCTGTTAAAAGAGCTACAGTACCAATATAGTGTTGCTTTCTTACGGTTTGCTTGTTGGCAGGATTACGCAAAAACTGCACAACATGAAATGCTGGGAAGGAACAACAATGAGATCATGCGAGTGAAGACCACTGTCACTTATTATGAATTTCAACAATGGATGTTAATTTGAAATGTAACACTCAGATTTAGAGCAATATGACTTGAGAGGCACTATGCACGTCAAATTATATTTTTTTCCTGAGTCCACATATTACATTTGGGTGCAAATCAAAAGTATGAATAGAGAATATTTTTGCCATTTGAGGGAAGGGTTCATTAATTTTTTATTATCATTGCATTTATTACAATTAATTAAAATGACCCCATGTAATGTAATGAAAATGACAGAGACCATATTTTATTTTACTATCTCTTGTTACTACTTCAAAAGAAACTTAAGTGTACAGGCTACTGTCATCTGACTATGAGAAGTTTTATGAGCGTCTTGGTGGTCTTAATTGCACATATTGCAAACATATGCGAACTCCAAACAGTTAAATGGTGTCTGGTTTCAAACCTGGATTTCAAATTTGGTGGCGGGCCAGCACCCGTGTTTACATTTGAATCATACATCGTCCCTTTCGTTTGGCACTTGAATGTAGGTCAGCAGAGCTAATGTAAAATTCTTCCACTAGCACAGCTGGAATAATATTGAGAAAGGAATTTGGCACCAATGGTTGATCAAACCAATCAAGCGGGCCGATCGATTTCATGCTGTAATGACTTAAAAAAGACAGAAAAAGCTGGAAAGCTGCTGCGTCTTATCAATGAGCTGTGTTTTCCCCACAGCTGACTCTTTCTCTGAGGCTGAAGAACGTCTCCCAGTCTGCTGTGCGCTAACTTAAGACAGATGTCAACAATTACATTTCCCCATCCCCCTACATATTAACCGACCCACAGCTCTCAAAACCCCCTCCCATAGCCACAAAAATGGTCTCTGATTCTGCTCCGACCACAATACAAACTCACATTTCTCCCCATTTGCCTTCTCATGCTTCCTTGCTTTTGCAGTCTCAGCACTTCTCAGCGTTTTCATGAGCGCTATCATCGTTATGGGCTGCTTCCGCTCACCCCGGTCAAAACCCTTCCCATCTTGCCCTGTGCCAACAACAAGTGACTTTTGTTGACATTGTCGTTCTTTACTCGTGCCGTATTAACATGGACCACAGAACTATATGATAAACTCTCATACATTGAAACAACTTACTGTCTCTAAAGCCACAGTCATTGTCATCATTTTTCATTCTCATTGGGGTGACTTTGGGTGAAAGCTAAAAGGGTCAAGCAGTCAAACTTTTTGCAATTCGACCAGCATTGCAGTGTGTACTGCTTGGAATAGTTATGACCTTTTTAACTTTTTTTTTTTACACACTGTAACGTAATGATGCCATGAAGATTCCGGCCATTACAAAGGATTCCATCTTTGATTCCTGTGCTGCTCACAGTCTCAGAGTGATTGTGGAACCTCCAAAATCGATTGCTCTTAAGTCATACTTTTTGAAATTTTGCTGAAATTTTCAGGAAAAATATGCCTTTAATTTTGTTTTTAACAAAACGTCATAAATGATGCCACACCTCAGTATATCTTATGAGAATGCAATTCAGAGACCATGGGCAAGCTTTTCTCTTCTTTAAAAAAAGAAAAGAAAAAATAAGCTTTAATTCAACACTTGTACAAAAAAGAAGAACCAGCCTCAATAAGGGCCCAGGGGTGTAAAAATTAGAGTAACTGGACTTCAGCATCTTCATACACATCATCACTTTTAGATGTTTTGTTGTTCTTAACTTCGGTTTACACGTTACGACACAAATTAAATTTGATCATTAATATGATTTCATTTCAAAAGAGATTAACTTATTTTTACACGTGTTGACAGCTGAATGTTACTGAAAATGCCTGCACAGTTTGACCTTGGAGCTGATCATTATTTCTAGTTCCACTATTTCCAATGGGAGGAACTGTTTTGAGGACAATAGGAAGATCAGAGTGCACAATTGGGGATCAATGTGATTATCATAATGCTGTCATGTGCAAAACGTCTTTAGTACACATACCAGTAAATGCGATGATTTTATTTGGAACTTTCTATTGTAAATCCTTTTTTTTAACCTTCTCACCTCAGTCGAAACTCACCTCAGGGTTGATTTTTTTGTCGGTGCCCGCCTGTGTGCTGGCTTCCAACAGCACCGCCAGCAGCAGCAGTCGGACCAGCAGTTTCAGCCTCCGCGGTGCCATCTCGTTACTTTCGTTTCAAACAATTACAAAGATGTCGTTTTGTCTTTCAATTTGACGCAGTCTTCGCGTTGTCAAAACATTCTTCCAAAACAAACTCAGTAACAAAAAACAAAAAGAAAGCTCGAAGGCTACCAGCGCCTGCTACTTCTGCAATTACTTAAAAGTTAGTTAGCAACGACACATTCTTCTCGTGTTTTTTGTTGAAGTTTAGGGAGACAAGAGGAGGGAAAGGTCCGTAATTTTGGTCGAAATGCTGAACTTGTGTCCTGTCTTTTAGCCGCATCCCCCTTTCCTGTCTTCTCCATGTAGACGTGGTGGTAGTTTGCAACGCCCCCCCACATTCTGTTTAGAAAATGCCCGCCCTCAAGGAAGAAAAAACGAACACGCGTAGGAAGTGACCAAATAATGACGAATTATAGGAGCAAGTTTATTTTATAATTGGCATTATTTTGCACTGGAAGCATGAACTGAAACAATACAGACGGTCGTTTGAGATAGACTACGTATGAAATATAAATCTGTTAGATATGTTTTAGTTTTGTTCATCTCATGTCATTTCAAATCTTCGTTATGCATCGTTCATGATCATGCCACTTTGAATTCGCCTGATTATTAGATTAGATTACAGATAGAGATGCACTTTGCAGTTGATTTAAAGGGAATTGCGCCATCTAACGCTTGCAGTGTGCTAAAATCCACTCACAACTAGTACTGTAAAATACATCAGCTTTACCAATAATGATCAGATATTTACGGATTTTTTTTATTTGAATAAAAAACTGTAGTGTTTATCTGTTTGAGCACTAAATATGTGGTGTTTGTAGTGTTTTCAATTGAATAATAGTTGAAAAGAGGTTGCCAATCATTGTATTGTTTTTATTTAGATTTTACACAATATGCCAACTTCACTGGAATTGGGTTTTGTAGTTTTATCTCATTCTGCTACGTGAGGAGAGCAACATATCAGTTATATCACCACAATAATTAACATATTGTAAATTGTTACTGATAATGTACGTAATTAAGTATGATTGTCTACAAATTGTATATTTATACTTTCAAAAGCACTTGATGAACCATGAAGTTAGTTCACTTTTTCAAAATAAGTCTAAACACAAGTGAAAGCTATTAGCTCCGGTTGGTTAAAAACAATGTGTGCCATTATGGGTCCCCACCCAACTGAGCCAGTCCCGAAAATCCTGAACTTTTCTGCTCCACGTGTGTTCTTACTGTGTTCACTACTGTTAAAATGAGAAATCATTAAAAAAAAAAAAAAATCTTGCTCTTTTTCCTTTTGTTGCCATCTCATTTTTTTTTAATACAGAGACAATGAATGTACAGTTCACAACAAACATAAACTTTATATTGTTTTTAGTAGCTTGTGCCACAGGTTACTTTTGCACCAAACAACATTCATATTGTTCATGTCGTCAGTAGATTCACAAACATTGCAGCTGTGCTTCTGGTTACTTCACAATGCATTATTGTACTGTATATGAATCAAAACATAGGGGACAAATGAAATGACATAATATTCCACACAGAAATGCATTGATACTGTCGGTTTGCTTTGTTATTGCAAAGTGAAATTCTTTTTGAAGGAAGTCTCTTTTGCTTGAGCCTCTTGGTATTAGGTCAGATTTGAATACCATACCTGAGGTCGACATTTACCTTTAGCGTCCAGTAGAAAACAAAACCAGATGTGACATAAAACATTGAAACGCTTAGTTAGTCAACAACAGTTTGTCACAGCAATTACTGACAACAGATTTACTTGAATAATTGGATTTGTGTGATATACAGTATGTCCCATTGACTCACAACTTTCACATACAAACATATCATAACTGTGACTATCAAACTGACAGGCTACATAAAATGCAGGTAAGGAAGCAATATTCAGCCATTCGATCCGAGTCAAGTTATGACCCTGAAATAAATTAATCTCCCGCTTCGTTGGCAGCACCCTTTTCCAGAACAGACTGCAAAGGAGATTTTGCAGACTCATTGATTTCTTGGCTGGCAGGAGTGGTATCATCAGTTGGCCCGGGACTGGTGTTGAGGAAAGCTTGGTACTGGTTCCAGAAACCCGCTGAACTTGTGGATGCTGGAATAGTTAAGGAACCTACTGATGTCGATGACTGAGGTTGGTCAGCACATGAACGATGACTGCGGGCTAACGGGCGGGTTGCTTTGGTCACTACACCATGGTGCTTCATATGGCCCTGTGCAGGACCAAATAAAACAAAAGCATTAGCCTCACTCAATGAGGAATACAGCAAAAGTTAAAATATCAGCAATTTACATCTGGACAACAAGACAGTAGCTGAGAGAGCTGAATTGGATGACACGAGAATGGGTTGACAAGCACAGGTGGACACACTAAAACTTAACGAGACAATAAGATAATAGTGACACAAAGAAAACATGGCAACTAACAACTAATCAAAACCAAAATCCACAAAACACAGAACATGACTGTTATTTATTAATCATTCATCATACAGTTTTGATCTTCAAACATATTTTCTTACCTTTAGTCCGCTGCGGCTAGCATACGCTTTTCCACATTCAGCACAGCAATAGGTCTTCTTCTCGGGGCGAGCTATCGGAGATGGCAGAGTTGGGGCTAGGTTGAGAGGAACAGAAATCTCCGGTGCTTCACTTGGAGCAGATCCAATAATCGTATTCACACCATCTATTTGGTTGTCTTGCTCATATGAGTCCAAATTAAAGTTCGGACCCGCCTCCCTTGCGAAAGTGGAAGCTCTTTGTGCATCACTTCCTTGACTAGTGTCTGCAGTTTCTGAGGCTGACATCGTTTTGGGGTATTCCTCAGGCACTTTTGCTCGTGTTGGTGTTGTTGGAGTACAAAACTGATCTCCGTCTTCTTCCCTAGGTTCAGGTGATCGGACCCCGGAGGAGACTAAGCCTGGATCTGGGGCTGGAGTGTCTACAGTGGTAGCAACATCTTGATTCTGTGTTGAAGAAGAAATAGTACTTGAGCAGCTATAAGCAAAGGGGGCAGAATTATCCTGTGGATTTGATCCGGGGATAACAGATGCATCGGAAAATGAGGATTCTTCCTCACAGTCCACGGCCATAACATCATGCATTTTGGTACTTTGGGCAACAGGTGACGCTGATTTGGAGAATGGATCCCGGCCGGGTTGCTCACTTTGGTCATCTTTGTCAACCAGGGAAAATTCATCAAATTCAGTTTGTTGGGTAAATGGAAGGGGGGCACTTGTACTAAGAAAAGGAGGGTCGTCAGTAGTTGCTGGTGGAACTTGTGCCGTAGTATTCATGAAGGGGTCAGGACTAAGATCAGTGGGGGGGTTGAGGTCTGGACTAGAAGAGCCAGATTTGGTCGTAGTTGCAGTGTATTGAACAGGTTTGCTATCAGAAATAGGACATGAGTCAGCATCTGCATTTTGAAATTGTGAACTCGGGGATAGGCTTGTTGAGTTGCCAGGTTGAGGTGTTACACTAGGACCATTGTTTTGTTCACTGGTGCTGGATTCAGACTGTGAAAAAGATTTAGCATTAGATTCAACTGCCATCTCACAGGTAGAATCGTCAGTGCCTACTGGGGGCAGTTGGCCACCAAGATGCATACGAATATGGTGTTGAAGTACAAGAGCATTGGTGAATTTACGTTGGCAAAGTGGGCAAGAGTTGTGGACACGAGCGTTGGGGGGCCGAGCATGATGGGTTGCCAGGTGGGACCGTAGGCTGCCTTTGGTGGAGAAAGACCTTCCACACAACTTGCATGGGAAAGGACGTTCCCCAAGGTGCGTGGCCTGGTGTAAACGCAGTGCTCTGGGGCAGCTCAGAACCCGAAGACACACACCACATTGATTGGTTGTCAAATTATTGGCTGCGCCTGTGATGCTCAGTGCTGGTAGCAACCCTCCTGCAATGGCATTATTGACACCCATGCCAAGGGCGGCAACCATCTGTCGGGTGAAGTTTGAAACAGATGTGGAGACAGGGGTGGAGGAGGGTGGAGCTGCCGTGATATACGAGGTCGAAGTGCTGGTATTTGTGAAATTACTGTTGGTTAAACTTGTAGGAGAGGACATGGTTTTGCTTGATTGCACCTCAATTGTGGAGGTGGGAATAGAGGAAGAAGTCCATGGAGAAGTTGAATGAGCGGGTGTCTTTTCCAGTTTCTCCACCAGCCTCTGCAACTTGGACGTTTCAGATGTAGGTGTAGAGACAGCTATGGAGGATGCTATAGTGGTAGCTGGCTTATGAAAGGGGGAGAAAGGGAAAGTTACGTGTGAAAAGCCGGAAGAAGATGGTTGGTGGGAGCCTGGATTTGAGGGTAACGAGTTGCAGAGCATCCCCAAAGCTGGGTGCAGTGTTGAATGTGTGACATTTGAGGTAGAGCCAGAGGAACCAGATGGGAAAAGGAGTTTAGGCAGGTGGGCTAGCTGGGAGTAAGCGGCAGGGGAAAGAATGGGAGGTTGAGGGGGGCTGTTTTCATCAGAGTTCTTTGAGTGCTTTGAACCCTTCAGCAATCCTGTGACGGCAGACGGTGAAGATAAGGTTGGATTTGAAAGTAAGGAGGTGGCTAGTGAAGACGAGGGGGCTGAGGATGTGGCGGGGGATGAGTAAGATGAGCCAGAGGCAATTGAGACTGCAGCTGCTACAGCTGCTGCCCTATTAAGTTGAAGCAAGGAATGTGAAATCAAGGCCAGATCCACGCTTGGAGGTAAGGGGAGCGTACAAGGGGTGGACCCCCCTGATGCCCCGAGGGGGAAGACACTATTGGTACCGCTGACCTCCATGTCATTTCCATAGACTTCATCCTCAGGCCTGCTTTTTGGCTTCTTCTCTGACATCTTCAAAGCACTCGTGTTGCAACCGCTGCTACTAGTCTGACTCATATCTACGGACCCAGTTGCCCGCAAAGCCACGCCAAACAGAGATGGCGGAAGGAGTGAAAGCGAGAGCTCTGGGTTTTGCTCACGGTGGCGTAAGAAATGCACTTTGAGGTTGCCTCTGGTGGTGAAGCGACTGAGGCACACAGGACACTGATAGGGCCGCTCCCCGGTATGCGAACGTAGATGTATCTGCAGGGCGGAGTCACCGCTAAAGATCTTTCCACAAAAGCGACAAGCATGCTGGAGGCGGCTAGTACTGCTGGAGGAAGAGGTAGATGAAGGGTTTACCCCTCCAGAGAGAGATTGCAAAGCATACTGCGCATTTGGGGATACTGACGAGAGGGCCGCATTTAGATAGGACTTGCCACAGTGCTCGCTCATTGAAATATCATTCGGAGATTTCTCAGTGAAATAGTGATTCGGTAGAGCCAATGATAAAGCAAGTGGATAGTTGGAGGAAGTCATGGCAGCAGTTGAAGATGTGGAATGGTCTGAAGATTGCGTGTTCACTCTCAGGTAACTATTCACCCCAGGATTGGCACCCGTGCCTTCCATCTGGGGCTTGCATGTTTGCAGGATTTGAGACAAGGCATTGTTTGATTTTGAAGATTTGTTGGCCACCTGAGAGGGAAGTAAGGTTGAAAAACATGCCAGGAGAGGAGCGACACTAGTGGAAGGCTGGGTCGCAGTGGTTTGGGTAGTTGGGCTGCTTGCCCGTTTGTCTTCCAGACAGAGTTGAGGTAGGGATGGGAGAAGATGCTGAGAAGGTGTATCTATAGAATAAGATGCCCCACCCAGACGAAGTACCTGTCTGCAGATCTCCTCCGTTATTTGCATCTGGTTAATCTGCCTTTGCTGAAGCACGCGCAATTCCTCTAATATCAGAGCCAGACTCAACTGGGCCCGAGTGGGAGCGGCTGAGGCGGAAGCCACTCCTGGACTGGGTGTCGGAGTAACGGGACTTGGGGGACCCTCGGGCACACGGCTGGGGCTTCCAGGGTGTGGAGGGCACATGGATGCAGAAGATGATGAGGACGAGGAGGTGGTAGTTGCTGACAAGCCCAATTTTGGAGAAGCCATAGGTGCACCCCTGACAGGGTTGTGGCTTATAGTTACAAACCAAGTGTCCAAGGGCAGTTGGGTGTAGATTTGAAGAAGACGGATAGCCAAGAGTGAGAGAGGAGTGATTTGAGGAGAGTGAATATTCTGGATCCTGTGCACATAAGAGAGTCCGTCTGGAAGGCCTTGGGAGGTGAGTGGGCAATGTGATCCAGCTGGGTGCTTTGAAGAATAAAAGATGACGAACGCAAGAGGGAATTTGGGCGGAACGGTTATGACTTCACTGCCAAAGAGCCACCTGGGAAAAGTAAAAGAAGATTTTAATGTAATTAACAGATATATCACACACATGCAAACACGTGCGTGTACACGCACAACCACTCCTTACTTTAACTCCCGTGGATTCATATCTTGCGCTGTATTAGGCACCGTATATTTGGTCCAATGCTTTGTCATACTACCCTAAAGACTACAGTGACAGTTCTGATAGTTTAAGGATGAGCAGAAAGGCCAAGAAAAGGAGGTGGCATGCCGAGAAAACAACAACATCCTGGCAAATGACTCACAGACCAACAGGAATCTTACTTTGCCTAAAAAAGACCAAGAGACAGATGTGAAGACACATGACCACATAAACAATCTAAGCATACTGTATATACAAAAAGCACTTCGCATGCAAGAAGTAATGAGTAACACAATCTAATAGAGTACTTGGGTTACTGGTGAAGCTAAAATTCTGGGACAGATACAGTAATGGTAAGTACCCCTCGGATTGTTGTGGGCAGAAACACAAAGCCACACAAGCGTTATACACGCTTTTCCTCAGGAATATGCTCGTGCTTCAATGCCCTGCAAAAAAAGCTCCTATTGAGGAGGCAATTAGTTCAATACAATTGCAGTTACAACACCACCATAACCTGAAAACGAAAATTTTACAGGCTGTCAAAGCAACTGTATCACTGCGTACATAAACTATCCACAACTGCGGAAAATGGTTTGAAATGCAAATTTAACTTCATGTGATCTGTTTGGGGCTACAGTTCAAACTCATTTTTGTTGTAGTAATGATGTCCCTCACAGGGCCATTATGACCGTCTTCTTTTTCATTTGGAGGTCGATCCTAAAGAATGACTGAGAACCCATATAAATGTACAATCGTCTTATATTAGCACATATAGACAACAAATTGATGGATAACGCATTTTGAAATTGTAAATAATTGTTTATTCAACTAGTTTTTAATTTATTTAAAAAAATGAATTGGTAAGAAAAATGCTTGCAATATCTTATATCTCAGTGCTGCTTCCGTATTTTCAGCGACTGCTTTATGACGTGAAGCCTTGTAAAGATACACAGACAGAGCCCCGACTGAGGCATGTTTAGGTCCGTTGATGGGGGTCAGTACAGGCGGTCTTTCTCAGTCTGTGTACTTTCATGAAGCTTTGCGTCATAAAGCGCTTGTCGAAAATGCGGAAGCACTCGCCGAAAAGTTGGCATCCGTCAATGACAGGCCGTTTGTATTGACAGTTTTTCCCACTTCTGGTTGGAAGTGAAGACAATTTGCTTTGCGCGCCACGGAAAATGATGCCACGGGCTGGATTTGGCCCCGAGCCTTGAGTTTGGCACCTGTGGGTTACGGAAATATTGTCAATATATTTTACAGTACATTGTATGGCATTGTATTTTGTCAGTTTTTTATCATTCGCTAATTTAGCAATTTTTGTTAGTTGTTTCACATTAGCAAAGCTACATGAACATGTTTTGATAGAAGAAATTGCTGGCTAGCTCTTGCAACATGCAGTGTGTACACTAATTACACTATGTATATACACTAATGTAATATATTAGTGTTTTAATTTATTTAATTATCACTGAATGTTGACTGCTTAATGCCATCCAGGAAACATAGAACTTTGACTTGTGTGTTTTATTCTATTCCCAACTTATATAGTGTCTTGCTTAACACATAACATTTAACCTGTAATTTTTTTCATTTCAATTTGTTTTCAACAAAGACAAAAACTTGGAGTTGTCTTTTCCCCCCTACAATTTGGTTAATTTATTATAAATGAATCCTAAATTCAGAGTAAGTTGTTTGAATTTTATTTGGTAATTTGAGTCTCTATTGCAGAGTGACTGTTTTGCTTTTTCAGAATTAAACAAAAGGAAAATAATGCATGGTAGGTTAATTGAAGTGACTAAAATTGTCCCTAGGTGTGATTGTGAGCGTGTATGGTTGTTTGTATTTATTTCAACAGATTTAGTCCCAGAACTAAGATGTATTGGGTTAAGAGTTCAGTATAATTAAGTAAAGTCCAATAGAAAAAGTTAATACAAGTACTTATTTGTTTCATATTGGTAATCATTTCCTGGTTTTAAGATTTACGAAATAAGCAATGGCTATGATTACAATAACTGAACATTACAGTAAGAAACTTTATAATTACGTTTCGTAAGTTACTTAATATTCTCCTACAGTAATCAATCTTTAGTTGCATGTAAATGTTACCTAATTCTGTTGAGTGTGATACGCTTAATATTGAGCAGTAGAATTTACTTAATTGGAATGAGTGCAAATACTTGCGATTTTTTTTTTTTAAGTAAATCATACAAGTTTTTTTTTTTCAGTGCACACTCATACACCAGTGGTTGGCTGTTGCCATGCAAGGCATTGCCAGGTCCACTGGGAGCAAATCGGGGTTCAGTGTCTTGCTCAAGGACACTTCAACATTGTCACCATGGGTGAGGATCGAACCCACAACCTCACGGGTGGGAGACGACCACTGAGCCATGCTGCCCCTAAATAAATTGTAAAAAAAAAAAAAAAAGTCAATTTATTGCTCCCTCAGAATAACTTAAAATACAGTTCTAAAAAAAAAAAAAATTGTAGGCCAGTCCATACCTGAATGTGAGGTGTGTACTGACTTTCGTGAGATACTGTATATGTATTTCTACTTAAGTACAGTACTTTTATAAAGCATGACCTCCTCCTTCCTTCCCTATCTGTCCAGCTTTTTGTGGCGTTTCACTCAGCAGAGAATCCCCCACCCCCCACCCCCAAAACACACAGCTTACTTGTTCATTTGCTACTTGACATTCAAATGGTGAGCCGAGACTCATCGCCCTCTCTTTAGTAAATTCTCATCATGGCTGATCCAGACAACTGTACTTAAAATGGTTGCACATAAACAAGCTGAGTGAACCTGGAATTCCACTGCTAGCTTCACAGAAGAGAATCACTTGCTCCGGTGAAAATGCTCGTTCGGGCCAGTGCATTCTAACATAAGGTCTTTAACACGCAAATCGGAACAAGTGTGGCGATTCTCACGATTCAATGGAATCCTTCCCCGAGGGAGAGCCTGGTAAACAAGGCGGTTGCACAGACGAGGTGGAATTTGCAACAATGGCGTTGAGAGTGCACAGCTGAATGAGCATCGCCTCCTCCTCCAACACATGATGCCAGTGAGTGGAAGCACAATGCTCCCTTTTCACCCTAACGCCGACATGTTTAACACGTGGAGAGAAGTGCACTGGTGGAAGAAATAAAAGACGCATGGCGAGGGGTTAAATTGTTCGCAAATAAGGTCATAATTAAAACGGCGTTTACAAATGGAAACCTGATGTATGTTTTATCCAAACCGAGTCAAACCCGTTGAACTAATCTGTTCAACCCAGATTATATGAACGCACTGGGCTACATAAAGTGATTGTTTAAGTCAAACATAAAGGCCGTGTTGGTTGCGCAATATATCAAAAAGAGAATATGAGCCCGTCTATTATGCCAGCAAGATCCCAATCGTGCCACCTCGCCAACCCACGACGACACGGCAGCAGCAGGCGTGCAATGTCCGTTGTAAACACACACACACAAATATGTAAGGCAGCGAAATGCGCGCTCCCGCTACTGTACGAGCACCTGTTGCACGCCGCGCGCGCCCCCACATCATAACAAGTTATGATTCATAAAATATTATGACCGGGGGAAAAATGTCCCGGATGTGCATCCAGACCCCCCTGTAGGCCACAATAGGCGACACAGCGTCTTTATCACAATACAAAAATAACTTACCATGTTTGAAACGATGATTTTGGTTGCGGAATAATAAAAAGGAGGCGAGGCTCCGGAGCTTGGATGATCGACGCCTTCTCTCAGACGGGACACTGGCGCACTGTTTCCCTATTCACCACCAGGGATGCGCAGTAGGATAGCCGCATTTCCCCCCTCAATTATTTATCTCCCTTGCTAATCGCTTGTCTTTATTTGCTGACAAATAAACAACAATTCCTGAGTGTGCTGCGGGGACACATGGGCGGGCATGGCGGTGTGGATCGACTAGATAAAGAGGGGGAGGATTGTTTTCTTGTTTGTCTTTGAACGTCTGGGGCCTGTCTGCGCTCTCTGCGGTACCGTCCGTCCGTCCGTCCGTCTGTTATAATTAATGACCCCCACCGCCAGACGGTCCTCTGGGAAACAGTGACCACGGTTACCTCCTTATTGGCTCTCAGAGTGCGTCTTACGCAAGACACACACACACACACACACACCTCAAATGGACGGCTCAGTCCAGGTCAGTTATAAAAGAGTTGGACTGGGATGAAATTCCAAATCATCACAACGTTATAAATTATATTTGAAAGTAGACAGTACAAATCGAAAGTAGTACAAATAGGAAGTACAATAAAGTATTTATTTTATGCTACATGTTCATTAATGTGTTTAGATTTAATATGTGTTTGTAAACAAAAAGACAAAGTAACCAAGTGATGTGTAAAAAAAAATCATAGTAATAAAAGAACGTGTCTTACACGTGAAGAGTCGCTAGATGTCGCTCAAAAACAACAATGTGACGTACACAGATATTACAAATTTAAATTACAAGTTAGGGGAGTGAAACACTGACTACACCATAATGACGTATCACAACTATAATAAATAAATGAATAAATAAATAAAAGTAGTCACAAGTACGATTTAAGCCTGTCTGATTGTCAATTAGATCGAACTATTGTTATCTTTGGTACAAGTATACAGTACAAGAGTTGTATATTTCATTGCATTGTAGGTAAAATAAAAAAATAAATAAATAAAGCATCAAATGGGTCTGTAACACCCTTTAAATGTAATAATTTCATAAAACTGTAATTGCCTGAAAATTTAATAAAACGCGATAAATTAATAATTTCATAAAGTAATAAAGAAATCCTGACTGATATTGTAATAACATTCTAACCGATAACCCCCCCCCCCCCCCAACACTGTACACTGATAGATAATGTAATATTATGTTCATTTTCAGCTCAAAGTTCTATATTTGGTCTTTTAAATTGAAGTGTTACAATTTTTGTGTTAAATGTTTCAGAGTTAATTTCAACCCCCAAAGCACATTTTCAACACTGCTTAGTTTAAACGAAGATCAGGATTGGTGTTATTTGACAGAGTTGATTTATTTAGTGTTAATTCTGCCCACTTGATTAGAACTGCTCTGCCGTAAAGACTTCTGGGATATGCTTTTTATATGGTATAATAATGTAATCAATTCTTACATTATCTATCTAAATTTAGTTACAATATCAGTCAGGATTTTTTTTACTACATTATTGGTGAAATTATTACATTATATTGGGTTTTGTTACATTTACATTAAATGCAAATTTTAATATATTTTCCAGCGTCATTAAATTATAGGGTGCTACAGGGTGTGTTTAACTCAAGTTAGCTTGATGAAAGCCTGCAAAAGCTACCTCTAAATACACACTACTCAAAGAGTTGGGCCTTTGGGTGAAACTACAGACGAACCAAAAGGCAAGCCAACCTTTACAAAAATGTATTTGACCTTCTCAAAACTTTTGAATGCCCTTTTCCAACTGTTCAATATACTTTTTGCATAATTTATGCTTTTTCCCCCCTACAAAGTGTTAGGTTCAACTTTTTGTGAGTAGTGTATACTTTGTATGACAGTACAAGACATACATTGTACTTGCTTAACTCTTTCTGGGCCTCCTCCCATCTCACTGTCACGTGACTGCACTGAACCCAGTTCAGTGGTTTTAACCAGACACTACAGGAGCAAGGTGAATCCGTTGGGATTAACCACGGGGTCAGCATAGTTAGCACCTCTAGCAGCTCGATGGCCACTGACTGCAAACACCTACACAGCTACAGGTGAGAAACTTTCTGTTTCCGACGCAATCCCTCCCACTTCCCCCCCATATTTCCACAGTTAATAAACCCCTGTTGATATCATGTACAAATGTATGAGTTTGCGGTTGGGCATGCAACAGCTGACAGTAAATCAGGTCAGCAAGCTGTCAAGGATGATCTCCTGATCCCTCCATTGCAGTCAACCACTTAAGACTCTGTCAGTGTTTCAACCCTTGCTTTATGGAACGCATGCCAATGATGTCATTTATTGCGATACTGTCCTGATTTTGTTTTTGTTTTTCAAGAGCAGAGGTTTACGAGACGTTTATTTATAGGCTAGCACTTTGTTGAAACTATTATCATAGTCGACTGTTGCAGAGAAAAGTCAGCTCAACTCTGGCTTATTAATATGCACATTAGCTGTCAGCAGTGGCGGGAAGTAATTCAGTACATACCTATGATAGTGATACAACAGCCCATTATTATGTGCACTACTGCACTTCAGTAGATTTTTCAGGTATCTGTGCTTAATTTGAATATACCTTTTTCTGATGATTTTTACTTTTACTCCTTACATTCGTAAACTAATGTCACCACGTTCTACTCCTTACTTTGTCAAAAAATGTCCCTTTAGCACAAAATAATTCATGGGCCTGGCAAATGTGTTGTGTCTTGTGCCCACCTAAAAGCTACCAACTTCTAGCATTCAAAATGTGTCTTTCTAATCTGAAAAAAACACATACAAGTAAGGTTTGCTTTTTAGTTGTTCTCATATTAGCTAATGCTAATGGCTAAATTGACATTTCTTTAATTACTTAATATTACTTATTACTCAGTTCACTAACTTTAATGGGAATATATTTTGATAGCATAAAAGGAGAGACAACACTAGCTAGCTCTCAAACAAAAACATGTGACATGAAGTGTTGTCAAAGTAGCTATTAGCTGTCCCCAGGACTGGACTGGCACAAATAATCGGCCTTGGCATTTTGACTTAGTCCCGCCGGCCCAGCCCGATTCCTGACCGCTCTTGGCCATCACATAGCTCTACCACTGTTATTTATTGGTTCAGTTTGATCTCTATATTGTAAATGGATGAATGGGCTGCTCCTAAATTGTGGGCCGGTCACTCGGGGTAAAATGGAGTAAAATAATAATTGAATAGCACCACATTGGCCCAAATGACACCGGCCCACCGGGCATCTGCCTTGTAAGCCAGACGGCCAGTCCAGCCCTGGCTGTCCCAAAAGTCGCTAAAAGTCGCAAAATGACGTCATTGCCTAATGTGCATAATTAGCCATCTAAATTGAGCTAATAGTAATGGTCGCTGTAGAAGAGAGGAATAACGTAATGGGAAAGGTCAAAAATAAAAAGTGAGTAAAAAATAAACACCCTAAAGAACACTTTTGACAAAAAAAAAAGTCATCAAGATGCTTTAAAAAGTTGTCCGATTTAGCAAAAAGTCACCATGTTTGTAACACTGGCGACATGTTAGGTCTTTTTTTTCATCATTGCTATCAAAGTTAATAAAAGAGGGAAACTATGTGGTGTGCAGGAATCATGCCAAGTAATACCTTTTTATCCATCCATCCATTATCTTAACCGCTTATCCTCACAAGGCCTATCCCAGCTGGCTTTGGGCAGTACACCCTGAACTGGTTTCCAGCCAATTGCAGGGCACACACAGATGACCAATCCCACCTAGGGACAATTTAGAGTGTTCAATTAACCTATCATGTATGTTTTTGGAATGTGGGAGGAAACTGGAGTACCCGGAGAAAACCCATGCAGGCACAGGGACAACATGCAAACTCCACAAAGGAAGTGGGAGCCCAGAATTGAACCCGCAACCTCTGAGGCTGACGTGCTAACCAGTCGACCACAATTCCTTTTCATTTTAAGTCAATTTCAGTCTGTACTTCTTTACTAGGTATATTTGCCACCTGCAGTTCTGTATGTAACGGCAACAGTTTAATGCTGTTTAATTTGATACTACTATTATTAATATACTCTTTCTTGCTATGTTGTTAGTAGACCTTAGGTACTTCACAAGCATCGCCTCACAATGGCGTCCACGATGGAAGAGTCCACCTGCTCTGTTTGCAGAGACAACTTCAGCCAGTCCCACCCACTTCCCTGCGGTCACAGCTTTTGTCCTGCCTGCATGCGCGAGGCCTGGACAACCCACGGCGAGGGCAAAGGTCATTTTACCTGCCCTCAGTGTGTGGAGGAGCACGGAGAAGTGCTGTGCGACTGCTGCTCCCCGGAGGCGGACGAAGGGCTGGTACACTTGGCTGTCAAAACGTGTCTGCGGTGCGAAGTGTCGCTGTGTGCGGAACATCTTCGGCACCACCTGGAAAGGCCGGCATTTAGCACCCATTTGTTGGTGAACCCGCTGGGCGACCTGTCTCAGCGAAAGTGCCCGACACACACAGAGCTATTGCGCTACTACTGCGCTGATGAGAGGGTATACGTGTGCAGTGACTGTCTGCTGGAGGGAAGCCACGTTCAGCATAACGTCAAGGGGCTAAGACAGGTGGAAGAGGATCTAAAGGTTCGTTTTTGCTTGTTTGCGGTTTGCTTCAGAAATAATGTTGCTGAAAGATTTGTGTCCTCTTAGGTGATCCTCCAGACGTTGCTAGGAAAGTCAGAGGAGAAAGTAAAGAATGGAGAAGAAATCCTCAAAGAATATGCCGACATCGATTCCACTGTTGCGGTGAGTAATGATGACACAGCAGAAATTGTGTTTCTAGCCAAGACGCAGCGCACCCGTGACAAAAATGATCGACTTATACACACCGACATGCAATTCGCTTGTAATTTTGTTATGTTCCAATTGCTCAAATGGAATCATTATATTAAGATAATCCACACGTTCGTTACTAGGACTGTCTGATGGAGGAGAATACCCAAGTGGAGCGGCTGGGCTCAGACCTGCAAGTGCAAGTGGAGAAACTAGTTGAGGGTCTAATGGAGCTCACCAAGAAGGACAGACAGCAAATTATTGAGCGTGTGCATGACGACTGTTCCAAAGTGAGGGAGGACGTGAGCCAGACGATGAGCATCCAGCGCTACTTGACCTCGCTGCTAGCAGAGACTGACCCCTTCCTGCTCATCTGGGTAAGATCGGGATTGGAATGACTCTGTAATACAAATGGGGCTGATGTTGATGATGATTCATTTTTCAAAATGGTGGAACTTTGTAGTTTGCACTTTCTTTATTGGTTTCACTGCATACTTTTGCCAAGTCAGAAATACTCTATGTAAAAAAAAAATTACCCCAATTTTTTGGGGGCTAAAATGATCCACCATGTCATATATTTTCACAGTGGCATGATGCAAACTATAACTCTAATGCTGTTATTTATATGGAAATGTAGAGCTTGGCCACAGTATTAATCACTATGTTGGTTTGATTGTGTATTCCACTTCCCGCAGGCTTTTCAATCTGATGACACAAAGTAAGTCAATGGCACCAAGGTTTCTAATTCTACCTTTTCTTTGCACCAACCACATTAGGTATCATGTTTTTGGATAATAGCAAGCAGTAGGAGTTGCATAGCTCAGGTGATAGAGTGTCAGTCTACCAAGAGAGGTCAAGAGTTCCTTCTGTAACTTTTTTTTTTAGGGGTGTCAACATTAGTGCGTACATTTTGAGTTAATTGAAGGGGTCAAGTTGTATTTTACAATTTTTAAAATGTGCAGAATTTCACAAAGATTAGATAGCTCTTAATATGAAAAGAATAATGCACTGAGCTGTCACCGTCTTACAAATACAAAACGCCATCTGGTGGCAGAGAAATGACCTCAACACAAATCAATATCACATTAATTATTTACAGTACATCTTTTTTTACTTTAACTCTTATAAATTATTATGAAATTACTGTACCAATGGCTAAAAGATGCAGCCATATTTCTATTGGTTAATATTTTTTTTTTACACTTTTATGCCAACAAGAGTATGAAAACTTGGAAAAAAATATTTTATTGTATATTTAGAACACATATAAAATTTGCAATTAATTGTGAGTTAACTATTGAAGTCATGCTGTCACCAAACATCTTACAAATGCAATTATGCCATCTAATGGCAGAAAAATGACCTCATCACAAATCAATATCACACTCGTATTTTACAGTACAGCACATCTTTTTAACTTTAACTAAATTTTATGAATTATTATCAATGACTAAAAGATGCAGCCATATTTGTATTAGTTTAATTTGTTCCACTTTTATGATAACAAGAATATGAAAAATTTGAAAAAATATTTTCTTGTACATTTTATTGTAAATTTAGAACAGATAAAATTTGCGATTAATTGTGAGTTAATTATTGACGTCATGGGATTAATTACGCTTAAAAAATGTAATCGTCTCACACCCCTATTTCTTTTTTATTATTATTTAGAATAAACTAGTAAAATGTACTCAAACAATTTCCTACTAAAATGAACTTATAATTTCTGAGTGGAAAAAAACCCCTAGGTTTTTGGGATAGGCCAATTCTCTCATAGGCCTACACAGTAAAAATACTACTACTCTTCCAAGTGTAACTTTTACTCTGTTTAGAGTGGGACCAAATGGGCTGTTTAGAGTAAAATGTACTCTACAAAATTGACTGTGTACCGTACACAGCAGTAACATTCAGAGCAGCATTGAAGATGTGTGTATAGTAAAGCTGCCTTATGTCCTTTCAGTAAGAGGTGTTATTTTTGCTTTGTAGGTTACTAGCTGACCTTAGCAGTCCCCTTTTCACACCAGAACCTGTCAGTCTGGACAGGAAGCCCATTTTGGAGGAGATAGAGGGCAAGTATCGAGAGTTTATCACCGCCACACTCCGTTGCCTCAGTGAACTCAAGAGGGAGCTCTGTGAGTAGGAAACGCACGTCGATATTGTTTTTAAGATTGTGTAAAAACAGATTCAAGTGTGACAAACAGTATATAGACACACATTCACACCAATGCACAATTTAAAGTTCAATAAGCCTTACAGTACATGTAGCCCATTTTTGGAATATGAAACAACAAACATTAAATTTGTTGGTGATTGTTTTAGTTTTTGGTTGAAAATACACAGTAACAGTATTAGCTAATCGCTAAAGCTTTTTCACCCGCTCCTTATGTTCACAGTGACCAGTCTTCTGACTCTGGACACCAACACATCTCATCCTCTACTGAGCATCTCCGATGACCTGCGATTGGTCACAAGGGTTAAAACCCGGCTGCCCTGCGAGGCTCACCCAGAACGTTTCGACCACTGGCCGCAAGTCCTCACAGTTCAGAGTTTCTCGGCTGGGACTCACTACTGGGAGCTAGAAACGGAAGGATTCTGGGATATCGCCATCTGCTATAGGAGTATTGGACGGAAGGGGAAAGAGGGCAATTCCTTTGGCAACAACGCGGTATGTGTGTTACCTAGTTGGTGGTTCTACTAGTAAAGCAGCATTATCTTAAGTGGCACCACTAGTGGTATATAAATAAGGTCACATACTATGGATTTCGGAGGACATTTTGAATTTTGAACTATCGTCATTGATAGCGGGCCTGCCTCGCGCTTCAGTTCAGAGCAAAGGTTTTTTTGAAATATAAATCATGCCAATTCCCTCTGTCACACCTTTGACCTGTCTTACCCACAATATGTTCAGGTTCAGGATTTCAAACGTCAACGTACAATGCACTCATTCACCTGTTTGCAACTTACCTCTCGCTTTTTGCTGAAAAACTCACCGATCCTTGTTTTAGTACTTTCTAAATCATCCTAAAATGCCACAAGATGGTGCCAAAAATCTGTGTCTAAATAGGAAAGTATCCATTATGTTGAGTGAAACATTCCGACTGCTTCGTATCTCAAGGAAGATTATAAATTTCAATTAAAAATTTTTTTTTTTAATATTACAAATATAAATATTTTATATTTATGGTTATTAATATAGGCTTCTTTATTTTTTTGGAGAGGACACCAATTGTGTGTGTGTTTTTGTTGTTGCTACCAGCAGCAGGGCTCGGTCCATGTCTGAACCTATCACTTGACCAATTGGTAAAATAAATATATGTTACTTAATGCTGGTTGGTGATTATCTAAGAAAATAGAATCCAATACATCCCATGATATAGTTTTTACAATTACATTAGGAAAGACAAAAACAACTATACGGTATGTTTTCTGCAAGTCACTGTAGCTTTTCAACCAAATGTGTGTGTTTTGTTTTTTCAAGGTTTCATGGAGTTTAACCCAACAACATGACAGCAAACTAGCTGCTTGGCATGATCGTAAGAAAACACGTCTCGCATACAAAATGACTGGCAAACGGGTTGCAGTCGCTGTGGACTATAATGCCGGCACCATCACCTTCTCTGAAGTGGGACCGTCGAACAACCTGACACATATCCACACTTTCTGGACCACGTTCACCGAACCAGTGTCCTTGGGCTTTGGACTTTATAAATCGGAGCTGAATAGCCATATTTCAATTGTAAAAGTCTGAGGTGACCAAGGGAAGGATGGCACAGTCAGTGCTATGTTACAATGCTGATGGATAGGCAAGAGTTGAACTGTTCTGACATGCTGGAGTGAAACTCCGTGAAAAGTGCTGGATATTTTTATTGTGAGCTTCACCTCAACAGCTCATGTTTGTGAGAATTGGGTTACAGAAATGGGAAAATGTGCATTCAGTGTAATGTTATACAAGCAGATAATGAAAGTGCAAGCATAGCAAAAATAATCACAGACATAAACATAATTTAAATCTATTGGAAAAGAGATATAAAACAGAATAATTGTTGTAATTTTATTTGGGGGGGGGGGGTCCCCACTGGGATTTATGTAAGTGAAATCAACTGTTGGCATCATGAAACATTTATTTAGTTGATAACTGTCCTACAAGTATAAACAGAAGTTAATGACAGTATTATTTAAAAAGAAAAAAAAACTAAAATAAAGAAAAACTATTGAAGATACCAATTAGACAAGAAAAGGTGAAAACAGCATTGTGATGCTGATGTATTGCTGGAAGAAACGTGTCATATGACTTTCTGTCAATAAAGTGAATGACAAAAGCAAAACCCACTTGTTAATATTTCAGGTGCTTACTGAGGCATTTTTGTTTTGTTTTGATTGTGAATAAATACAGTATGTATTAATATAATAATAATAATATATAATTTATTCAAAAAATATATGCACACACTGAACATTCACTCAAATTGCTCCCTTGAAACAGCTTGTATGCTCAATTACTTTGTTATTTTTTTTTAAATTTCACTGTGGTCAGTGGGTGGATGTAACATGGAGAATGAGAGAGGCGGCGGTGAAGTGGGGGTGGCAGAGCGAGATAGGGATAGAGATAGAGAGGGAGAACAAAAAGAGAGAGATGATCACATATCTGTCTTGGCTCAGATCTGACTGATGTGTGGAACGAGGAGGAAGAACAAATATATTAGTCCATATTTTCCCAGAGCTTGGAGTATAAGAGACAAGATTTCTCAAAGGGGAATACAGGTGACATGCCACTTTTTTTTTTTAATCATTCATAATGTTAGACCACTTAAGTTCTCATCATTTTTAATTGAAAAGCAAAGCATTTATCTGTTTGAACTTGAGCATCTTCTGCTTTTTTTTCAGCCAACTAGTTTGCTTGGAGGGAAAGTAAAAGTGGTCCACGTTTAGCTTTGCGGTGTGAAACAAGTGCACAAGCAAGAGTGTGCGTGCACCATGTGAGGAAATGCATGTTGAGCGAACGGCGTTAGGTGGGAAGGAGCAACGTGTAGAAGACAGATGGTCACTCAGTGGAGTTGTTCCTCCACCCCCTCGCTTTTTTTTCTGCCCCCCCACCTCGGTCTTGCATCCTTCTGCTAGTGTTATCAAATGCATGCATCTTTCGCAAACCATCCTCTGCGCCATCAACACTTTGCTCATCCTGTCAAATTCTTCCCATCCCCAGATACTTTTCAACTGCCTTGTCAGTTTCTTTTTTTGCTGACAAAGTCAACTTGAAGAGACCAGAGGTCTAGTTGTCAACTGTTCTGCTGAGGCCCTCTGACACCGCGACAGAGCGATTTGGGACTTTGGACCGGCACACGAAAAAACTTGAACCGCAACGAGGAATGAACAACTCTGAACAGTAACGGCTACAACAACTATTAACAATAATTGGCTCGCCATACAAGAATCCGTCATGCAAACCTGTGATCTTACCGTACTGTTGGCTCTGCTGCTATTGTGGGGGCCACCGTGGGCCAACGGGCAGAATGACACAGAGCCCATTATTCTTGAGGGGAAATGTTTGGTGGTGTGCGACTCCACACCGTCGTCGGAACCAGCTGGGAACGCACTGGGCATGTCTGTCCGCTCGGGCAGCGGCCGAGTCGCTTTCTCTGCCAGCCGCCAGACCAACCACGAGCCTACAGACATGAGCAATCGCACAATGATCATCTATTTTGATAATGTAAGTGTGCATGCAAAATTTGCAAGGTTGGACATTTGGGGGGTGAGCATGACAATAAAGTGGGAATTTGCACCTTGGTTTATAAAAGCTTGAATGAAAAAATGGGAGTTTGAAACCCAGTTTGCATGTTCTCCCCTCGCTTTTGTTAGGTTAATTGATGTAAATTGTCCTTAGGTGTGAATGTTTGTTTGTCTACATCGCTGGCGTCAGGCCGAAGTCACAATTGGGTAAAATTCATATATAAAAAAATAATAATAAATATATGCTATTCGTCATTCCACACAAGTATTGTTTTTCCAAATTATTTACCAATCTAAAGTGTTGAAAATGGCTGACTCTGAGGCTGAACAAACATGCCATTATTGGGGTCTCCTGAAAATTGACTACACAGTAAATTTGACTGTATTTAGAGTGAGACCAAATAGACTCAGGTTTAGAGTAATATTTACTCTTGGGAAAGAGTAAAATAAAGAATTGAAAAAAAGTCACTCAAGGGTTGAAGATTGAACTCACTACCTTCATCTTGGGAAACTGCCACTCTACCACCTGAGCTATGCCCCTCTTACTGTTCGCTTGTCTCCAGGAGGAGACCAAAAAACATGTTTTGGGTCTCTTGGAGTCAGGGCAATTCCAGCTGACACGGGCGATATACTAGCACACAGCAGGAGCTTTGTGGCTCAGGGAGTGGATTCTCCCAAGCTGAAGGTCATGAGTTTGTTCCTCAACCCTTGAGGAACTTTTTTTTATTTATTTATTTTTTCAATTCTTTATTTTACTCTCTTCCAAGTGTAAATATTACTCTAAAACTGAGTCTATTTGGTCCCACTCTAAATAGAGTCAAATTTACTCTACAGAATTTACTGTGTGCCGTATTTTGGAAGTAAAAGGTTTCGGCCCGATTCCAACGTTATGTGCCCTGTGATTAGCTGGCAACCAGTTCAGGGTGTACCCCGCCTCTTGACCGAAGTCAGCTCAAATGGACTCCAGCTCACCTAAGACCCCAATAGATAGGATGTATACATAGAATTCACTGACGTTCTTTTGTTATTGACGAATGTGACCCCCAGCTTCCTCTAACATTACTTGTGTAAGCAAGATGCATGCGGAAGATTTAGTTCAACATTCTTTGCAGCGGTACACATTGAAACGTTTGGTTAGTGGAATCGATTGGATTACAAACATTTGCCGATTCTGCCCGGAACGGACAACATGGCAATGTATGCTCTGAGGTAGGATGGCTTGGCACTCAAAACATGGACATTCTTGCGTCGTCTGTACCTTCGGCTTTTATTGGTAGTAACAAGTTACATTTACTCCGTTACATTTACTTGACTAACTTTTTGAAAATGTTTTACTTCTAAGAGTAGTTATACCACACAATACTTTTTATTTTTACTTGAGTAGATGTATGAAGAAGTCACGCTACTCTTACTCCGCTATATCGGGCTACACTGGAGACATTACCCGCCGCCCCATTCATACATTAGATTTACCGTTTTTTTCACGTAAGCGAGCCGCTTGATTGACTGTCTGGGAGTATTTCCGCGGACAAGCGCCACCGTTCGCTTTTGGGGGGAGCGTCATATTCGCATATTAGCGTCAATCAAACAATTAACTTTGAAGTGGGTCGTTAAGCTCTGAAACAAGCAAAAAAGAAAAACTGCTCACTGCGTATGCCTGGCTTTAGCACCGTGGCAAAAGTTAGAACACAACAACTAAGTCAAGGATAGATGTAGCGAAGAGGAGAGGAGCACCAGTGCGGGAGGAAAACGGGGCAGGGGGAGAGGAGAAGTTGCCGGAGAACTTGCGACCAAGTAAAAGTGAGTAGCTACAGGGTAGATTTGATAGATGTGGCAGCTAGACACATGCTGGAAAATGTATGTATAAGCGTTGTACACATTTATATTTTCTTATATTCTAAGACAATAAAACGTTATTGCATTTTTTAAAGACTATATGTTAAAAACGAAGCAATGTCTGAGTACATTGTTCTAAAAGAAAACATAAATCAGACTTTATGTTTAAGCAATTACACAGTACTTGAGTATTCTTTTCAGAGAATACTTTTTTTTACTTGTACTTGAGTGATTTTTTTATGACTACTTTTTACTTGAGTAATATTATTTTTTAAGTAACGCTACTCTTACTTGAGTACAATTTTGGCTACTCTATCCACCTCCCCGAAGGTACTAGCTACTAGCGCTAGCATGTTACAACAAAAACAAAAACATTGTTAATTCATCACTTATTTTCGTACACTTTAACAACAATTTCAACTTTTGGGCTGCTGGGAAAGGAAAATAAGAGAACTTAAGAAAGGTATTTGGAGAGATCTCAAAATCGAACATCTTGACCACCAGATCTATTTTTAGCCAGAGCTAGCCACGGCTAGCGGCTCACATATATCACAATCGCTTTATGGTAAAAGCCTTTTTACCATCTTACAATGACACTTACCTTAATCAAAATGGTCAGAACACACTTTAGTAGACTTTGTCGGGTGGAAATCCCTTTGATGTATCTTTGTCATTCCGGACACTTTGTCGTTCCCATTCGACATTCCATGGACCGGTGTACACAATGTGGGGCAAATGACGGCATGTGAAATTGTGAATACTATCTAGAAGTTTCATTTCACATCTTTGTTCGCCCAATTTTGCCCATGTGAACGGCACACGTGTGCACCATTGCGAAACGGTTTGTGAAAATCTGGAACGAATGAACAAAATGAATGAATCAAAGTAACTTTTAGTAAGCAACACGAGCGCTACTCTGCATTTGCTTGCGTTGTCTCGCTGGTCGTTTGCCCCACGAAAGGCGTGCTGGGTCAATAGGTGGGGTTCGGTGACGAAATGTGTCCAACTGAAGTGTTCAATTGTTGAATGTTGTGAATATTGAATATTTCTTCCACCATGGAAAGTTTCTAATGTAGTATTTAGCAAGTATTGGAAATTGCAAATTGTCTTCTTTCTTAGTAACATTGAGATATTGCAAACATTAATTGAAAATGAGTTGAACATTTTTGTTGTGTAGGTGTTACTATAAGGCGATCATACATTTGGTGTGTATATGCATTCACAGTCATAATGGCCCTCCGAGGGTACCCTTACTACGATGTGACTTGTGACAAAAATGAGTTTGACACCTCTGATCTAGAGCATTTTGATCAACCAGAAATATGAATACTTTATGCCATTAAATAGTGTTTACACTCTTTTACCACTTTGTGTCATTACTCTCACAGCTAAAAGATCCCAACCCAAAATTTTTCTCAGAATTTGACCATGCATAAATATATATATTTTTTTTTTGAAGGTGACGTGTAAGCTGGGTTTATCACCGAATTTGTGTAATATTTTGTAAATTGTTTACACAAGGCAGTTTTAATGTGGCATTTCACCTTTCCATCCTCCATCCTTTCATGCTGTCAATTCAGATCTTGGTGAATGTGGGCAGTCATTTTGATCAGGAGAGCAGCGTCTTCCTTGCGCCAAGGAGAGGCGTTTACAGCTTCAACTTCCATGTTGTGAAAGCCTACAACAGACAGACCATTCAGGTAAGTCACTCAGCTGTAGTGTTGACTGTATGTAACTGCTGAGAGTTCAGAGTATAAAAGCAGACCACAATTTCTCCCAGGTCAGCTTGATGGTGAACGGCTGGCCGATGATTTCTGCTTTTGCCGGAGATCAGGACGTGACCAGGGAAGCAGCCACAAATGCTGGTTTGGTGATCATGGAGAAAGGAGACAAGGCCTACCTCCGACTAGAGAGGGGTAACCTGATGGGAGGCTGGAAATACTCCACCTTCTCTGGGTTCATGGTCTTCCCCTTGTGAGCAAGATAAAAGCTAAATTGTTATGCTGGTAGAAGGAATTTTATTGGAGCTGAGAGAAAATGTTACTTTGTGCAAAGTTCCAGAAACCAAAAGTATACTGGAGAGAAAAGGGAACGGCTGTATAAGAAGCAGTGAACGAAATTTATTTTGCTTATGTGTATAACTATTTATTGAGTTTGTATGACTTATATTGCAGTAAAATTATAAAGTACATTGTGGGCTTCTTTGCAATTGTGACGGTTTATCTCTCTGTTAAATGTTTGAATAAGTGCTGTTATGACTATATCTCGCATTGCTAAGCCTATTTATGCCTGCATCAGATGTTTATTTACACAGAAATTTATATGACAAACTCATATTAAAATATACTACACTATATAGAGTTGGTTCAGCGGGTCCTTTTAACCGAGCTAGCACATACAGTATGTATTGCCAAATGTTATCTGCATGTCAATATCTCTCTTATAAACAAATCACAGATCAGGCTAAATATTATTATGCCTCCCTCTCAGGGCACTGTAGTCATTGCCACAGCAGCTGTTTGTAAATATAGCTCCCACCAGCAGAGCCGGCGTTGGCGTGGACCTAGCAGTGCAGCATGGGGCAGAGAGTAAGCATAGAGAAACGCAAATATCCTCCTTGCAGGGCCGCAGACAGATGGAGCCATTGGCGAGCAGCAAGGTTCATCTCTGCAGGGCTGCCGCAGATAAAGAGTGGTGTACTGTCACATATAGTCACTTACGCTTGCCTGGTTTATCGTCACAATGGCTGCCTACCTCTCTCATTCAATCGCATATAACGCTCACGTTTAATGGGAAAGACGATCCTATGATTTCAGGAGAGGTCTTTTTAGTATTGCCACAAGTATTTTCAATTAAGATTGTAATTTGTAGTGTCACATTAACTCATAAAAAAAAAAGATTATTAAAAATTAGGGGCGACAGGCGATTAGCTTTTTTAATTGTAATTAATCACATGACTTCACTAGTTAACTCACGATTAATCACAAATTCTATATCTGTTCCAAATGACCAATAATTTTTTTTTAATAGGTTTTCGTACTCTTCTTAACAAAAGTATATATTTTTTAAACTAATAGTATATAGCCGTCAATGGTAATGAATGAATTAAAAAAAAGAAAACATTATTAAAATTTTGGGGCGTCAGGCGATTAAAATTTGTAATCATAATTAATCACATGACTTCACTAGTTAACTCACGATTAATCACAAATTCTATATCTGTTCCAAATGACCAATAATTTTTTTTTAATAGGTTTTCGTACTCTTCTTAACAAAAGAATATATTTTTTAAACTAATAGTATATAGCCGTCAATGGTAATGAATGAATTAAAAAAAAGAAAACATTATTAAAATTTTGGGGCGTCAGGCGATTAAAATTTGTAATCATAATTAATCACATGACTTCACTAGTTAACTCACGATTAATCACAAATTCTATATCTGTTCCAAATGACCCAAATTTTTTTTTTTATAGGTTTTCGTACTCTTCTTAACAAAAGTATATATTTTTTAAACTAATAGTATATAGCCGTCAATGGTAATGAATTAATTAAAAAAAGAAAACATTATTAAAATTTTGGGGCGTCAGGCGATTAAAATTTGTAATCATAATTAATCACATGACTTCACTAGTTAACTCACAATTAATCACAAATTTTATATTTGTTCTAAATATACAATAAAAAAAATTCTAGGTTTTCCTACTCTTAACAAAAGTGGAAAAAATGTTAAAGTAATAGAAAAAGTTCAAATGAATTATTGACGTTTGTAGCCGTCAATGGCAGTGAATGAGTTAATTAATGTAGTTGTAGTAGTATTAATGATAATGGAAGATTTTTTTTGTGTCTTTTATTTTAATTTATATGCATCTCATCCCCCTAAAATATACAAATCACAGTTCTATCTTACCGACTGACAAAAATAGGTTCAGAATTTAACATTAAGTAGCATGATGTTCATTGTTTTAATGGTAATATTAACTTGAAGCTATTTCTAAAATGGAATCTACCCGCTTAATTAACAGAACATACCATATTGATTGTTTCATAAATTTGGGATGAATCTAAAATGCATTCTAACCTTTACAAGTGAACTTATTTCACCTTCTCTGAACTTCTAACCACACACGTCAAACTTTTCAATGTTTCAGTATGTTTTGCACAGCTTGCTCAAGGAGCTGAGTGCCAAACATCACAGCAGGTGTTTGATCTGACCATGAATTGTTGATCAACTTTGCCATTGCAAGACCACGGAATGTAGAGTCAAACAGATGGATTGGAAGAGTCACAGAACGAAAGTATACGTCCTTGGATCCCAGAGAAGATAAAATGTATAGGAAATGGATGGGCTATTAAAAAACAAAAACCGATAGAAAAAAACAGATATAATTGCCTGAAGATGTTGACGTTAGCCTACAAGAAAGACGTCCTCTCTCACTCTTGTTCTAGTAATTATTTGGAGGACTACTTTTTACTTTTATCAGTCAGATTATTCTATAACGTCAGTGCAGTTACTGCAGGCTCATTAATCCCAACAATAATTGCAGTGTCTGGACTACGTCACTAGAGGGTGCTAATCCCTCAATCACGCGATGAAACGGTGATATCATTTCGCTGCCCTGATAAACGAAAGGTAAAATGTAGTAATTTCGTTGTAAGAGTCTATCAAAGTCAGAGTGTGTATATTGATGTTATATTTTAACAAAATAACTGCGCGATATCACTTGGGGTTTTCATTAAACGATCGAAGTAAACACCCTGTATAAAAATGCTACAAAAAAGAGACGATGTATTATTAAAATGGACCTCCGACATAATTAATTCACTGCTGCAACGTTGATATTTCTAAAACTGATTATGTTTAAATATAAATCGTCTCTCTGGTAGCGTCTTCACATATTAGCATCGAGAGCAGTAAAACGGCAGTACCGACGACCACTTCAGTCAACCGAACTCAGCTAGGCCGCATTTATTGTTCCTCAACCGAACTCGCTCTCATCCCGCCTAACCGCGGCCGAATTTTGAATGACAGGTGCTAACAACCAATAACATCGTCGCGTGTTTCCGGCTCGGAAGAAAACTGACCAATCGTTGCTCGTTAGCCTCCGCGAGGCAGGCTTTGTACGGGCTCTCTAGCAAGAATGTTAGTTCCTGCTCTTCCCTAGCCGTTTCCTGTAATCGTACTGTGTTGTGAGACGGAGAAAGCCATGTGTGTCGATGCAAAGGTAAATTTAGCGCCCCGAATTAGTACTGTGAACCTTCGGCCAGCGGACCTGATGGTTATTTTCCGGTAATTTACCGAAAAATTGACGCAGACTAACTGAAAGAGCATTGCGGCCTAACCCGTGTCAGAACGTTGACGGGTAATGGTTATTGTGGCACGTTGCTTTGGTTTGGTCGGGTTTGTTGATGAGATTGAAGGATTCCGGTTGACTTGATGGTCGGTTGTAATTGAGCCACGAGCCATTTAAATGCCCCAAACATACAACACGGCGTAATCTTGAGTGAATATATGTAGTGCTTGCATTCACGCTTTGGCAATCGGCACATCTTGGCGGTAGATGCTAATGCTAACCGACGGTTTTGTGAGGCAGATTGCAATGTGAGCACAGGAAAGCATCCTACCTCTCCATCACTGCCCCCTCGACTTACTTAATGCAAACTATTCCAAATGACTGAATAACTGTTTTATTTTATTATAACTGTTGTTGTTGTGCCTATACCTTGCGTAGTGAACGATCAACAAAACACTGAGCATTATTTTCTTTGTTAGCTTATAGTTTATTTTGAATTCCATTAAAATATGTTGTCATGTTTTCTTTAAAGTTCAACAAATTAGAAATAAAATGTAAAGACTCATTTACGCACTTTATGGTAAACTGAGAATGTAGTGACTTTTTAATTCTGTGTTGTCCCTTTTATGGTGAATTACTGTTGTAGTGAACTTGGAAGCTGCGTTGGTCGTGTGAGATGTCCATTCGTTCTCGTACATTGTATACATCCGAATTAAATGTGTATATTTGTTGAATTGGCAAATCTTTAAGTCTAATATAGCAAAAACAAGAGGAATGAATGGAGTGAATTATTGGTGGTTTTTTTACGTATGTGTTGCATGTTATCACTGAACACTAACAAACTGGAATAATACATCACGTTTAAATCATGCTGAACTTGTGTGATTCATGTCTTTTTGCTCTCTCTAATCCCCAGCTGTTTTCTTTAACATTTTGAAAAACTGGACAAGCACAATTTGGCTTTCATCTCAGAGCGTCCCGAACATTGTGCCCATCTCCCTGTGGAGGGAGGCGGGCAAGATGGCAGACCCTATAATGGACCTCTTTGAGGACACGCCCCTGTTTAACCTGGATGGACTCCCTGATGAATCTTTTAACCAGGGTTCATCAGACCCAGTGGAAGAGGCTCTAAAGCTAGCGCTAGGTCAGGTGGATGCACCAGTTGAGTCAGAGCCCACACCTGAGCTTCCAGTCAACGCTGGCCTTTGTGTTCCTGCAGCAGCAGCCACCACCACCGTACCTGAACAGGTCTCCATTCCAGTTCCCACACAACAGACGGTAGCAGTGGCAGCTGCTCAGACTGTTCCTTTAGCTGTGGTTTCCACTGCAGCCCAGGCTTCTGTTGCTGTTGATACTGTACCTCAAGTCCAAGCCCATACCACAGTATCCATTGCTAGCAACAACAATGTTGTTACCAGTAGCACTGTCCTGCTTAACTCACCGCTAAATGTTTCTAGCTCTCCAGCCACCACGACTGCCGCCCAGCAGCTCGCACAGATCGCTCAGCAGCTCACACCCCAGCAGCTATCTGCCATCACACAGCAGGCCGGCGGGAAAATTGTCATTCTTAAAGGTCCCCACGGGCAAGCCCAGGTCCTGCAGACTGTACCAGGAGCCGCAAGCCAGGCGGGTAGCAAGGTCATCCGTTTGGTGTCCGGCTCACCGATTAAACCAGGCATGCCCATTCTACAGGGAGGAGCGGTTTTGAATCAAACGGCCACAGGTCAAACTCAAGTAAAGGTTGGTGCTGTAGGCGTGCAGAGGCTGCTGCAGTCCCCCAATGGGCCAGTGAAGCAGTTGTTGCTCACCTCCATGCCCCAACAAGGCCAGCAGGTTCAAGTGCAGATTCCAGCTCAAACACAGATGTCCCAAGTGCAACTCCAGCCCCAGAGCCAGCCTGCTCAGATCCAAATCCAAACGCAAAACCAGGTGCAACTCCAGCCAGCAATGCAGGCCCAAACCCCGGTAAGTGCTCCTAAGACTGGAACTGATTTGCTTTCTGGATGATAGCCGTATTGGCTATGAGCTTGTATAGATGGCCCGTTTGCTCATGATCACAATGAGACTAATTAATTCTGTTTGTGGCTCTAGGGGAGTGAAGCAAGACGAATCACTCTGGTTCTCCAGCAGCCCTCACAAGCGGCTGCCGCCGCCACTTCATCAATGGGTCAAACCATGGTAGCCCAACCCCAGGTCACGCACGTCCAAACAGGCCAACAACAGATCCAAGCTCCGACTAGACTGGTTCTGGGACAGCTCCCCGGGGGTAAGTTGGTTCTCCAGGGAAGCCAGCTCGCAGCATTGACCCAGGCCCGGGCTGCAGGCCAAGCAGGAGGGCAGCCCAAAGTTCTTACAATCCAGCTGCAGGTGCAACAGCAGCCAAACCAGCAAGGTGGAATTAAGGTAAGACTGAAAAAAGTGGTGTCGAACATCCCTAGAGCTCATTATTTTAGTGTGACGTATGACAAGCAGTTTGTGAGTTATTTTTCCTAACTTTTCAGTACCAGTTGGTGTCAGGAGCAAGCGGGACTGGCAGCCCACAGGTATTGCAGATTTCTCAAGGCCAAGGCGGACAAAGAGTTGCAGTGCCTCTCAAAATGCTTCTGCAGTCACAGGTAATCATTTTCTGCATCTTGTGGGTTGGTAATTTCATGCGACAGGATCAACAATATCGTTCCTTTGCCTATACAGGTCAGCTCAGCATCTACAACCGGTGGGGCTGTCTCCGTGGTGAAGGTGGTCAACTCCTCAACAGCAGGCCCCTCCAGTACAACCACCACGGCATCACCACAGACTATCCGCATCACCAAGGCTCCTGGCGATTCTCCCTCTGTGCGACGGGTGGAGATCCTCTGCAAGCAGGAGAAGGCAAACCGTATTGTGGCTGAAGCTATAGCGAGAGCGAAAGCACGCGGGGAGAAGAACTTGCCTCGAGTACTCAACCAGGATGAACTTCCATCCTCGCAGACCTCGCCAGAAATCGGAGGCACTGTGACCGTGGTCACGACTACAAAGAAAAAGACAAGCGGGGGAGGGAGCAAGAAGAAAACTCCTGTCATTCCTGGAGCGCTGTCTAAATGTGCTGGAGGAGCTGACAAAAAAGGCAAATTCAAACCAGCTGGAGGGACAGTTGTAGATGCTGGAGGCACCACCATACCTGCTGGCATTAAGAGCAAAAGCAAAACCAAGACAAAGTAAGAGATGCATGATGGGAAATGTTTTCTTAACACAAACTCGATCTTCAGATAACAGCCACTAAAGTATTTTGATTTCTTGTTCCTTTCATAGCACTATTACTCTTGTGGGGGCGAAGAAAAGAAAAAGGAATCCATCCTCTGATCATTCGGACGGAGAATTGAGTCCGGCTTCACCGGCGGCGCTGGAAGAGGACTTGATCATGGTAAGAAGACATGTTTCACGCATTCTAAAGTTGCCCCTGCTTCTGGAATATTCCTTCAAATACCGTGGCGCCTTTGAAGTTGAACACTATCTACTGCGTCATGCTGGCATGACCAAATTGGTTTAGATATTTTGACAAATATTGCTTTGATTCATGACTCTCTGATTATTCGCTTCAGTTCACAAACAGTTTTGGCATCCACGACAGAATGCTCGTATGATCTGCATTTGCTTCAAATGTGACATATTTCAAGTGTTTTTTTCTTCTTCTGTTGCTACAATTTAGCAGCCGCTTAGGCCCTCAAGAAAGTGAAAAGTGCATGTGATTGTGCTATTTAGACCCGAGGAACGTGTCGCAATTCCAGCGGTGTCTGTTGAGGACCTCGCTGGCTGGGCTGGATGTATGCTGCCTTTTTGTTTTTGTTGAATTGTTACTTTTGAAGAGCTAATGGAGTTTCATTCAGAATGCCCCACAGTATGGGAAAGTGTGTATTAAGTTTAACTCCTAGGAAAGGTGGATAAATATGCTCCACAGACAAATTGTCTCCACAATAAAACCTTCTCACTGTACAAGTCATGTTGGGAACTTTAAACGTTTCATCAAAGCTGTGTCAACATTCTGTTTGAAATGCGTCTTAAATGTTTGTTTGTTTTATTTAATTTCAGAGTATTGGCTTTCAATTAGCTATTTACGTACATTTAGGAAAACGGATTTCCCTGAGGTGTCTCTTTCACTCCTGAATGAAGACAATTGTGTATATAATTAAAGTGACTCATAATGAACATGAAAAACTCGTGTGTCCAGAAGCGGCGCTCTAATCGCGTGGTGAACAGGAAGAAGTACACCGAGGACCTGGACATTAAAATAACAGATGACGAGGATGAGCAGGAGGATGTTGACGTTACGACGACCACGGCGGCTGTTGCCTCCATCAGCGCAGCGCCCGTAGCGGCACACGTTCACCAGGAAATTGAGTTGCATGGTGATGGACTGCCTGGCATGCAGTTCTTTGTGGTGTGTGAAATCATTCGCGTTTGAGACTAGACTGAATACAAATGTTTATTTGGAGCATTTCTCTTCATTGAAATGTCATGTTTATTTGTGCAGGAAAACCCAAGCGAAGAAGATGCTGCCATTGTAGATAAAGTGCTTTCCATGCGCATAACAAAGAAAGAAGTATGCTTTTATACATTTACTTCTTCACTGTTCATTTATAATTTACAATTGTAATTTTTTTTTTTGAAAATTACTGTTTTCTTGTAGGTGTCCCCAGGCCAGTACATCAATGTCGAGGAATTCTTCGTAAAATACAAGAACTAGTAAGTCTCACAACCTTGATAAGCGAAATGCAGCATTTACTTTGAATATGTGACTAATATACAATGCATTAAACATCACATTCTTGTTTCCAGTTCATACCTACACTGTGAATGGGCCAGTATGGGGCAACTGGAGAAAGACAAGAGGATCCATCAAAAGATTAAAAGGTTCAAGACCAAACATGCGCAGATGAGGCATTTTTTCCATGAGGTGAGACGACAAAGGTCATTGTTTTTGTTGCAGCCAAGCTGCAACACACAGGATGAAAAAGTATGTTAACACTTTGGAATTTCTTAAATTTCTGCACAACTTGGTCATAAAAAGAGGAGATCTTGAATATCACAGTCTGCTTAAACTAATACCTCACATTATTGAAAATACAAGTTTCCTGTGCAAGTATGGTAAAAAATGGCATTTAATTTTAATACATTTCCAGGCTTGGAAATGTATTGACAATGGAAACTATTATATTAAAATATCATGAAAAATAATTTCCAAGATTGTTGCAGCGGCTCTATTTTTTTTTTTTTTTAAACAAAACAAAAAAAATAATATCTAATGGTAAAATAGGTTAATTTGTGTTTTTTGCACTTGAAAGTGCAGCTCCCTATATTAGTGCACTACTAAAAGTCGCACTCCATTTTGTAGGTGTGTCTGACTGTCCAAAAGAAAAACAATGTTTTGCACAAAAAAATTACCCACAATGCATATGGAAAGTAGTGATGAAAATCGAAAGTCACTCAACAGGTTAATATAAACCACAATGCATTACGAGCAGGAAAATTCAAAATGACGAGCAAGTGTGAGCATCAAATCAATGCATTAATTATATACTACGGAAATCATTCATTACATTATAATGCATAATAAAATGCTGAACTACAATAATGCTTCTTCTGTTTTCAGTACAGGTGCTTTAAAACTGACAGTTTAATGAAGTTTAAAAATGGTAATTGAGATCAGAAGATATAAAAAAAAATGAATCAAGATTATTTTTCTGCCATATGATTGACCATTCCTAGCATGACCATGGTTAAGAGAGCTAGCTATTTACACCAGACATTCCAGGAATTTTGCTGAAATGCAATAGTTTTGTAAGGAGTAGTGGTCCAAAATTCATCCTGACGGTTGCTCATGTCTGATCTGTTTACTTAATTTTTTTCTCACTGGCCTGTGAATTTTTTCTTTTTCATTTTGTTTATTTTAATAACGATATGAAACATTTTATTCGTTTACATAGTCTCTGGTCGTTTATTCTTGTGCTTTTAGATGATCAGATCTCATTTTCTGACCAATTTAAGGGTTCATATACTTTTTCCTCCCACTGTATAATACTGTTGTTGCTTTGAAATGTATTTACTGTATTGGTACTCTTCAGGAGGAGGAGCTTTTTAATCCAGACTACGTGGAAGTGGACAGGATTCTGGATGTATCGCGCAGTATAGACAAAGACAATGGCGAGGTAGAAGAAATTAGACAAAAAGGATAAATGTGAATATTCTGATCTAAAGAAAGCATTGCCTTGTTACTAACTATGACACTTTTCCCCCGTCCCCTTAGCCTGTGATTTACTACTTGGTTAAGTGGTGCTCTCTGCCTTATGAAGATGCAACCTGGGAGCTGAATGAGGATGTGGACGAGGGCAAGGTCGAAGAGTTTAGCAAAATCCAAACTCGACAACCTCGCCTCAAGAGAACTGTAAGGACTGAGGGACTAGATATCAAGTGAAGAGTATTTAATTGACCGGTGTTTTGCTTGACTTCTGAGTAATGTTAAGGAAAGAATGCCGTGCATCTCATTTACTTTTTGATTCCAGTCATTTATAAACATTAAAACAACTATGTTGAGATTTGTTGCCTTTTTCCTCTTCTGTAGACGCGACCACAAGCTGGCTCTTGGAAGAAGCTGGAGGAGACTAGAGAGTACAACAATGGCAACATTCTTCGAGAATATCAACTGGAGGGTGTCAACTGGCTGCTTTTTAACTGGTACAACAGGTATGTATCACACCCATTCACATGACATGTCGAAATGCGACAAAAAAGTCAGTCAAACATTAAGCACGTTAAAATTGTTCAAATTATTATCGTGTCGTATTTGGTAATTCACTACAACTCTTACATGGGCGGCCTGGTTCAGAAGAGTGTTTCTTAACTGGCCTTATGTTGGTACCACAATATCATAATGTCACGGCCTACTTTTACAGGAGACAAACTACGCACATTGTTTTTAGCTTTAGAAAACACACGAATGTCATCCATTCAAACATGATTACATTTAACTGTGTTCAAAGTGCCTTTCAGAGTACATTATTAAGAAACCGGCGTGTATTGTCAACTGTATTTAAAAATGCAAAAAGTAAGAAACACCTCAGCGTAGGGCTGGCCAGTAAATTGAATTAATTCGATACATTGTCATTTTATAAATCGAATCGTTGACAATTTGCAAAATCGAATTTTGTCTTCTGGATTACTAAAAGCTGCTGTTCTCATGTTCTGTTACATTCAAATGTTTTTGTGAGTTGTAATTTTGCAAGCGGCAGAATGCTGGATGGGTGGTTTACAAGACATGTTTACAATAGCTACCAACTACTTAGTTGTGGCATTTAAGAACAAACTATGAATGTTAAGTTTATGTTAAAACTAATTTAGAATTAGTATACATTATTGTTGTCTGAACATTTTTGCACAGCAATTGTTTTTGAATAAATTTAACCTTTACATAAATGTTTGTAAAAAAAAAAAAGACTTAACTATATCTCACACAAATGGGCTTATTGTCCCCATTTAGCCTTAATGTGCAAAAAAGACTCCTTGAATGCTGCCTGTTATGGATTTCCAAGACCCACTTTGACCCACCAATTGACAATCAAGGGGATAAGAAGGAATATTGACAATTTGGTTTGACTCGCATTCCAACTTGAATAATTATTCTTAAGGAGAATTACACAGAGTGATGGAAGGAAATTGGGAAATATCTTCTAACTTTTTCTCTTACTCTGCTCACACCTTGTGTCTCAGGCAAAACTGTATCCTGGCAGATGAAATGGGTCTAGGAAAGACAATCCAGTCCATCACTCTGCTGTCTGAGATTTACGCTACTGGGATCCAGGGCCCTTTCCTGGTCATTGCTCCCCTTTCCACCATCACCAACTGGGAGCGGGAATTCTCCACGTGGACCGACATGAATGCCATCGTCTACCACGGCAGCCTGGCCAGCAGGCAGATGATCCAACAGTATGAGATGTACAGCAAAGATGACAAGGTAGACTTGATGGCAACTGATTTGACGGAAATGGTCTAGTTCTAATTGATTTTGCCATTTTGTACACAGGAACATCTAATTCCGGGTGCGTACAAATTTGATGCCCTGATCACAACTTTTGAGATGGTGTTGTCCGACTGCCCTGAGCTGAGGGAGATATCCTGGCGTTGTGTCATCATTGATGAGGCGCATCGCCTCAAGAATCGCAACTGCAAGCTGTTAGACAGCTTGAAAATGTTGGACATGGTGAGTTGACCCAAGTCGAAATTTCAGAATAAAACCCTATCATGCAGTCCGTTTGATTTGGGAGTCACGTTATTTGTTATTTTTGCCCTCAGGAGCACAAGGTGTTGTTGACCGGAACTCCTCTACAGAACACTGTGGAGGAACTCTTCAGTTTGCTTCATTTCCTGGAGCCTGCCCAGTTCCCCTCTGAAATTGAGTTCCTCAGGGAATTTGGAGACCTCAAAACAGAGGAGCAGGTGAACAATATATGATATATGATCATCATGGCACCAACAGACATACTACTCTGTTTACCTTGTGACTATAAAAGTGCAAGTCATAATTGTCATAATGTTGTTAATGATGTTTGAATTTTGGCTGTGACAGAAAAATATATATTTTTCTTTTGTTTTTTGACACTTCAGGTTCAGAAGCTGCAGGCTATATTGAAGCCAATGATGTTGCGAAGACTCAAGGAGGATGTTGAGAAGAACTTGGCACCCAAACAGGAGACAATCATTGAGGTTAGTAAATATTACCCGAGGACAACAGCCTCGGCATACCTTTATTGGTGAGTTAAATTTTTTTATGACTTGTTTTTCTCTCAAAGGTTGAGTTGACGGATGTTCAGAAGAAGTACTACCGTGCTATCCTGGAGAGGAACTTCAGTTTTCTCAGTTTAGGAGCAAACAGTAACAGCAATGTCCCCAACCTGCTCAACACCATGATGGAACTGCGCAAGTGCTGCAACCACCCATACCTCATCAATGGTATCGCAACCCGCTTTTTTGGTTCACAACTTTTTGAGATTTTTGTTGTTGTTGTTGTTCATAATTGGAGCCAAGTCCTTGTTCCAAATTCTTTAATTTAACGTTGACGTGTCGTGTCTTTCTTAACAAGGTGCGGAGGAGAAGATTGTAGCAGAGTTACGGCAGGTGTATGACCCTCTGGCCCCAGACTTCCATTTGCAGGCCCTAATTCGGTCAGCTGGAAAGCTCGTCTTGCTGGACAAGTTGCTGCCTCGTCTCAAGGCTGGTGGTCACAAAGTCCTCATCTTCTCCCAAATGGTGCGCTGCTTAGACATTCTGGAGGACTACCTCATCAACAAGAGGTGCGAGGGACACTTGGCCTTATTTTCTTCTTCCCATTGTTGTGTGTCTCTTCAAGTTTGTGTTTACTCATTTGTACAGATACCTTTATGAGCGGATTGATGGCAGAGTACGTGGCAATTTACGACAGGCTGCCATCGATCGCTTTAGCAAGCCTGACTCGGACCGCTTTGTCTTTTTGCTGTGTACCCGAGCTGGCGGCTTGGGTATCAACCTCACAGCTGCTGACACCTGCGTCATATTTGACTCGGACTGGAACCCTCAGAATGACCTGCAGGTGCATATTCAACATTACCTGTCTTTGGAGTTCTCCCTTTTTGTAGATTGAGGCTGTAACCTCCCAACATAATAATACAATTATACTAGGGGTGTCAGCAATTACATTTTTTTTTTTAATCCTCATTAATCACATGACTTAAATAGTTAACTCATGATTAATCGCAAATTTTACGTCTGTTCTAAATGTACAATAAAATTTAAAATAAAATACTTTATTTTCTAAGTTTTCATACTCCTGTTAGCATAAAAGTGGAAACAAATGTTAAACTAATATAAATATGTCTGCATCTTTTAGTCATTGATAGTCATTTAATAATAATTCATAAAATTGAGTTAAAATTAAAGATGTCCTGTACTGTAAAAAAAAATGAGTGTGATATTGTTTTGTGTTGAGAGAATTTTTCTGCCACTAGATGGCATAATTGCATTTGTAAGATGTTGGTGACAGCGCAGTGCATTTTTCTTTTCGTATTAACGTCATCTAATCTTTAACATGAAGTAATTTGTGAAATTCTGCACATTTTTAAACTTGTAAAATACAACTTGACCCCAGTCTCCACAAGTAAATGCATTATTATTAAATTTATTACTACTAAATTTTGACGTGGACGTGTCTGCTGTGTTGCGACTGAAATTCCCCCAGTAAGTATGGGGCAGTCATTAATCGCACCTTACATTTTTTGGGGTGAAGGAACTTAAAATTAACTCAAAATTAACGCACTAATTTTGACACCCCTAAATTATACCTATTTTTTTGTTTCTAAACTTCCTCAGGCACAAGCCCGATGTCATCGTATTGGCCAGTCAAAGGCAGTCAAGGTCTACCGTCTGATCACGAGGAATTCCTACGAGCGAGAAATGCTGGACAAAGCAAGTCTGAAGCTGGGTCTCGACCGTGCTGTCCTGCAAAGCATGAGTGGCAATAAAGAGAGCAATGTTAACGGGGTACGGTCATTTATATTATGGATTAGTGTGTTACACATTCTGCACATTTGTTCTTAATCTATCAAAATGTCACTTCTAACAGATCCAGCAGTTTTCTAAGAAGGAGATTGAGGACTTGCTGAGGAAAGGAGCTTACGCCGCCATCATGGACGAGAATGATGAGGGGAGTCGCTTCTGTGAGGAAGACATTGACCAGATCCTCCAGCGCAGAGCCACCACCATTACCATCGAGAGCGAGGGCAAGGGCTCCACCTTCTCGAAGGCCAGCTTTGTAGCCTCGGAGAACCGGAATGACATTGCCCTCGATGACCCGGAATTCTGGGAAAAGTGGGCCAAGAAAGCGGACATAGACATGGACACGATTAATAGAAAGGTAAACAGATTTTCGATTCTTGTGTACCTGTATGTTCTCTCAATTTGCTGGGAGTAATCATTCATTTATTCTTTCACCCTCAGAACACGCTCGTGATTGACACTCCCAGAGTGCGCAAACAGACCCGCCAGTATTCCACTTTGCGAGGAGAAGGTGCAGAACTATCTGAAGTGGACAGTGACGAAGAGTACCCACCTGCGAATTCCAGACACTCTCGTTCTTCCCGACGTGCTGAACGCCACACTGGAGTGGGTTACGGCCGCACTGACTGTTTCCGTGTGGAAAAACATCTGCTTGTTTATGGGTATGTAGAGTTGGATAATAAATGAGTATTCTCAAGTTTAGTGTTTTCTTTTACAGGAGAAAGATTTGGTTGTTGTCATCTGATTCATCAACAATTTTGTGACAAAATGGGATTATACTGGTTTTTATTCAAGCAGTAATATCAATTATGGATCTTGACACCCCCTTTTTTGTCAATTATTTCCAGTTGGGGCCGCTGGAGGGACATCCTCTCTCATGCCAGATGTAAGCGGCGTCTGAGCGAGCGCGATGTGGAGACAATCTGCCGTGTCATCCTGGTATTTTGTCTCCTTCACTATCGGGGAGATGAGAACATAAAGAGTTTTATCTGGGAACTTATCACACCACCAGAGAACGGCCGCGAACCCCAAACACTGCTCAACCACTCTGGTAGGAAGATGATTTCAACTTGCATGTCATGTAAAATAGCTTTATTTTCTTTGAGGCTTGGAAAATCTTGCCTTGGTTGATTTTTCTCCCCCCCCGTCCCTCTTTAGGCCTTTCTATCCCAGTGCCCAGAGGCAGAAAGGGAAAGAGGGTAAAAGCTCAGAGCACATTTGATGTGCAGAAGGTGGAGTGGATCCGCAAGTACAACCCAGACACACTGTTGCTTGATGACAGTTACCGCAAACATCTCAAACACCAGTGCAACAAGTTAGTGGAGAATAAAAGTTGTCTTTTGCTGCATGTGTTCTATTGGGCTACGTTTCTATACGACGTCTCTTCTCTCATAGGGTGTTGCTGAGGGTACGGATGCTGTACTATCTGAAACAAGAAGTGATTGGTGATCATGCGGATTCTGTCCTAAAAGGGGCCGATATTAGGTATAAACTTCTGCAGTTTGTCATCACCTTCTCAAAATGATGGAATAAAGTAGTATTGAATTTTTTTTTTTTTTAAGCATCTCATGACGCTTGTCACCTCTGCTAAAATTGGTTACATCCTTAGTTAATCAGATAAATCAATTCCACCACTGAGGCCTGAAATGAAATTATTCTTAAATAACAGTATTTGGTTTAGGGTTAAAAATAATAATAATTACTATTCAGAAAAAATTACTTGGGCCATTATTTTAAAAATGTGTCGTATGCTACCAATAGGCATGGGCCAATTACCAGTTTGATGGTTTACGTTGTTTTTAAAAAGTCACAGTTTCAATAACCTTTAATACTGTCTCTCACCAGTAATGAGCTCCTTTCCTTTTTGAGGGAACTATTAAGGAGTGGCACAATAATGATTGGCTGCTTACAGATTTGAATAAATGTGCCACTCTAGAAGTTCATGAGAGGCCGGGGAGGGGTGAGCGGTTATGCATGGGGAAGAGAGACCAAATAGACACTGTGCAAACACTAGCATACTTGAATGAATGCCTTTTTGTTGTCGATTAAAGTGCATCGTCCTAAAAAATAAATGTTGCCAGCGGGTGCTAGTTAGCCCTAATGGCAACAGTAGTAGTCTGGTCTAAAAATAGCTAATCAGTGAGTGGACACGGACTCAGACTTACAAAGACAAATTAAAACAGAAGAATGTTACCTTTTTCTTTTTTTATTGTACAAGTTTCTTAATGTACCAAATATTCTATATTTTGTTTAAAAATAGATTTTATTTACCCACATAAAAAAAGTGTATATACATAAAAAAGGGCATTTTAGACCTGTAATTTCTATACCGTGACACTGATATTTTTGGTCACAGTTATCATACTGTCAGAATAATATCGGACCATGCCAACTAAACACACACTTGTCAACTATCTTTATGAAGATACCCGAGACACACAATGGACTAACATGTTTATTTTATTTTTAGGGATGTTGATATTTGGATGCCAGAGATGGAGCAACAAGAGGTACCTGCAGGATGGTGGGATGGGGAGGCGGACCGCTCTCTGCTGGCAGGTGTCTTTAAACATGGTAAGGATATTCTGGAGAACAGCAAGGCTTTCCCCTGCTTATTCAGTTCTGCTGCTACCATGAGATGGAGCCAGTTTGTATGTACTAACTGACCTTCTCTCTGTTACCAGGTTATGAGATGTACACAACCATGCGTGCTGATCCACGGCTCTGTTTCCTGGAGAGGGTGGGCCGGCCAGATGACAAGGCTATCGATGCCGAGCAGCACACTGCTGATGGCGAGCTGGGAGATGAGTGAGTGACACTCTTCTACCTGTTTGAAAATGTAGTTCATGTAGTATGTATTCACACACAAAAACACACTACACTGGAAATATGACTTGAAAGTATTTTTGGAGGTATGAGCCAACAGGGTTTGTTTGTGTAGGTGATGACTACTGACTGATGACTCGGGTAATGTCTCACCTGCTTATTACTTGTTTTGCACAGAGGTGATTACGATAAATACTCAGAGGACCCAGAGTTCAAGCCTGCGTCAAGACTCCCCAAGGATTCTTATGATGAGGTATAGCTGTGAGAATTTCATCATCATAGCTCTGAAGTGGTTTAACAAATATCGCTCATGTTGTCACTTAACGCGCCCGTTCTCCAGCCTGACGGTGTGAAGATGGAGGAGGACCTGTCTGTTGAAGACAAGGCGGTCCCAGTGGTCACAGAAAGCGTTTCTAACCAGAACCAGAACCAGAGCGGATGCGATTGGCCCTCGAGTTCATCTCTTACTGCACGCTTACGACGGTTGGTCACAGCGTACCAGCGCAGTTACCGGCAGGAGCAGCTGAAAATTGAAGCCGAGGCAAAGGGCGACCGCAGACGCAGGAGGTGTGAGCAAGCCAGCAAGCTGAAGGAGATAGCACGCCAGGAGCGACAACAAAGGTATGCAGTATATAGGGCTGGGCGATATGGCCAAAATATAAAATAAAAAATAAATAAAAATTCCAGTCATTCAGGACGATTACAATTTTAATCTAATAAACAGATTATTTTAAATATTTATTTAAAATGTGCAAAATGTTCAGACAATAATGTTTGTTTGTTTTATTTATGTTTTCCTTCTGGACACATTATTACAGGTTACATCGATCACATCATATCATTTGCAATATTGACATCCGAAAGAAGGGCTAACGGGTAGAAGCCATGGCTTATTAGTAACCCGTCCCCATCGATTCTTACTATACGCATCAGTCATATACATTGATTATGATAGTCATTGATTCATATCGTTATCAATCCCAGACTTAAGTAATGTATACTGATTCTAATTCCGTTTCAAGTTCAGTCAACTTAACATTCATAGTTTGCGCTTAAATGCCACAATTAAATGTCTTGTAAACCACCCATCCAGCATTCTGCCGCAATAACATTTGGATGTAACAGAACATAAAAACAACAGCATTTAATCATCCAGAAGACAAATCTCGATTTCATGATTGAGCAAATTTTCAATGATTTTGATTTTTAAAATGACAATTACATGAATTTCTGGACTATAAGGCGCACCTGAATATAAGCCATGCTCGCTAAATTTGGGGAATACTCGAGTTTGTTACACATATAAGCCGCACACCCGCGTGTAAGCTTCAGGTGTTTTAATGTTACCGCACCGGGTTCCTGCTACTTTCTTTTCCATAATGAGGGCACAAATTGTCTCTCCTTCGTTCTGTCTCTCCTACTGTATTTGGGCTCACTTGGTTTGTTTTGCTCTGCCCGAAGCTCTTGCTCTTCCTTTATAGTCCGCCCCCTTGAGATCTGATGGCTAAGCCGCACCTTTGTATTAGCCGCAGGGTCGAATGCGAGTGAAAAAAGTAGCAGCTTGTAGTCCAGAAATTACTGTAATCGAATTTGATTTATTGCCCAGCCCTAACAGTACAGATAATTTTTTATGTGAGCATCTATTTAACTAATTTGTTCTCCAAAAAGGTATACATGTTCTTTTTTTTAATAATTACCATGTTTCCAAAGATGTATTTATACTTTTTTTTATGCTATAGCATACAGAAGGCTTTGATGCAGCCTCTGAACTGAAGAGAATGCATGAAGCAATGGTAGTTATTACAAAAACGGCCAGCAGGTGGCAGAGTTTAAAACGTCAAGCTGGGAAACGAGCTGTTTCCCCCACTGTTTGAAACAGATTTGTGAATAATGATGAAAGCTATATTCTAATGCTAATTGCTGCAAAATGGAAACAGAAATATGTTTTTTCCTGAGGAAAGAAGAGACTCTAATCTTTCTTTTGGTAGGTTCCATGTTTTTATAACGATAGAACAATATTCTCTGGACTTCCAAAATCTGTCAAAATCCAGTAAAACAGCAGGGGGGGGTGAAGGTGGTTGCTTCAGTGAAAATGGCTGGGGGTGAATGAGTTAAAAATGCATTTTCATTTTCACTTCAGCTACACAGGTCAATTTCATTTTGCTAAAAGTCACCCAATTTAATTTGTGCAGGTGGACACGCAGGGAGGAATGTGACTTCTACCGAGTTGTCTCAACTTTCGGTGTGGAAAGAATGAAAAAGGAGCCTGGCCTTGTTGAGGGCGAAGAACCGGACTATGAATGGACACGATTCCGTACCTTTGCACGCCTGGATAAAAAAACTGATGAAAGCCTTAGCCGCTACTTCCGCTCTTTTGTAGCCATGTGTCGGAGAGTGTGCCACCTGCGTCCTGGCACGGAGGAGGGTAACTACTGGCGCCCAATACACAAATATGCTCATTTTATTACATAGGCAAAATGTAGCGTTCAACACTGTCAAATGGCTACTTCAGCATGTTGTCAGTGTTTGGTAACCTACTTGGAAAATAGAGAGCTACAGTTGTGCTTGTAATTTTCACAAATAATTTTAGATTCATGCCTCCAGTGGTTTTGTTCTGCCTGATTTTGTGAACGTTGATGGATAAACTTTGTCTACGTACTTTTCCCAGATCCGTCGCCACTTCTCCAGATTGTGGCCCCCATCACGGAGGAGCGAGCATCCCGCACACTTTATCGCATTAGCCTCCTCAGTCGCATCCGTGAGCGAGTCCTTCCGCACCCCTCCCTAGAAGAGCGTCTGCCGCTGGCTCCCCACACCACCGAGCTGCCCACCTGGTGGAGTATCCCGGACCATGATCGGCAGCTGATGCTCGGCACAGCGCTGCACGGCGTCAGCCGCACCGAGCTCTCCGTCTTCTGTGACCCACAGTTCACCTTCAGCGCGGCCCGAGATGATTTCGTTCAAAACCAGCAAGCCCTGCCTCCACCCCAGCCACAACCCATCATGCACCTCAACCAGCCAAAGTCCATTGCGGAGGAGTCAGGTGTGAAGGAAGATGGACAGGAAGTGGACATTAGTATGCTAGGTGGTGAAATCGGCGCTCACCTGCAAAGTACACCTATCACTCACCATGAAGGCAAGGCACGAGGACAAAGCTGGAGCTTCAAGAAGAACAAAAACAAGGGAGGAAGCAAAGGAGGTGAAGAGGGCGCTTCTGATTCCGATTCGGATTCCGATTCAGGTTCGTCGTCGTCTGATCGATCAGGCAGCAGTGACGAGAGCGCAGATAGTGAAGAAGAAGTCGATCGAGGTCAGTTGATATTTGACAAGAACGATGCAGAGTTCTCCAAAATAAGAAATAAACCCATTATAAGATTTTTCCTATTTGTTTTCTTTCAGGTGTGAAGACGTGTGACGTAGATGAAGAGAATAGTTTACTCTCCATGGCCTTGTCTCAGGATGGCATTCCGCACACAGATCCTATCAGAGTAGAGTGGCCCAAGGTAAATGGTTATTTTTAAAAGTAAGAGGATGGTAGCACAGTAGACTCAAATAGATTGAAATTTAAGTTAAAATTTCAAAACAAATTGTATTCAACTTTTGGCGGCCCACTGAATGTATATATGGCTACGTTCACACTGCTGGCAAATGCGACCCAGATCGGTTTTTTTTGCCCACATTTGCGACCTGGGTAACTTTCATATGTGGTCCTAGATGGGATACATATGCGAATGTTTGCAATGTGACCGCTGTCTGAACGGCCAGGTCGAATATACCCAAGACCTCGACGTCATCAAAAGTCCAATATGCGCTTTGCGGCATTAAAGCTTGATTTATGCTTGACACCGCACCAGCGAGGTCCGCAGACATAGGTGAATCTGCAAAGTTGCTTTGAGTAACAGTTGTGGCTTTATATTTGACTTTAATTTAATCCCACTTAAAACCTGAAGCATAAAGTTGACATTTGTGGTGATATTAGTAATTTAGCCACGCAGACGACTCATTTATTACGCGCGGCAATGACGTGGCGTCATCGCTAGGGGAGGGGAAAAAAGATGTCTACGTGAGATGAGGAGCTCGGACAGACTTGCCTCATTTTCACAAAATATTATTTCTACCTCCTCCCGCATTCCTCCTCTGTAGATATGAGATGGTAAAGATATGAGCACCGACGACGGACTTATAAAAGTCTGTAGCCCTGACACGCTGGACCATACTTATTTTTGGTTTGTTTTTATTTTTTTTATTCATTCATTCTCAAATGAAACGTACAGAAAATTGAAACGTACAACTGGGAGGCTGGACCATATGTATTTACTTCCGCAAACACAGCGTTTTGAGCGACGTATCTTCTGCGCATGCGGGTCATTTCGGGAACGCATAACGTTTACACAGCAGACAGACTGGGGTCGCAATTAATAGGTAATATGAACGCTTACTCAAATTTTTTTTTTATTTCACCCAAAAATCGGAATTGAGCATTAAGACCTGCAGTGTGAACGTAGCTTATGTTTGCTTGTTGACTTGCTCATGCTGAATGTTTAATTAATGCCTCTCATTTACACTCAGGACCGTGTGCTGATCAATCGTTTGGATAGTTTGTGTACACTGGTACTTACCGGTCAGTGGCCATCAGGGCGGCGCTACGTGTCTGAGACTCACGTCAACCAAAACGCCGAGCTGCAGGGAGACGAGATGGCCTACGCGCGGGCGGGCCGCAAACCCAACAGCATGCCTGGAGAAGGAGAGGATGGAGAATTTACTGTCAAACTCCTCAAGGTACACAAAACCTTTTTAAGATCTTGCTTTGCGTATCGTCATGATCAACACTTTTTGACATGTTGAAAAATAATAATAATTGTCCACAGAACATGTTCAAGTTTGTATATTGAGATTGTCCGACTGGTCTATTAAAAAAAAAAAAGGCATCTCAGTTTTCAGCTTGTAATCCCTGTAAAATGGTGAATGGCTAGGTACACTGATGTTGCCGGTAATGCATATCTATTGAGTGTCTTCAGTGTACTGTGATTGGCTTGTAGTCAATCCAGAGTGTATCCTAATTTTTGGCCAAAGTCAACTGGGATAGGCTCCAGCTCACACTCGGCATGAATGAAGACAAGTGATCTACGATATGGATAGATGGTTAAATGTATAATGCCTTGCTGTAAAAGGAATTTATTGAAAAAGATACTAACATTGTCAGTTTGTTTTGGTCAAATGAAATAAAAGTATTAGGCATGTAAATGGTTCACTAGTGATAGGTTGTTTTTTTTCAAGACCAATACGATTATTAGTAGTCAAGGAGACCAATAACCGATATTTCAAGCCGATATTCATTTGCAGTAAGAGAAAATATTAGTGTCAAAATTGAAAAAACAAAACAAAAACTTTTTCTTTTAATTTTAAACCTATAAAGGATTGACAGCTTTGTTTAAAAATTATAACACAAGTTGTAGAGAGCTTCTAGGGTCATCAGCATGTGTTAAGCTAAACTAAAAACTAAGCAAGTAAATTGTTTTCTACTGTAAATAGTCTTCCAAACTTTCAACAAAATTTCTTTATTTTCTTTTTTTCTTTTTTGAAAATAATAAGTGTAGGAAGTTCCCAGTAACAGCATAATTTTGTATAAAATTTAAATAAATCCATAAATGGAAAGCTCCCTGAGCGACAAATGATTGCTTAATGTAGCTAATTTGGGGTTTTTGTCAGGTTTTGTAAAAGGTTTCAAAAGATCTTTGCATACAGTAAAAAATTGTCTGAATATGTTGTAAATGTCTTTGCGACAAATAAAAACTGTCTGTGAACATCTTACAGATCCTGATGAAAACCATACATTTGCTACGTTCGCAAGCATTCACTGCTCAGTGAGATACATATGCAGCTTTATCGGCCTTTAAATTCAAAAGAAGGCCGATGCCAATATTTGTCAAAATGCCAAACATCTGCAACGATAATCGGCCCGGCTGATAATCAGTCTATCCCTTATTAACTTTTTCATTATATATGTAGTTGTGTGCATTAAAAAAAAATCTAAACTCCTGGTATAATTTTATTTTGCTCTTCCAACTTCTTGGTAGACACAGCAGTGGAGGTTGTTAATGACTCAATGAATCTCTCGTTCACTTTCCCAGGAGGAGGGGCTGAAGCTGACCTTCTCGAAGCAGGCACTGATGCCCAACGGGTCAGGAGGCGAAAGCAGCCGTAAGCGGCGCAGAGAACTTGAGGTACAATGATCACCATGATGAAAAAGATGTTGGGTGCGACAACCACGCCACATTTTGTCCGCTGACTTCCCCCCCATCCTTCTGTGTTGTAGTTATCAGACCCAGATGGCCTCCTTGATCCAATGGATCGTATTCCTCGCCGCCGGGATCCTCCCACCTGGCTGAAAGAGAATCCAGATTATGAAGTAGAGGGAGACATGCTAGCGGTACGAACCTTTATCAATGCTCTGTTGTTCCCTGGTCTCTAAAGAGCAAGCGAGAAGCAAAATAGATTGTTTGGTCTGATACGTGTCCCTTGTTTCTTCAGCTTCTCGTGAATAGGAGCAAGAGGAAGAGGAGGAGGAAGGCAGATAAAGCCTTGACAGGCAATGAGAAGGTCAAGCTTATAAACATGAGGACAGGAAAGAAGGTCAGACATACACTTTGCTTTAACACACTTATTCCAGACCTGTTGAAATGTCTTTCCAACTAATGTTTTGTTTCCCCGCTTAAGGTCGGAGCTGCATTCTGTCCCATGCTGCAAGACCTGAGAGAATATCTCGAGGAAAATGCAGATTTCGTTGTTGCACCCGATTGGTCAGAAACGGTTCGGAACTCTGTACGTATGCCACTCTTGATTCTTAATGTACATGCGGTTACAATGGAACCTCTGCGTTTGAACGTCTCGGAACTCGTACAATTCGGACTTCGACCAAAAAATTGGAGTAAAAAGTGCCTCGGAGTTTGAACTCATTTTCGGAGTTCGAACGCCCAAGCAAAGCAAGCTAAGCCGAACGTACCTTGAAAACGGGTAGCCGAGCGAAGCCGAGCAATGCCGAATGCTCACGTTGCGGTAGTTGAGACGATGCACTGCTAATTTCCAGTCAGATCGTGAATACTCCCGGAGGTGCTCTATACTTGCGAGTACATTTTGATTTTTCCATGACAATTTTCTTCACCATGCGCCCAAAGAAACAGTGCCAGTGGCAGCAAAGGAAAACGTACAGTGCTACAAACCACAGTGGAAATAGGAAGGAGATTATTGCGCCGTTGTAACTACCATGACTACTTCTGTAAATACTGGCACGAGGACCCCCCCCTAGCTATTCAACTACGTTAAACAATGTACGCAAGGACCGCTTAAAATATGCCCAATGTAAAATACACAAACTCGGCACTGAACTAAAGCTAGCATTAACAAAGCATTTATCATCCACTGATGCAATCACACCACAACAAAAAAAGGTAAGATATTTTTATTGTTTGTTTAACTGTAGTGTAAATGTAAAAAAAACATAATTAGAAATTTTCTGTTTTTAAAGCTTGGGAACGGATTAATTGCATTTACATTATTTCCTATGGCAAAAAATGTTTCGGAGGTTGAACAATTCGGACTTTGAACATTTCGCAGGAACGAATTATGTTCAAACAACGAGGTACCACTGTGAAACCAAACTTTTGTGTGACATCAAATACCACAAAGCTTGCAACAGTAATTGAACCGTCTTCTACCTTCTTTTTTTTCTTGCAGGGTATTTTGCCTGAGACGCTCTTTCATCGACTGCTGACTGAATACTCGGAGGTCCCCAAGAAAAGTCGGCACCGCCGCCATCATCATCACCACCACCACCATCACCATCATCACCAACACCACCACACACCAGAGCCAACTCCGGAAAATCCCTACCTCGAAGGGGTGGAAGAGGAGACGCTGGTCTCGGATGGAGCTTACATGATGGACGAGGAGGACCTGGAGACCTCACAACACTTCCTCACCAGTCCAGACTTTGATGTGAAAATTGAGGCTGGTGACAGCCTTTCCCAAGGAGACTATGACAGCTCGGATCAAGAGGCCCTATTAGAGGACGTCATCCTCACACAGAAGGACTCTGACTCGTCATCTAGCTCAGAGGATTGACTCACTCCCCGCAATTTATTTGACCTAGTCTCTGTCTGAACGTGTCTCATTATCCCTCATTTATTTTTACCTTATGTATGAAATTATAGTTGGAATTATGTTGCTGCTTTTATTCATTGCAAATTTATTTTATATGTTTGTTTTTGAAAGAGCAGGTTTGCACCTATGCTTTCCTCAGCGACAATTTCAATCCGTCTCTCCTCAGTCCTCCACTGTAGCCGCTCCAAATGGCAAAAATCATTCTTTACTTTCGTGGCCCGTCATCCTTCTCCGTTCACTTCCAAATTGAGGAGTTCCCATCACATTCCCAGCTGTGACCAAAAGGGGGCCCTCATGCTGTAGATAACCTTTTCTTATCAAGAACCTCAATTAGGGTCCTCAACAAACATCAATGAAATACATATAATGAATGAATGAAGTGGCACCCCACACTTTCCCAGCCTTGTGGGTTGACGTCACCCGAGTCCACGCAAGTCTGTCAATGACACACAAGGGGTTCCAATGTGTAGGTGTACTGTTCATGTCATAACTGTGTGAAGGAGAGGGAGTGTGGTGCATTAGTTACTGAGGCAGTGGAAAAAGGATGGTTGTGTATTGTATTATGTAGATCAGGTAAATTGTGTCCTATGGTGCAAAGGTGACAATTGAGTTGCTATTCTTGTTTTATGATCTGACTATCTGTGACATGAATTACAGCAAACTACAGTGACAGCAAAGTTTGTGTGTTTTATTGCCCCCTTTCACCAAGTCGCTGTTGGTTTACTTGAAAACAAGGGAACCGTAGTGTATGTTATAAAAAGGCTTTGTGCAGAAAAACATTCTAAAATGAAATCCAAGTTTGTGCATACTAGTATAATTACACTGTGTACACTAGCAAAAAAAAAAAAAGGATATTGGGGCTTCCGGGTAAAATTTCCACATCGACCTGAAACACACCTTTTTATATGACGTTAATTTTATCTCTGACTTTTGAATATTTTAGTACTTTTTGAAGCAAAATTCAAAACAGGCTTGATTCATAAAAATGTCCATGAATGTCCACTTTTATGCCTTTCTGTGACTCTTCCAGTCTTTATCTCTGCCACTTACTGATGCCACTCTAAACTCAGTCGTCACATCCCTCAGAGAACATCCTGTTGGGAACCTTGCAATGGTGATTTATTGTTGAGTAGGCAACTGAATCTTTGGGAACCGCAGTCCTGCGTGTTTTAGATGTCTCCCTCCTCCAACACAGGTGAGGATTGTTAGGTTTCTCCAGAGCTTGCTGATAAGCTGATTATTTGAATTCCCGTGTTGGAGGGAGACATCTAGAACGCAGCGCTCTAGGATCAGGATCTCTGTACTTTGTTGCACAATTCCATCAGGCCTTCTGATTCTTTTTGCTTATGAGTGCTTTGCGTCTTGTGTGGGGTGTATATTTCTTCGACCGGAGTTTTCTTCGACCAGTGGATTGTGATACCTTCATCACTGCCCTGTGGTTCAATTCGTTTTTTTGTTTTTTTTTCTCCCCACAGCTCTCAAGTTTCTGTCATCAACTGCTGTTGATAGGTCGATCTGTTCAATGTCTGTTGCTCACTACATTAGTAGTTTCTTTTTCAGGACATTCCAAATATTTGTGTTGGCTACGCCCAATGTTTGTGCAGTAGCTCTGATCCTCTTCCCTCAAATTTGAAATGGTTTGTTTTTCTCCCATAGACATCTATCTGGTTTGTATGTTTGCTTAAAACAGCAAATGCAGTTTTCACAGGCAAAGCCCAAAGGCAGAAACAAGTGCTATTTTATGTTTAAGCAATAATCTAAAAAGGTACCTGAGAAACTAGAAATACTCACAGCCTCATGTTCATATCGTTGCTCAGTGCTCACTTGAAAAAAATGTGGGTGGGTTCAAAACAAAAAGTCCTCGTAATCCTGAGTTGTTTAAAGGGAGACATGACCCAATGAGCCATTTTCAGCAGTAAAAAGGTCATGTTGTCCAAAATTAATTTGAGTAACTTATTTTTCATGTACAATTAAAACCTTTTAAAAACTATTTTTTTTGCACTTGCTGTAAACTGAAGATGACATCACCTGTGCTGAGGAAATAGGTAACTACCAATTACAGCTCACCTGTTTTCTGGGTTTGGTCAGCAAACTGAGCCATGATTGGTCATCATTACCTGTTTCCGGAGCATATGGAGCATTATGTCATCTTCAATCGACAGCAAGTGGTAAAATTTGTTTTTTAAAGGATTATACATGAAAAATAATGAAGTTATCACAATAATTATAGACAAAATTGTATCTTCTTACTGTTGAAAATTAATCAAGTATCCCTAACACATCTAGATGGAAATTACATGAAATAAAATGGAAATATCTATACTATAAATACAAATACATTTGTCCCACACATCAGTTAACGATAACACAGCCCACGCTGCCTGCCGAAGGGTTTAAGAAGGCAAAACGCACGCGATCTATGTTGGGTTAACGAGGCCTTCGTCGAATCGGTCTATTTTCCGACGGTCCCTGAACTAACCATTGTCCGCTAACGTAACACACGCCAGATGAATGGCTTTTCCGTTTGGCCAGAGCTTTTTTTCCTCTTTTTTTTAAATCACGAGAAGCATTTTTGATTTCAACACAATATCTCTGCGACATCGAATGATCGTTATGGCTGGCTGATTTCACCCTATAATCACATTAACGTTCCCAGGTCTTATGAATAGCACAAGGTTATGTTAGTGGGCTAGTTAGCCAACTAGCTAGCTACTGCTACTAGCATTGTCGTTATTGTTGAGTGATCCATGAATGAAATAATCTGATCCAGTCATCTATTTTTAAAGTATAGAGTAAGAATATTTTTGCTTCAAAATGGACCTTAATTTTTATTCTGGACTTTCTGACGGTTGTGCTCAAAATGTTGATTCTGAGTTTTTGGACAGTCAAGCATATGGTGGATACACTGAAGGAAATAAGGTAACCCAAACACATTTGTTCCCCTAATACAAGTCTGGGGGGGGGGAAGTGAACTTAAATAAATCATGTCAGTATGTCAATTTGTCATCATGCGTTTCAGTTTTCAGAGGGCAGCGATAGTTATCTTACCATAGGTGGCGGTGCTCATCACTTTTTGTCTCCTGAGGTAAGCGAATCAAAGTAACATTGATGTGTTTTAAACATTCCACATTTGGACGATATAAAATAACATGATGCTATGGAAAGCCGTTTGCGCATTTATTCAGTATCTCTAATATAATGAATGTTTGTTACCTATTACAGACTGAGACCAGTAGACTACAAATAACTAAATTCTTGAGTATTCAGTCACCGATACCAGTAGTACTTATGATTTAAAAAAAGAAGAAAAAGTGACAAATAATTTGAAAAGAAGACAATATAGCATTTCCCTTAAAATGGCATGAAATTAATAGTAATTTTCTATTCTTCTAAATCTTAGTTTTTGATTGCCAAAAGTGGGAGCAGTAGTGGAGAAAACATTATAACCACCAGTTCTCGTTGCTAGTAAAGACCTTAAGCTTGATATCAAGGATATCAATTAAGCACTCAAACGGCTTTCCGTAATGTGTGCAATTTCTGACCACCGAACTAACTGTTTTGCTCTCACAAACAGCAGACTTTTCACACCCCCAACCTCGGAGATGAAGTTTTTGAGATCCCCCCCATCTCACTCGACCCAGACACGTCCCTAAGTATTGCTGAAGCAGTGTCCCACTTCGAGTTGACAGATGGGTCAGATGGCACCGTGGGACCTTCGGGTTCTCATAACCTGGTTAGCAACCTGGTGGTGGAAGCTAATGATCCGTCTTTTGCATCCCCCTTTGTGAACACCGGCTCCCAAGGCCTGGAGCATCTCAACATGGGGGCCATGGCTCAGGCGAATGGAGGAGCCCTTCTCAGCTCCTCATCTTTGGTATGCATTTCACCGCATAAAATTGCTTTAGTACCCATTTCCTCACATGGCTAGCGGCGGACCATGTGTTTGGTACCTCGGCTTTCGATGGCGGCTTAATCAACTGAGTCCACCTGGTAGTATCACCACTGTCACGTTGCAGTTCGGAATTAATATTACTCTAATAAGATGACAAAAACAAAAATAATGTAATTTATTTTTAAAACATCATACACACCAGAAATGCTGATTATAAAATGCATTCATGCTTTGATGTATTTGAAATCTGGTCAGCAATACTTATTCTGAAGGCCCTGGGCAGACTAGATTGACATGGCAGCAACATGGAGGCTGAACTCTTATTTGACAAAAAAATCAAAAATCTAATATTCACATACACTACTTGAAGCAGTGGAGCCAACAGAAATGCTACAAATTTAAGGGAATAGGCCTGGTTGAAATGTAAGTAATTAAATTCCATGGAAGCAAGCCGATCCTATCTGATTTTGGGTGGAAGGTGGGGTATACTGTGATCTAGTTAACATCCAAGTTTAACCTAAGAAACATTTTTGGAATTTGTCAAGATGTCAAAGTAGTGTGTGGGGTTTCTCTTGGCACGCCAGATTCCTCCAGCATTACAAAAACATGCATGTTCCGAATCAAAATCATGTTTATTTGCCAACTATCTTAAATACACGCAACAAATTTGTTAACTCAGCATTCTTTATAGACATCGCCACATACAAAGTGCTTTACATGGATTAAAACTCAGTCATGCATTAAAGACAGTTACAAACAAAAAAACACAACATCAAATAATTAATAAATAGGTAAATAAATAGTTAATAAATGGGTTCATAAATAAAACTAACACAAGTAGGTAAGTGAATAAATAAATAAATGAAATAAGTGTCAATAAATTAACTCATTCACTGCCATTGATGGCTATAGACATAGAAAATTCCTTTAAACTATTTCTATTAGTTTACCCATTTTTTCTACATTTGTTAACAAGAGTATGTTAAGGAAAAAAAATATTGTACATTTAGAACAGATAAAAAAATGTGTGATTAATCGTGAGTTAACTATTGAAGTCATGCAATTGATTACAACTAAATATTTTAATTGCCTGACGCAATAAAAAAAAAGATTAAAAAAATTTGGGGCGTCAGGCAATTAAAAATTTCAATCGTAATTAATCGCGGTCTATTAAAAAAAATCGAGGTTTTCATACTCTTGTTAACAAAAGTGGAAACAAATGTTAAACTAATGAAAATAGTTCAAATGAATTTTTGACGTTTATAGGCGTCAATGGCAGTGAATGAGTTGATGACAATAGTTTCTTATTTTATTATTGATTGTTGCTCCTATTATTAGAGGCCATTTTGAGGCAATGTTGTACATTAAACTGAATGCTTTGAATCCTTCAAAACTGCTTTGCCTAACTCTGCTCTTTCCTAGGATCTGGGCAACAGCAGCGGCTCCCATTTTGGCAGCTCGTCCCCAATGACCATTGACGTTCAACTCGCCGACATCGCTCATGGCCTTTTAGGAAGCGGCCAGCTGTCTACCATTAACCAGACAGAGCTGGCGCTGGGTCTAGGAGGAGAATGCATAGGACCTCCTGCGGGGGCCTCCGAACCGCCGCTGTTGGCGACACCTTCTCCGGCTGGCTCCTTACAAGATGAGGACATGGATGACTTCAAGGTGAACTTTTTATTTTTATTTTAAACTTGAGTTTGCTTACTTAGATGTGTGAATTTTAAATGTACGTTTATGGGCTACCCAGATATTTGTATTCTGCGCCTCTTGTTATACCACCTCGATGTAACATGCTTTCTCACCGGCCCTGCAACAAATCACACTCTAATGTGTCTTTCTCACAGAGGAGTGTGCTGGTCGACTCCCCCATGCCTCTGTCCTCCTCATCCTCAGTCCTCTCCCATCCAGCTGTCCAGTCCTCCGTCTCTCTGGTAACAGCCAAAAAGGCTGCGGGAGCTCCAGTTGCCAAGATAGGCCGGCCGAAGAAAGACCCCAATGAGCCGCAAAAGCCGGTGTCTGCGTATGCACTGTTTTTTCGGGACACCCAGGCTGCCATCAAGGGCCAGAATCCAAACGCTACTTTTGGAGAGGTGTCAAAGATTGTGGCTTCCATGTGGGACAGTCTGGCCGAGGAGCAGAAACAGGTATGCACATGCTTACATATTTTGTCTGTTTTTCCAAGTTAAGGGAATACGGGTTTGTTACCAGAAATTCTAATTGCTCATTTGACTTATTTAGAGTGTTGCCACAGTTACTTTACTGATGACTTAATTTTAAAAGTAACTAAGTTAGATTATAAGTTACTTGGTTACATCCAGAAGCTGCCGAAAACCCTGCTTAACATAAAAAACAAACAAACAATTGTGTAAAAAAATTAAAAATTTATTTAATTTAGTAAATCTTCCTTTAATTAAAAGATAAAAGAACCACAATGTTTTTTGACTGAACTTTTCTTAATTTCACCTGACATAATCAGGCTACTTGTTTTTCCAATAAAAAATGTAATTGTCTTTCTAGACTTTACTTAAAGGAAGGGAAGTCAACATTAAACATCTCTTGACAATATGTTAAATGTGACGTCACTAGTCTAAATATGACATTCTGATTAATATTACGTTTGTGGAATATGAGTTAAGTAGCAAAATCCAGCTGTTTTTATCCATCTCAGAGGGCGGCCATTTTGTCACTTGCTGTCGACTGAAAATGACATCACTTTTGCTCAGGGCTCAGGCAATGACCAATCACAGCTCACCTGTTTTCTGAAGCTGAGCTGTGATTGGTTGTTGCCTGAGACTTTGAGCATCTGTGATGTCATTTTTACTCAACAGCAAATGATAAAATGGCTGCCTTCTGATATTGATAAAAACTGCTGGAATTTGCTGCTTAACTCGTATTTCCACAAACCAAATATTAATCAGAATGCTATATTAGTCTAGTTGGGCTGCATAGAACATAATATTGTCAAGATTATTATTAGTATTTTTTTTGGTGTGGGGGCTAAATTACAGTGTAGCAATCAATGTGTGTTTTTTTTTTGATGTAATGTTTTTTTTTTAGCTAGATAACACTTTGTCAACAGCACAGTGTGTGCAACAAACTGTAATATTTTCGTCTTCAGTTGACGTAACAAAAAAAGTAACTATATTTCCAGCTTAAGTTCAAATCTTTCTCCTCCCTAATAGTTGCATATAATTATATGGTTTTTTTCTTTTCTTTTTTTAATTATATGGTATTGACGCATGAGTTGGCAACAAGCTGAAGACGTCAAATGTGCAAAACTTTAAAATACCTTTCTTACATGTTGCATAATATGCAGCTTTTTGTTGAGTGAATTTAGTGATTAGAAGTACAAAACAAACCAATTGCACTACTGGAGGTCAATTGTAGGAATGTATTTAACTCACTTGCTCCTTGTTTTTGTTTTAGGTGTATAAAAAAAAGACGGATGCTGCCAAAAAGGAGTACTTAAAAGCTCTGGCAGCTTATCGAGCCAGTCAACTGTCACAGGTAAGATCGTGTCCATTCAGCGACCGTTGAATTGATTGAAAAATGATTTTCTTTGTTTTTCCATCTCCCCTCACACCTCAGCCCGCCTGTGACAAGGTGGAGACTGCACCTTCGCCACAGCCACCTGATGTCATCCAAGCTCCCGCAGCCGCCCCCCCTGTTAGTCACCAGGTCGTCCGTCCAGCAAATACCGTGGAAGAGAACACCATCACCAACATTTGCGCCTCCAACATCATTCTGGATATCCCGGAAAGGGCAACTCGTTCCCGCACGGGCGCAGCCAAAACGGCGGTGGCCCCAGCGCCCGCCGCAGCCGCACCGCCCCAGACCATCACCAAGATCCTAATCCCCAAGCACATGCTTCAGGCAGGGGGGCAGTTTGTCACCCTGCTGCCTGGTGGCATCCACACTTTGCAGCCCACCCTGGTGGTGTCCAGCGCCCCTCGCCAGCCGCCACCCCTGCAGCAAATGCAAAACGCGCCCCCGCCGCCACCACTCCAACAGATGGCGCCAGCGCCACCGCGCTTACTCCAGGCCAAGCCCCGAGAGGGAGGAAGTGCGGCGGGACTCCCTGTGTCCATCACAGCTGCCCCTCCGCCTCCGCTTCAGATCAAAATAGTTCCCGCCACTCTGCAGAGAAAAGACACACAGCCAATCGTCATCCCCGCCACGGCTACGGTGGCGTCGACGGTGTCCGGAGCCACGCTTGTGGCGGCAGTGCAGCTGATGAATTCTGCCGAGTCGGCAGGTCAGCATGATGAGGAGGTCATCTCAGAGATGCTGCCTTCAGAAGAGGTACATGCTCCTTTTGCCGTCCACTGTCCAGTCGATTGCTTTGAATGAGATGTTAACTCATTCACTGCCAGCTATTTTCACTGAAGCAACCCCCTTTGCTCCCGGCTGTTTTACTGGATTTGGACTGATTTTGCAAGGCCCACGGAATATTGTGTTCTAACTTCTAAAGCTATAAAAACATGGAACCTACCAAAAGAAAGATTAGAGTCTCGTCTTTCATCAGGATATTTCCATCTGTTTCCGTTTTGCATCAGAATATAGCTAAGTTTGATCATTATTCACAAATCGGTTTAAAACGGTGGGGAAAAGCCTTTTTGCAAATTGGCCCTGGTTGAGCTCTTATACTATGCTGCCACCTGCTGGCCGTTTTTGTAATAACTACCATTTCTTTAAGCGTTCTCTTCAGTTCAGAGGCCATATCAAAGCCTTCTGTATGCTGTAGCACAGGGTTCACCAATTCCGGTCCTCGAGGTCTGGAGGTTTAAGATGTTTCCGCCGATACTAAAGATCAGGATCATTATCAGGTATGCTAATGAGCTGATTATATGAATCAGGTGTGCTAGTAGGCAGAAACATCTAAAACCTGCAGGACTCCGGACGTTGAAGACTGGAATTGGTGAACCCTGCTCTAGCATAAAAAAACGTATAAATATGTTTTTGGGACAATGGTAATATTTAAAATAGAGCGTTTTTATACGTTTTTGGGAACAAATGATTTAATGATGTACATTGAAGTGAACTAAAACGTTTGAGATGCACATTTAAAAGTAGAGAGGTCAAATTAAGGTCACACTTGGGTTGATTCAGAAATGTTGCCCCAAAAATTTGTCATACTTAACAATGCTTTTCCTTTTCATATTTAGGATGAGATGGAGGTGAACGAGTCATGTGATGATGCAGCTGTGCCGTGCGTGTGCGTGAGATCTGGCTGCACAAACCCAGCAATCGAGAGTGAAGATTGGGACAAAGAATATTGCAGTAACGAGTGTGTGGCCTCTCACTGCAGGTGAACAACAAAACATTAGTACAGTTGCCGGCATATTATACGTACAACATAAAATTTAAATGTTTGTCCCCCCCGCAGTGATATTTTCAAGGCATGGTGCTCCTTCAGGAACCAGACCATGGGAACGGTGAAATAAACACACCGACTGGAGATTATCCACTATCATTGTACTGCAACTTGGACATTGTTACTCAAACTAAATAGAAATATAGCTTGCAGTCAGGCACCAGGATTTTTTTTAAGCATCCAGTGTTGTTCAATACTTTTTTTTTTTTTTACTATTTTTGTTATCAGTTGTTAGAGTTGACTAAAGAGTTACATGTGGTCTAGGGGTTCACTGACTCGTCTGACTTTGATAGAGGCAGTGCGCATTTGTGGTTCTCACTCAGTGCCAATGTGAGTGTGAAAGTTTGACTTTCTCTATATTTGCCATGTGGTTGACTGGCAGTCAGTCTCAAGGCATCGTTGGCATTTCCCCCCCCAAGTCAGCTGCAGTAAGTGGTGTAGAAAAAGGATGCAGGGAGTTTACTGAAGGGATTTGGGCTGAAAATGCCTTACTTTGAATAATGACGTTTCACTGTGCACTTACTACAGTCAGACATTTGATGCCCATTATTGATAACTCTACATTTTTACAATAAATTAGCATGTTGCACAATATAAATACTGTACATATAGAAAGCATCTTTTGAAAGAGGATATTTCATTTAAAAGGAGCTTGGCCCAGCCAGTAGTGTCAGTTTTGACTTGTACAGCAACATGGAAGAGAGATGTAACAAATTGTCAAAAAGTTTTGCCGACAAGTTATTTTCACGCTATTTCAACTGAAGAAAGAAACCTGAAAATATAGAATATTGTATTATTTTGTTGGAGTATATTAGAAGGCAACTTCCAGAAATACTCACTTTGCAGAAAACAAACAACTTTACTGCATGAAAGAGCTTCAAATTGGAGGTTAGATTGTTGCACATGTCTACTGGTGCCCTGGGAGTCTTTGGTGCAGCTGCAGACACAGAAACAAATATTATCCTTTCCCAGAGAAAAACAGTGAGAGAAGCAAGAGGATCTAACCTTGATGAGAAAACTACTGGCACTTGAAATAATGATAAGAAGGTCAGAGGTTGATAAAATGGCTACGCAGAGATTTTCTAATATTTTGACCAAAAATGTGAGAAACACAAAAAAAAAAGCACAAAAATAGAAGATGAGCCCTTTGTTTCAACTGGCAGCAGAGGAACACCTTTATGTACTGTGTTTCTCATTCGATGTGTAATTTTTCTCTCTAAATACTTCTGTACATGTTGGTCGCATGAATAAAAGATGTTCATGAAAAATGATTGCTTCCTTGACCTCTTTCCAGATCTGCTTACTTCACTGACAAATGCTAGGCTCAACTAAATTTGTTTAGCCCCTCCTGTGTGGTTTTTCTGGTTACCATTTCCTCCCCCATTCCAAGCGTGACGGGTTAATTGGTTAACTCTAAATTGTTTTTAAGTGCAAGGTTATTATAGTAAATGAAAATTAACAAATGAAAAGAAATGTTTATAAAACTAATTATAGCGAACATGTGCTTTGTTTTCATCCATGTCAATTATACATTGCACACTGAAATTCACTTTTTTGTGTCTTCGGTAATCAAAATTGAAACAAAAAAAGGTTTGAAATATTTGACTTTGTGTGTTGAACTTGCAAATTTCACATTTTGCAAGAAATTATTGAAATGGGCTAGCACGAAAATAAGAAAAGAACGCTCTGGATGAGGGAATTTTACAACGGCGCATACGATTGTGTTTCCTCTGGAACCTCAACACTGTCCAATAAGATCAGCGATTTGAATTATTTGCAAAATATAAAAAAGGAATTGAGAAATTGCTGGATAGTTTTCTTTACCGCCGTACAAAATTTTAAAGACAAACATACAAAGTCAGTAGTTATTTAACCGTAACCTCTCCAGGATGAAAAGACAGAACTGAGACAAAGAGACACCAAGTAGTGAGTAAAGTAACAAACAATAAAGCCAATGCCAATTCAAGTATCATAACACACAACTTACAAGCAAACAGGCTTTAACATATCATATGGACAAAAAGCAGACTCGTTATCAAAACTAGTTGAAAAAAAAAAAAGGCCCTTGTAGAGTAATAGTAAGACATCAAATACCAGAATGAACATGTGCCCGAGTTATGATCCCAATGCAAGAACTGCAAAATAAAAATAAAAATACTCATCGCAATTGTCACTGCATCACATCACACTGCAACAAGAACTCGAACCTTGGAAAACATCTCAACGTGATGCAGTGCAACAACAGCGTGTTGGATCAATAGATGGCGATTAGTGAAGACAGTGACAGTGATAAAAAGCTGCCAAGTGTAAAGGTCTGCACTTATTTTCCTTACAATAAAAAAAAAGATGCAATTAAGCAGACACACTATGTCAACCTCATCATCTATTACGTTGTCGAACCCGAGAACTTGTTCCAGTTACAACAGAACATCAGTGTTTGGTTTTTTTCTTGAAAATAAAATAAGAAGAAAAAAAACGGCAACGTTTTGATGGAACCTTCATAGCATTTGCAGTCTGAGGTAGCGAACAGTGCAAACATTCCCAAATAAGCCCTTTCACGCGGCTTCTGTAAAATTCAGATGCTACAAATCTCACCTAATACACAATTTCTCTTTCAAATTTGAAAACTTCCATCGGAATGAACAGGAATGAATGCGAATAAAACGGGAATTTGCTGAATTGAAGGTTGTTGTCAAACGAATCGCCTTTACGGGAAAACGGCAGCTTTGTCGCGTGAAAGGGGCTGGCAGGAGTCTCAGCTAAAAGCCAGCGATGGTCCGGAACGACGGCACCAGGATTCCACACGGGGTGCGCTTGTGCCTGTCCAGATTCCCCAGGAGCCTGAACTTTTTCCCGCACAAGTCGCATTGGTACGGCTTCTCGCCAGTGTGAAATCTCAGGTGCGTTTTGAGATTGACTCGCAGGCGGAAGCTTTTGTCGCAGTGTGTGCATTTGTGCGGCATCTCCCCCGTGTGGAATCTCACGTGGCGGCGGAGACTCTTCCGGAGCGCAAACGCCTTGGAACACTTGGAGCACGAGTACGGCCGTTCGCCCGTGTGGAAGCGCTCGTGGCGCCGGAGAATCTTGCGGTGCTTGAACGCTTTGCCGCAAGCGGCGCAGGCGTAGCCGTCGCGGGAGCGGGCGGGGATTTTCTGGAGTCGCCAAACGCCTTTGCCGCACGGCGTGAAGCAGCAGAGGCGGTGGCCTGTGTGCGCGCCTTGGTGGCGGCGCAAATCTTTCGGCACGGGTGGCTTTTTACCGTCGCCGTCGCTCTCCTGATGCTTCGCCTCAGACTTTTCTGCAGTCTCCATGTCGACTAGTTGCACCACGCACGTGCTCGTCAGCTTTTTGTCCGGCGAGGCGACTTTCAGCTTAATTTTGAGGTTTTTCTTTGTCTTTGGCGAGGTCACATGATGCCAAAGGCCTCCCGGCGCCGTAGTCAGGGCTCCGTCGCAAAGGGAAGGGCTGCTGGCCGTCGTGCTGGCGCAGGCTCGAGGAGGCTCCGCCTGAACGGGCGTCTCGGAGCTGTCAGGTTGAGGCGCGGGAGACTTGAGGGTGAGCGGGAAAGTAAACGAGCCTTCATGGCTTGGGCCGGGTTGAACCGCAGGAGGCAGCTTCTTAGCTGGTGGGCTTTGTGTAGGCACACATTTTTCATCTGCAAAAACAAAAATGAACTCATTCACTGCCATTGACGGCTATAGACGTCAACAATTCACTTGAACTATTTCTATTAGTTTGACTTTTTTTCCCCACTTTTGTTAACAAGAGTATGAAAACCTAGAATTAGTTTTATTGTTCATTTAGAACAGATATCAAATCTGTGATTAATCGTGAGTTAACTATTGAAAAAAAAGATTATTAAAAATGTCAAGACGATTACAATTTTTGATTGTAATTAATCGCATGACTTTAATAGTTAACTCAGGATTAATCACAAATTTTATATCTGTTCTAAATGCACAATAAAAAAAATTCTAGGTTTTTATACTCTTGTTAACAAAAGTGGGAAAAAAAGTGAAACTAATAGAAATAGTTCAAATGCATTTTTGACGTCTATAGCCGTCAATGGCAGTGAATGGGTTAAAGTGGATAGTTTCAATAATAAACCTTTACATTCTGATGCCATTCACTTAATACTATGCACCAAGCGAAGTATCTGTAATCTTATTTAAATTTATTTTAGCAATATTGTGAGAATATCGATAACCGCGACAATTTTGCTGAAATAATTGTGGTATTAAATGTTCCTCCTATTTCATCTACGCACCAGATCATCGTGTCGGCCTAACCGGGCTTAAAAACAAGCCCCAACATGGGCTTGGCTAGCCTGCGTTTACATTCCAGGACTGAAAATCCAATCAATGTGTGTGAACTATGATTTAACAGAGTTAATACACTCTTGATGCGATTCCTTCTTCGGGATTATGGCTGAACAATTTTGAAAAATATAATTGAGATTCCCCTAATATTGAAAATCAAAATTTTCAAGGTCCTCTTCCCATGTGCTTTTTTAAACAAGCAAGCAATAAATTTATTTAAATTACAATAAACAATATCAGATTCATTATACATGATTGTTTCGTTTTTATAGGTTAGGCTTATCATAAAGGCAACATTGTATGGAATGTCAGTAAATCTTAAATAGTGTTACAACAATAATGCAAACAAATCCGCTGCTTTACCACTTACATTTTTCCTGTTTCATGAAACAATAATATGTAAACATGTGGACTGCACTTCTCCAGCATTTAACGTAACTAGACACTAAATAAAATATACTTTAAATTGTATTTTTTTATCTCCAAATTGCAGCCTTTGCCTTTTGATAATTTCCTTCTACTACATTTGCGATGTCGATTTGAATTCAATTGTTTAGCAAAAACGCACCAATAGAGGCATCCGCGGTATCAACGCGGTATCAAGTGCAACAAATGTAAGTAGAATACTTTATAGTTTGTCTTACCATCCAAAGTAGTGTCTGCCAGTGGCCCGCTGTCTGTTTCAAGGATGCTGAACTCCGGCACAGTCACAATCTCGGCCATTGCCTCCTTCAAGAACCAAAACAAACCATCCTTAACTGATAGTTTGCAGCCCAAAGTAAAAGCAGAAACACAACTACGCTCAAAATCTCCTCAACAACAGCACAAACGTTCACTCCTGCTCCACAGCCAATTACTTCACCTTGACTCGTGGATTATTTCCAGCAAAAAGAACGTTGAGGCAATCCTGCACCTTCATTTCCATTTCGCACTCAGTGGAACAATCGCCATCTGCAAAGGGGAAGTAGGGTCACATTCCTATGCATTGAGAGGCTCTACACGAGTCCTCCGATAAGTGCAAATGAGGCAAAGTAATCAGTGTTAAACTGTTAATAGTACCCTTTTTTTTTTTTAGCGCATGCAAGTTAAGTGTGTTTAGCAGTCAAATGCCGACGAAACAGCGACGCTTGGCCAAAAGCGTCGGTCGCTGCAGGCTAACCTTCGAAAGAGGAAGTAGCATCGGTAAAACAACATACACGACAACTCGAACGGTGGCTGAATGTCCTCGTCCACTTGGACCCCAATGCTGCGCGTTCTTTCTGCAGATGACACACTATCCGGAGACTCGTTCCCCTTGCCGTTGTCAGCGCGGCCCACTTCCACGGTCGCAGCCCAAGCTCTGCATCTGCTCTCGAACAGTTTGGTCAACTCCACCGTGGCGACTTTGACCAGCGCAGCCAGCACAGACTCCACCTGAGCGTGGATGTTTACGGCGTCCGCCGACATTTTGTTTGCCTCTTTGCGCAGCGTAGTTATGATAAAACAACAAGTATTCACGAAAGATTAAACGTTGCCTATCACCAAAACATCAATAACCACATGGCTTGCACCAACAACAGCGAGCGTAAGCGTATGCGCATGTGCAGTTGTGCACAAAGGTGGTACGTGATACAACTTGTCACGTGACCTAACGTAACACCGTTCATATAAATTATTTTGTATTCTGATTCTAAACTACATAGAAACATCGACATTTACATAAAAACATCAAACAATTCAATGTGGGGGCGGGGGGGATACAGCAGCAACAGCAGCAAACACTTTTTTGGTTCCTGCTGTTTGCTGTCTTCTTGCTATATTTTCCATTTTACGCACGTGTAGTGGATGATTTATTTCCAAAACATTCCGGTTCGTCAGATACTTTTTTATAGTAGCCGCATTTTCACACCAATTTTTTCTAATACTCTCTTTTATTATTATTATTATTATTATTATTATTATTATTATTATTCATGATGTAGTTTTTTTTTAAACTTATTATTATTTTTTTTATATTGAGAGAAATATATCAGCGGACAATAATAAACAAAAAGCAGTTTGATGTTGTTTGGAAACAAATACTTGATGCCTTGTAATTAGCCCAATACTATCGAGTAAAATTGATGTATTGGATATAATATTTATTTACCATTTCTGCAAATTATTTATTGTCTTCTTTTTTGGACAATTTTTTAACCCATGAGGTTTAGGGTTTGAATCTCAGCTCCGGGATTTTCTTTGTGGAGTTTACATGTTCTCGTGTTTGTGTGGCTTTCTCCAGGTAGCCTACTCTTTTATGCATATTTAGTTAACATAACTAAATTTCAGTTATAGAGAACGTAACTATTATTTTTTTTTTAACGAGTAAAATAAAGTGTGAACACGTATGCAACATAACCATTTGTACTTAAATAAGAAATAAGTACCTATATACAAATGAATCACAAGAAATCAACTAAATATTATTTTCGGGAAAAAAATACACACCTTTAAGAACAAAGACTCTAAATTGTCCAACGATATGAATGTGAGTGTGACTGAGGTGTGTCAGAAAAGCCTTCTACTAGGACTGATATCACAAATGAGAGACTTTGCTGCACTTCACTGCACTCCTGGAAGGATTTTTCCAGGATCTTAATGGTGTTCACGTCTTGAAAACGGGTCCCCATGGTGATTTCCTTGAGCTTGGGAAAAAAGGGGGAATCACACAGCCACGTCAGACGAGTAAGGAGGTCCTGCCACAATGCTCACTTCTTTTCGCACATTGAACAAAGCAAGCACTGCAGAAGCTTTGTAAATGTGCTGGTTGAACATCTGGCCTACACTGAAGGAGAGAACTTGTAGTTTGGATTTAAAATATGCAGGGTATATCTTTTGGACATCACTCCTGGAACTTTTCAGACAGATGTACAGTGGGGATCGAACTTTAAATTGTCTGATGTTGGAGTAGAAGGTAATGATTATATACTGTATGTCTTCTATATCCACTGTAGCAAGACTATAACCATGTGTATTAACCACACTTTACTGTCATCATAATCATATTTTTGCTTGGTTATTTGTCTGAAATGGAGTTGTACAAAATTTCTTTAGAGGGCTACGTGTCAATTGTTAAACAAAGTGTCCAAACACACAGCCGTTGGTGTTTCCGTCCAAATCTGTCATTTATTTAAGACTTCACAGTAAGTATTTTCTCTTGTTACAAAAATAAAATATGGCTGTTGTTATACTTCATTGTCGTAGAAAACATCTATTGATGTACAGTGTTGCAATGATTTGGCAGAGTATGCTGGTGATACGTAAACACCCATCTGTAAAAAGCTGCTAGCACCTTTGGATTTGACTTGACGTTTTTGCACCGAGGAAAACAAGAAAAAGAGTGAACATATATTAAATATGATCCAGTACAATACTGCAACCCTCCAGTACTGAGTAAACGCCAACCTTAATCATATCAAAGTACTAGCAGTACTATTCAAAGATTTGATTTTTTTCCCACCAAAGTCACATGAATGAAAGTATTGTGCATGGCAATAGATTGGGGAGTAATAATGGAATTTAGTTAAGATGACGAAGAGATGAGATGAAAACAAATGATTGAGATGCACTTGCTGTTCATATTAGCACTTTAAATTGCGTTGGTCAGATTTAGATGTATTATGTCCTAATTTAATAATCATCATCGTCGTCGTCGTCGTCGTCATCATCATCATCGTCATCATCATCGTCATCATCATCATCATCATCATCATCGTCGTCGTCGTCATCATCATCATCATCGTCGTCGTCGTCATCATCATCATCATCGTCATCATCATCATCATCGTCATCGTCGTCGTCATCATCATCATCATCATTATCAGGATCAATTTCCCCTGACAGAACGTCCTCAATCCAGTCCTCCAGTTCGTCCGCAGATGGCATGTCGTCGTCATCGTCCAGGTCCATCCACACGCTGTCAGCCTGGCGGGGAGCAACACGTCAATAGTAGAAACGCACCCACACAAAAAACACACACATCAAGCATCAACTTACATCGTCAGCTTCCACAACACCGATCTGAGGGGAGGACAGGTCGATTCCGAAAATCTTCTCCCAGTGAGGCACAAGCTGAAAAGAACAAGGAAATGTTCAACTGACTTTGGAAACCACTTTTGTGTTTGGAAGAAGTCGCAGGTTGATTGTGAAAGGCACATTTGAGTGGCAATTGATCCTCCACCAGTGAACTTGTTAGTCAATATTCAGTTTAATCGAGTAGAAATATTCGTACCAAGGGGAAGTCATCAGGGTCAATCCAGATAATACTGAGGTGAGGATGTTCTGTGTTGTCCTCTGCAACTTCCTTCAGGATCTCCAAGAACTCAAAGCCATCTGAAGAGTAAAGAACCAAATTGAAGAGAACGTCCTACATGCCTTTTGAGTAGATTTGTTCAGTTTCATTCTATGAAATGTTTGATGTACCAGGATCAGACTCCTCAGCAAAAGCAATGATGTGTTCGCCATCAACATGGTCATCCTTTGGAAAGAGTACAAACGCATTGCACGTAAAAAAACAACAACAACTTTCAAGTCAATTTCCATGCATGGATTGAATAGCAAACATTTACAAATGTCTATATTGTTGTAAGACAAGAACGTTCTTACCCAGATTTCATACATGTTGTAGGGCTGCAGCTTCCTTAGAGTTGGCCTTCAAAAGCACACACACACACAAAAAAATCACGTTGTGATTTTTCCACTGGAAGAATAAACTTTCCATAGAAAATGGACTCACCTGTCATTATCTTCAATGAATTTCACCAGCTCTTCCTCAGTGTAAGGTTTTCCCGGGATCACAACTGGATCATCCAAGAAGGGTTCATAGAAGTCCACCTCATTAAGCTTGAGGTCCAAAGCCTTGGCAACCTGTTGCCAATAGTTCAAATAATTAGATAGTCACACAATTGTCAACCATCATACAAAAAAAGAAAGCAAAACTGAGCTGTACGAGTGTTGATAGGCTGCATGGTGAAATAAATTGATGAGTGTAGTCATTTAATTCAGTTTATTTTATTTATATTATCTCTTAGAGAAAGCACAAATTTACAACAAATCTCAAAGCAATTTTAGTATGAAGCAGACAATAGAAACATGTTCTTCGAATCTTCATGCCAATTGAAAAAGATGTTTATAATATTATGCTGTCATATACAGCTAGGCAGTTACAAAACTGAGGAAAATTATATAAAAGTTGATAGAAATCCATCCATCCATCCATCAGTCCGTCCGTTTGTCCATCCATCCATCCATCCATCCATCATCCTTCCATCAGTCTGTCCACCATCCATCCATCATCTATGGTTGCATGCATGCATGAAACCATCCATCCATTTTTCTGTCCATCCGTGCATGCATGCATCTATCCATCCATTATTTTGTCCACCCGCCCATCCATTAATCTATCCATCCATCCATGCATCCGTCCTTCTGTCAATCAATCCGTCTGTCAGTCCGTCTGTCTGTCCATCATCCATCCATCAATCCATCGATCCATCAACCTATCCATCGACCTATCCATCCATCCATACATACATTCATGCATGTATGCATCCATCAATCCATCCATCTGTCCATCATCCATCCATCATCCATGCATGCATCCATCCATCCATCCGTCCGTCCATCATCCTTCCATCTGTCCATCATCCATCCATCCATCCATCATCCATGCAATGCATGCATGCATCTATCCATCCATTATTTTGTCCACCCGTCCATCCATTAATCTATCCATCCATCCATGCATCTGTCATTCCGTCCATCAATCTCTCAGTCCGTCCGTCTGTCCATCTTCCATCCATCAATCCATCAATCCATCCATCGATTCATCGATCCATCCATCGATCCATCCATCGATCCATCCATCGATCCATCCATCGATCCATCCATCGATCCATCCATCAATTCATCCATCCATCCGTCCATCATCCATGCATGCATGCATACATGCATCCATCCATCCATTATTTTGTCCATCCGTCCATCCATTCATCTAATCATCTATCCATGCATCCGTCCTTCCGTCCATCAACCCGTCAGTCTGTCCGTCTGTCCATCTTCCATCCATCAATCCATCGACCTATCCACCCATCAATCCTCCAATCCATCCATCAATCCATCCATTCATCAAAAAAAAAAAAAAAAAAAAAAAAAAGATCCATCCATTCATCCATTCATCCATACATCCATACATCTGTCCACCCATCCATCCGTCCGTCCATCATCCATCCATCATCAATGCATGCATGCATGCATGCAGCCATCCATCTATTATTTTGTCCATCCGTCAATCCATTAATCTATCCATCCATCCATTAATCTCTCAGTCTGTACGTCTGTCCATCTTCCATCCATCAATCCATCCATCGATTTATCGATCGATCGATCCATCGATTAATCCATCGATCGATCAATTGATCCATCCATCCATTCATCCATCCATCCCTCCTCTGTATTGTTGTATTAAATTAAATCAATTATAAAATACATTTAGTCTTAAAGTTATTGATATGATATGAGTAAGTATTTTGTTTTGTAATGACCGACCTTGGCATTGAATGTTGCATAGAACTTGATGTGAGGATGGAACTCTTCGGCAGCATCAGTAAAAGCCTCAAAATCTGAAATTTGACACACCAGGGTATTGACAAATGTATGAGGAACAAATATGCATTTATTACTTTCAACATAATTTTCCATCCTCATTGCAAAGCCATCATTTAAATCAAACTAGCAGACACAAATTCAGTCACAGATTTTCATGCCACCACAGTACAGATTCTTACGTTCTGACTTGTGACTCTTAAAGTAGCCCACCAATTTGATATCCTCTTCGATGTTTTTAAAGCCCTTCAGTTCCCTAATGTTGTCAATAATTTCCACTGGGTCTTCAAGGAGCTGTGAAGGAAATGTGAGGTCATGGAGGAGAGAGAAAATAGACAACCAGCGTAAGACACCGTCTTTAAAGAAAGACACAGTACACTGAGAGACTTTTCCCTCCTAGAAATCGGGAGCTATTAACTGGGAGATTATATCCTCACGAACATCAAAGATGAACTCCACAAGAGTGTCTGCCGCGAGCTCGCCATCGTACTCGACCACTTCGTCATCGGTGAAGATGAAGATGCTGTCAGACTCTTCAAGGCCTGGGAACCAAAACAGAAGGTTATACTTAAAAAAAAAAAAGGGAGTTTTTAGATAGCAATGATGAATTTATCACATATTACCCAGTTTCTTAGCTAAAGCCTTGTCAATCTTTGCATCAATGAGACCAACTCCAACGTCCTCATCATCAAACTCATCTAGGACTTGGGCGGCAAGCTGTACAACAAACAAACACAAAATGTCATCTTTATTTGTCAGAACAATTTGTGTGTTTAAAAGAGCCGCATAACAAATGTATCAATCAGTTTCTGCACTGTTGTTTTTGCTTCTTTTTGAGAGTTTTCTCCACGAGTTGCTTCATGCCCTTAAAAGCCTTCTTTATCCGTGCGCTGCTTATGCACTTTCTAAATCTGTATGAAACTTGAACCTTGTGACTGACAGTTACTTTCACCAATGGGAGCGTCACATTCACAGGCGTCTGCACTGAGGAAGTGGATCGAGGGGGTTGTCGCAGTTTGTTTGGAGCACACACACATCCAATACAAAAACACAAAAATACATGAGCTTTGAACAGCTCCTTTTGCTGGCATAAACAAACTGTAAATATGTCAGGATAACATCTATCTATGGTGATTGTTTAATTATCCTTGCTGTAATTGCATTGCTTGAAGTTATTTATTCAAAGTTATGCCGGGGACCACCACGGCAATACGATGATAAAAATGTCATTCCATGCCATGATAATAACATCACTTCTCTTATTGGATGATGCAGTGATCATCGAGATTTGATTTGCTGAAATCCAAAGAGGAAGTATCTGTTTTGGTCGTACTGGGCAATGGCAAGCATGCAAAACTTCTTATTCTGAATGCCAACATTCAGAATAGAGAAAGCAGAAATCAAACTATTTGTTCCTTTTTTTTGGAAAAAATAAACAAAATGCTTAATTGTCTGATTTCTATCCACGCAAACTTAATGAGCGATGACTTTCGCGAGACAAACGGCGCAATATTGACATTTTAAACCCCACAGAGCACCTGATCCCTAATATGTGGAACCTTTGCCATTACCTGTTACTAATTATAAAATCTTATCGGTTATATGTGAATATAAATACATTAATACTTCGAAACACAAACCTTCGGCGTACTCAACCTACCACAAAAGCAGCTCAGGATAAATATATCTAGAGAGCCACACCAGCTTCAGGGACTATTTTGGTGAGTTGGCAGTGATGTTCAGTGCTCCGAGATCCGCTGACACGTACAGTACTGCAAGTGTCAATCACAGCACAGAGCTGAGCCGGCACAACTGGAGCCAGAAGCTCTGACGCTGGCTTGTAGCCGCGACAGCCCCGACGGCCCATACAGAGACCGCCTGGAGGCTGTCAGGACGACGTGATATGCTAAACGAGTGCAGCTTCTCCATTTTGGCTATAATTGAATGCTTTATGATTACATGGCCTCTATTTAAGTGACAAGGATCTATTTACGTAAACTTGATATAGATCTAATGCGGATGAGAACAATTATTGTCTGATAATTAATGCTCTCACGTCAAGCTGGATCAAATCATTTCACAAGAGGGTTCAAACTACACATGTGCAGTATTTGTGTATGTTATATCACAGCTGTTCCCACAATGTTGTTTAGGCTCAAAAGTACTGTGACATTTCAATGCACCCCAAAGTCAACAGGTGTTCAAAAATAAAGTACAAATCCTCTTCGCTAACATCTGATATGTGCATACTGTATGCTGAGACTTTAAGCAGAGTGATGATTTCATACTTATCCAATAGGAACGTGGTGAAACCGAGTCTGCTGTTGACAGACAGCCCACAGTTTGACAAAAAGAGTGATGGAGCTGCATCGGCGCACGCACATTTGAAACGAGACATGCGCAAGTCGTCACAGCTCAGCTCTCTGCTGCAGGTGGATGACACTGTTAGCAAGCCACTGACATGTTTAGACATTTCTTTCGAAGCCATTCCCCACCTCATAATGTCCTTTTTGCAAAAATAACGTCATTCAACCACCTATATTCATCTTGATATCCCTTAAGTGCTTTACATTTATTTCAGATTCCGATAACTTTATTGAGTTCTCCCAGTCACAGCCCATCCACGCACGGGAAGCCTGACGGGTCGCCTTTCAGCGCCCCGAATTCAGCACTATTCGAATGAACTTATAATTATTATTTAAGTAAAATAATAATATTATACAACACGAGTCCTAAGCTTTATTATACATGCTATCCTATACCACCATTCCCAACTCAACTTACCTCAAGGGACAACTCCTCTATCTCAAACTGTTTCTGGGCGACGCGGCTGGATCCGGGATGGTCATGGTAGTACACCACCATGACATCATACTTCTTCATCACAGACTTATAGTTCTTGAGATGGAGATCGTGGACTCTGTCCTTGCCGTCATACTCCGGAAAATCCAAGCTGTCTTTGCCCAGTGACAGCCCCACAAAGGACAGCAAAACTGCCACAAACACCCAGGTCCACTTCATGGCTCCTCTCTGGAGTGTATTCAATGTGGTCGCAGTTTCAGAATGTACACAAAAAACTTTGGTGCATGTATGAGGAACCCTTTCCAATCCGCGTCACCCAGAAGAGAGCAAGACCAACTCCTACATCCACCTTAATAAAAACCCCACATGGGCCGCTGGTATTGGGGCACAGGGTGTAAGGGGGGGCTGAGCTAAGTTGGTGTTGGTGTGTGTCTATGTGGGGTAAGATGAGGCGGGGGCCTGCACGGTTGCTGGGGAGACGGCTTTGTGTGTAGGTGTATGTTTCATACATGTCAAATTTGGTTGAGAGGGCAAACGAAGGCTGGGATGACAGTGGAAGCAAGTCGTGTCAATCGCGCAAACTAGTCCTGGAAATGAAATTAATTCAAAGACGCAGCACAGTTCTGCCATATTAAGCAAAGATGTAGGATTGGATCCCAGCTAAAAATAATGGATGAGGTACAGAGAACATATCAGGAGGCGGTGCCGGTGTCTTATTTGCTGCAGTTGGCACCTGCGTAAGACGAGAATGTTGCACTAGGTCACCCAGGGACATGAATGAGAGGAGGGAAGCGGAGCGGTTGGCATACCTGCTAACAAACCATTAGAATAACATAGTATAATCCTAAAACGAGATTTTCACTGGGGACTGAGGACTTATTTTTTTTCCCTCTGTGTGCCCTTTTGCATCTTATGCTTAAAATGGTCACCTGTGATATTACTTTACAAATTGAAATGGAAGAAGTAAACTATAAATAAATGTCGGCAACCGACCCACTCTTCTTATCTGTGGCAAGATATGCGAGCATACAGTATTACAAGTCTGAGTTTGAAGGGAACAGTTGGAAGATGCATTCAATGTGTGTGCGTGTGTAACCTTATACTAGCAATGTGTGTTGTCACTAATAACGGGGAATCAAACTAATTCACTGTAACTGTGAACATTTTGCAGCGATACCAGGAGGAGGCACACTTGAATATCATACATCCAGATAGCACAGTGTAGCTATTTTACAGCTTGTAATTTACACAGCAGCTGCTCTTCCACATTTACACGATGAACATTATGAAGATATGACACTTCATATGCAGATCAGCCATGTGTCATCAGATGTTTTAATAGGACAGCTAATGGATTGGCGACCACCGGCCGTGACATTACCAATGACAAATCTGACCTTTTGAAAGAAGAGCAGTGACAGTCAACTTCAACAAGCCTTTAATTAATGAACCGGTCACAATAGTACGTGCTAGACTGACGCATGGTGTCGTATTTAAAAAAACAAAACAAAACAAAACATGTATTATTTTGCTCCAAATATATATATACAGTATGTATGTATGTATGTATGTATGTATGTATGTATGTATCTATCTATCTATCTATCTATCTATCTATCTATCTATCTATCTATCTATCTATCTATCTATCTATCTATCTATCTATCTATCTATCTATCTATCTATCCATCCGCTTACATTTCACTCAACATCAGTTCATTAGCAAAAGCACATATCTATCCCAAAACGGCTCACACATGCTTCACCCCAAGTTCCTTTCCCAAACAAAGAGTCGGTACTGTCACAACTGCAAAGATCCTTCACAATTGCTTTGGCTCATCTGCATTCACTTAATGCTTTTGCCAAAAGTAACTTGGATGATTTTGCACAGCACCGTGGATCATCTGCAAAAGTTCATATCTCTCCCAAAACAGCTTACCTATGTGTCAACAGTCATACAAGTAGTTAGTGCCCCCAAAATGCATCGTCCCTTTGGCATTCTGTGAGCACTGCAAGTCAAAAGGTGGTTGGTGTTGCTAACAAAATACAATTATATATAAAACTGAGGGGTGGGGGTATTATTATTATTATTATTATTATTATTATTATTATTATTATTATTATTATTATTATTATTATTATTATTATTATTATTATTATTAATTATTATTTTACAAGAGCAGTTTTCAAAGTTTGTGGTTTGACATACTCCACTCACAGTTAAAGAAATCGCAACACTTTTTATTGACACGTTACTTACACATTAGAATGCAACAAAAGAAAATGTAAGCCAAAATCTGTATATTCATGAAAAACTCATCTTCATAACTCCGAGACCAAAAACATCTTGGAGCTAAGCAAACAGTAGAAGTGGCGTAGCTCAGGTGCTACTGCGGCCGTCCCTCAACCTGAAGGCTCCTCAACCGTTCAGTGATTTTTATTTTTTTGTCAATTCTTTATTTTACTCTCTTCCAAGTGTACATATTACTCTAAAACTAAGTCTATTTGGTCCCACTCAAAATAGAGTCAAATTTACTCTACAGAATTTACTGTGTAGTCACTATCGTCTCCTTCCCCCTCTTGGCCATCCATACGCTGCTCTTTGTTTGGCCAAAGATTTTCATCCACGTTGCAGCCGATATTTTCCCTTGCAATGCAGCGAGGAAAAAAACGGCATGAATGTCTCAACCATCCTCTACACTGATCCCCTGTGATATGCTTGACTAATTTTGAAATATGAATAGATGATTTTGCATATTATGACTTACACACTGAAATCCTGCTGACATGTTTTGGAGAGGACAGCCATTAGACTGAAAAACAACTAATCCAGTTCGATCAGCGAGATCTATCCATTTGGAAAATGTGCTAAATGTGGGCACATTGTGCTAACTGTAGGCTAAATGTACACAACTATTTGCACAGATCCACTGAGGCAATTGAGACATGTACTAAGACATTGGCAATTTGATGAAAGCAATGAGAAATGCCATTCAGTTTTACACCAATTGTAAGGTGTTTTGGGGATTTGTCCATGGTATTTTAAAAATGTAATTTCAGTTTCAAGAAATGTGCCAAACCTATGGAGTAATTCTCAACATTACTCTATGTAATGGTAACAAAATATAATCAATGCAGACAGTCAAGGTTATATATTTTCAAATGGTAATTTTCCAGGTGCCCCTTTTCCTGAAAATATGACAAAAAAATATCAAACATACTTTTTTGTGACACTTGTTTTGTTAAATACAGAATGTGCCTTGGCTGGGAAAATGTGCTCAGGGTAGTCGGCGGTATGTTACAGTTGCTAACCTTTGCGGGGCGCTAATTACCAACGAGCTGCTCGGTGTGTGTTCACTTCTTCTTGTATTATGTATCCGGTTATGGCGAATGTGCAACACTGAACATTGCTGCTAAACATTAAAGGTAAGAAAAGAATGAAGAGGAATTATGTCGATCCCACACACAGTGCGGGTCATATTTAGAAGAAGTAATCTAGCAAACTAACAATAGAAGGTCATTATTAATGCAAACGAGTTGCTAGTTTCGATGGTGAGATTAAAGGGGGGAAAAAAAGTTTGGATTATTATTTAATTGAGAAGAATATCGAACATTCAATGTTCTTGTTTAACAATGTAATAATGTAACTTGTTCCACAGATGGCAGCTCTGGTTGACAGAGCAATAGGAGCTATTGTGGGATCAGCAGTTGCAGATGCAGCAGGTAATGTTACAGATTGCAAATAAATGCAACGTTCGTTTCACGCCTTTTGTTCATGATAAATGTAGAGAGCATTTTATATTATTTTTGACGCATACAAAATTTAAATGTCTGCCTGTCTTTCTGTGCTGGTGTATCAGCATTCACAAAATGTTAGTAAACCAAAGACAACAAAATAAACACAAGGAAAAACATTAGTAGCACAGTGCACTTAATGCTGTATACTCTTGCAAACAACAACAACTACAAACAAGCTACACCTCTTGGACTTGATTTTGTTAGAATGGGTGAGAAACTATTTTGGTGTGCGGATACTCCCGGATATTTTGAAATGAGTCCTGAGATGCCAATAAAACAATGACGCTAAATCAAATACAAGTTCTCCTTCCTGCCTTCAAATGCTCTGATGCGACTGACATAATGAAAAGTCTGTCATCTGTACACTTACTGATGTCATTTGGTGTGCCAAACTGACAAAGATTTAAATTTGTCAAGTGGTGCTCAACCCAATATTGCTACACTGAGAAAATCTGAATATTCAGGCCGAAATATTAAAACATGGAATCATTCCTTTGGCATTGAAGGATACACATGGTAATTACGGTATGTTTAATTTGGCATTAATGATTGTGAGGGGTCCTTGTAAAAATGTATCTTACAGGACCCAAAAAGTTTGAGAACCAATGCAGAAGGTGCATCTAATGTTACAGTCACTAAGTGTTTTCTGGTGTAAAGAAAACAATTATATTTAGAATCAGTCATTTCTCCAAATCAATAAGAAATGCCATGGATATAAATTTAGGTAAAACCTTGTTTTCACCCTGTTTGATGACTTACAACTCACAGCGCAGCCCCTCCACTGGGTCTATGACCTCCAGAAGCTGCAAGAGATCCTGGCTCAGGAGCCGAATCCGGAATTCCACTCCAAATCAGCGAACCCCTTCTACAGGAGACAGACGGGCCAACAGAGTTGCTATGGGGACCAAGCTTATGTCCTGCTTGAGTCATTGTCTAAATGTGAAGGTAAAAATAAAGCCGTGCTGGCCCAGCATAACCCTATCAATATTTGTTTGGAAATTAACCATTTAAACCATAATCGATCATTGGTGTAAAATATTTGCGCTATCTTATAGAGCGTTGCTGTTTGTTACTGTAATTATAGTTATAAAAATGTGAGCTTGAATGGTTGTTTGTATACGTATATGTGCATTGTGAGGGTTTCCGTTGATTCTCATTTATCGTCAGCTGGGATAGGTTCAAGTTACCTGCAACCCTAATGAAGACAAGTGATATAAACAATGGATGCCTCGATAGGAATGCTGCATGTTTGTGTATTTTATCATGAAATGGCGGTCATCTTTAAATGTTACTGTTATTAGAATTTTTAGATGAATCTGATTTGTCAGCTTTCTATGATCAGGTCTAAATGTTGATGATCTGAATCGGCGCACACTAAAATTCTTTGGGCCGGGATCGGAGTATGACACGCCAGTCAATGATCCTTACAGACAGAGAGGTGGTAAGAAGATATTCAAATTTGGGGTCAGGACCAAAGATTCCCAATTTTGATGATTTTCTGCTTCAGTCACACTGTTGTATTTGATTATATTTCTTTCAGGTCCAAGACCTCAGCTGCCCATTGAGGGACCATGGAGACACGCTAGTTTGAAAAGCTTCCTGAAGAATGTGGATTCTCACAAAGAGGAGACAGGTGAAAGACGCTGTGATTCAATGAAGATTTATGAAGATTCAAGTCAACGATGACACAATGTATGAAGAGAAACAACTAACCAAGATACTATATTATCCACAGGTTGTGAGACTGACTGCCAAATTGATGGAATAGCTAAATTGGCTCCCATAGTGGCTTTTTACGCAGGGAAACCAGATATGTTGGAAAAGGTTGAGCAGGCCGTCCGAGTCACACAAAACAATGACGTGTGTGTGGCAGAGACTCTGGCAGCTGCCAGGTCAGTATTATTAATTAATTGATTTATGTATTTATTTATTTGTTTGTTTATCTAACTTCATGGTGAGAAAAAAAAACTTGCAAGCTAGGGGTAAACAAACAATCAATCAATCAATTTTATTTCATTCATTTTTAAAAGAAAAAAGACAATAAAAAGCAATATTCAAATTCAAAGTAAGCAAAAACGCACAAAAACAGCAACAACAACACAAATTTAATGACGAGCGGTCAATCAAGACGCTTTCAGTGTTACAAGATAATTCAACTGTGTGTCCTTGTGCTATATATATTTTTGCAGTAGTTGTGCTTTTATGCTTAAAAAACAAACAAACAAATAGACTGAGTAGATTTTGTTTTACAATCCAGATTGTTCCACAGACTGACACCTTGAGTTGAAATACATCGTTCTTTTTGTTTTGTTCTATGTTTAGGTTTGGAAAAAATATCTGTTCGTCTTAATTTGTACTCACGTTCCCTTTTTATAAATTTTGTTTATATATTAACTGGTAACATTTCATAATGGGCTTTGTACAATATTTTAAGGCGGTTAAACTCCATCAATTTATTACATTTTTAAGTTTTTAGTTGTATAAATAATGGGTTAGTGTGGTCTCTGTATCCACAACCGCAAATAACACAAATAGCAGGTTTCTGTAAAAGAAAGATTCAGTGTAGGTTTTAGCTGCACACCCCCACACTTCAATGCAATAGCTCAGGTATGGAACAATCAATGAATTATATAACAATAACAAAGCATTCTTGTTCAATGATTCTTTGACCTTGTGTAACATGGCTATGGTTATATTATACATATTCTATATGCGCTTTCCATGTTAAATGTTCATCAATAATGATACCTAGAAACTTAATTTCATTAGTCCTTTCTATTTCAATGCCTTGCACAGTCAGTGTTGCTTCGACATCCATATTTCTTCAACTGAAAATCATAAATCTGGTTTTACTAATATCTATAGACAGTCTGTTAGCATTGAACCACTTCAGAATATTCTTGAACTCATTCGCTATTACTTGTAATACATTGTATATATTTTTCCCGGCATAAAACAAAGTGGTGTCATCTGCAAACAAAATACATTTGAACAATTTTGAAATGGTTGTAATATCATTCACATAAAGAAGAAAAAGTACTGGGCCCCAGAATTGATCCCTGGGGCACCCCACAATTTACATAACTGTGTTTTGATTGCCTACTATTGAATTCAACATATTGTTTCCTATTTTTTAAATAACTGGCAATCCATTGATCTGCAACACCTCGTATACCACATTTAAACAATTTATGCAATAATATTTCATGATCTAAGGTATCAAATGCTTTTTGTAAATCCACAAAAACGCTTACTAAAACATGTTTTTTTTTTTATCCATGGCTGTGCAAATTTCTTCAGTTAACTCCATTGATGCCATGGTAGTTGAGTGATTGGAGCGAAACCCATATTGGCTGTTACTTAAAGTTGTTACTTAAAGTTAATGAATGAAGATGGTTGTTGTTGCGTTTTCCCCAGGTTCTTGGAGCATTTCATCCTAAATGGTCCGAATCCTAAAGCCCTGGATGCCGTTCTTGGTCAGCTCAATGACCCAAACAGAAAGCAACCACAGGATTTGGACAGAGCTGTCATTGGTATGTGTTGCTATATTGTTGCGGCACTGAGGTCCGAGTTACAGAAGATGGAATAACTTGATTACCGATTAAATTTCAGGGCATATTCTTCAGGTGAAGGAGAATTTATCCAAAACTCCCCAGGAGCTTATCCCAGCTATCTTCCCAAACACCTGAGGTATCAATTCTCTTTTACCTGTCTTGCTTTGAACTTGCTTTGATTTAGCTGTTATCTCATCAACCAAGGCTGATGTGAATTTCCTTCCTTCAGGTTTGCCAGGTGCGTTCCAAGCAGCGCTGCATGGAGTCCTGACAGCCACAAGTTATGAGCAGGCTATCAGAGAAACCATGCGCTGTGGCGGATGCACCTGTAGTAGAGGCTCTTTTATAGGTGCTTGTCTTGGTGCTCAGGTATGACAAATTATTCATTCAGTAGGAATTTATCTCAACAATTGTTGTCAGTCTTTGCACGTTTTCACCGCTTACCTTAGAAACAAATCATGAAAATGACTTTACAGTGTCTTATTTATTTATTCTTCCAGGTTGGGTTGGAAGGAATTCCAGCTTCCTGGGCTTCAAAAACTCACCGATATGAATCTGTGTTGGAGCACAGCACGAAGATAACAAAACAGCACTAGTATTTTTTTATTGTCCCGGAAACCTTTGATTTAGGACATATCTGGAAAATAGTTCAACTTTCACAGAGCATTCAATGAAGGTTCTTGTCAAAATTGTCGATAAGAGTTGGATGTTTTTGTTTCTGTGAAAGTTTAGCCAGTTGCTTCAGTTGTTCTTCATCTGGGTTTGGCTACCAAAAACGTAAGATTAGTTGTGCAGAGTGTTTTCGTTGGATATTGGTTAAAAAAAAGATTGAATCTGACATATTTTTAATTATGTCCAAGAGTGGATACTGTTTCTACTTCCTATATTTCACTTTGTCATAGTGGTCTAGTAAAACCTCTGAGTGTTTGGGGCCATATTAGTCCTTTCAGGCATGATCCCATATTAATAAAATAATAAAGATCAGCTCTTGATCATTGGCAGTTTTGAGTTGGAATTATTCTGTATGTTTGGGGGGCGTGATATTTAATCATACAAACAGAAACATTGAGTTTCAATCTCTTCTCTTCTCTTCAATCAATCATGAAACGGCAGGTAAGCTTGTCAAGTCGTTTTGCGTTTCCTATAGAGTAGGTGGCGGTATGCACCAAAGAGCTGTAAGTAAATTAAAAGAAGAAGAAAAAATTGTCCAACCGCGGCCACCGTAGGTGTTTCTGATGCCATCGTTGATTCAAGTGGGAATAAAATAGTTGAGCATGGCGAGTAAAGGAGGAAAACAGAAAATTTCAAGTAGAAAAGGTGGCTGTGAGCAAGATGAAGAAGAGCCCCAATTGCAGGCCGTTTTAGTCGCTGACAGCTTTAACCGGAAGTTTTTCCCGGTGACCAAAGACCAGCCGCGGGTAAGGCACCGTGCTGAGCTAACAGGTTTGCTACCAGCAGCTAACCATGCTGCAAAACCTTCCATGGTTTATGTCTGCTAAAACAGCTGTGTACAGATTTACACTGGCATCATTAATACCTAGCATTAAATTGCTGCCGTATTAGTTATTGTTTAATAACAGCGTTCGTCACGCTACTGTTCGCTGATGTAACTGTCAAACTTTGGTGACAGGCTTTGTTGCCTCTGGGTAATGTTGCTATGATCGACTACACTCTGGAGTTCCTCACTTCCACGGGGGTCCAAGAAACGTATGTCTTTTGCTGTTGGATGGCTGGCAAAATAAAGGAACACTTGCTGTAAGTGTCACTATAAACAATACGCCAACCAGGTGGACGCCATTGTGTATTCATCTTGTTATGTATCTGATAGGAAGTCTAAATGGTGTCGATCGACCTCGCCGAACACAGTCCACATCATCACATCGGACCTGTACAGGTCCCTGGGGGATGTGCTCAGGGATGTTGATGCAAAGTCTCTTGTACGCTCAGATTTCTTGTTAGTCTATGGAGACGTGGTATCCAATATTGACATCAGCCAGGCACTGCTGGAGCACAGGTGGGTAAGACTATGATCGACTATTAAATGCTAATAAGATTCTCAGTAAATGTTGCTAACGTGTCAGATGCCATTATACAGGTAGTGGACACGTGATTACTTACGCCTTGGTCCTGGAGCGGGTGTATTGATCTTATTCTGTGGTCATCAAACTTTTTACCCCAAGTCACAAAATATATACTAGTAATAGTAATAAAATATACTTGGCTCTCTAAGTACCATTGTCGTAATGAATGCAATGCTGTAGCGTAGTATGAGTTTTATTCCTAAAAAAAAAAAAAAGTATTTCTAATCATATTCTAAGCTGTTGTAACATTATGTTTTAACATAAACATTTAAATATGGAGAGAAAAAACCCTACAACTGATTCATTTAAAATGCATTGCTCATAAAGTGAAATAAAAAAAATGTACGTAAAAGTTTAAAAACAATCTTTAGGTTTACTAAACTACTTAGGCAGTGATGCTTTAGTGGAACACATACCATACTTTGGGAATCACTGATTTCTACGTTAATGACATCATGTTGGTGTTCCTAACTAATCATTTTTGTGCTTTAGGCAGCGTCGAAAAATTGACAAGAACATCTCGGTGATGACGATGCTCTTTAAGAAATCCTCGCCGGGTCACAAGTCTCGCTGTGAGGAAGATGACGTGATCGTTGCCATGGACGGCAAGAGTCAGCGAGTTCTACACTACCACAAGACACAATGCTTAAAGAAGCTTCATTTCCCTATGGTACGTGATCCTTTCACATACATTTTCACAGTATACCGATAAATGATCGAATACAAAGGCAGTTGTAAAGATATTTTTGGGCAAGCTTTAAATCGATTTACAGTAAATACCTCCGTGTATATGGAAGATTGTTTACAAAAGATTCACATTTCATTTTTACTCTTTGCACCATCATTTGTTGACAATCCATTTCATTGTGGCACAGAAAGGAAAAGACAGCACAAAGAAAAAAAGTAGAAACAATTTGAACATTAGGGAAAATTGCACATGCAACACTCTAGGAATTACAGTGAAGCATAAATACATTTACAATACATTTTGATCAACATGACAGAAGCTATTGATAATGTTAGAAACAACAGAGAATTGGGCATAATTATTTGTACAGATGTGCCAAAGCATTTGCAACTTGTTGAAAGGAATGGTAAACTTCTTTTTTTTTTTATGTGTACGAGTGACCTAATGATGTAAAAATTCAACAAGTAATTTTGAGAAATTCAATTCTGATCTGAGAAATGTACCAAAGCAACTGAGAAAAAGTTTAATACAGTAAAGTATTTAATAATTTCCATTAGGGGTGTGAATTGCCTAGTACCTTTCGATTCGTGTCACGATTCGATTCAATACCGATTAATCCCGATACGAATCTATAAATTGATTATTGCAAAAAAATTTTTTTTAACTCAAAGTTAGAGAATACTAATCAGCAAACTTGTACATGTACACTGTGAGATTTGTATGAAAATGTATTTATCTGAAAATTCAGGTTTAACTGAGCCACTGCATTTAACAAACAGGTTGCAGTCTGTTTTATGTTTTTAAAATTTCCATGAATATCCTCCGTGTTTTGTCATTTTACCACTGTACTGATGTTTGAGGTTTTTCTCATGGTATCGTTTGACTTTCAGAATAGATATTGAGGTTGAGATTGTTTTTCATGTTGTGGCTGGCCGATGTGTACTTCAATGGGCCCTGGTCCTAATTTCTTTAATGTGCTACTGTCATCGTGTATTTTGTTGAAAATATGTATAGTGACTAAATTAACTGCTGCATCCCCAGAATATATTCCACAGTGGAAGCGATGAGTTTGAAATCAGACATGACCTCCTTGACTGCCACATCAGCATCTGCTCACCGCAGGTAAGAACCTTTCCAAAAATCAGTTTTAGTGAAAGGATTTTGTTTTTTGTTTTTTAAAGAGACACGTCTCATTTCTTTGTCTCATATTTTAGGTTGCGGAGCTCTTCACCGACAATTTTGACTACCAAACGAGGAATGACTTTGTCAGGGGGATGTTGGTCAATGAAGAGGTAATCAACAGCAATTGATATTTTATTTTAAAGGAGCAGTGTAGAGGATTTTGAGACATCTTGTGGTGAGGTTGTATACTTGCGTCATATTTCTGAGCTTTGTGGCTCCTTCCTGGGCTCCCACATTCCAAAAACATGCATTTTGGAGTCATTCAGACTTTACATTGTCCAAATGTGTAAATGTAATTTACAGGGGTTGTAAATTACAAATGATGTACCCTGTGATTGGCTGGCGACCAGTCTAGGGTGTACCCCGCCTCTCACCCGGAGTCATCGACTCTAGGTAGTCATAATATGAAGAGAAAAAAGGGATGGTGGTGATTTTCCAGGAAAGTGTAAGGATGACTGTACAGTAGGGGTGGGGAATATTTGAATGTCTCACGATTCTATTCTATTCTGATTTTTGGGTCTGCGATTCGATTTTCGATTAAGAACGATTTTTGATTCAAAATGATTTGATTGACAACGATTTTTGCTTCAATCTGTAGATGCGCAAGGAATTGTAATGATCTACTCCAGTCTGAATCGCTAATGCTAATTAGCGTGCTATTCGCGGCACTTTTATCACTCGAAAGAACGGCTCCACACTGCAAAAAAACAACTTTTATTGGAATAACTTGATCGTGACTTTTTCCTTCTACTCTCTAATGTGGCTACAACTTAACTGTGTATTAGACCGCGTGGAATCACAATGCCCCTCAGTGGCCAAACCGGGTACAACATGAACAGCGCTCCAAATAAAGGCACACACAGACAAAGGCAAGATAGACAGTATAAAATAATTTAAATAAAATCGATTCTGAATCGTACTAAATGAGAATCGATTTTTTTGGGGCACACCCCTACTATACAGTATCTGTTCAGATGCAAAAGTCAATTTCAAGCTAGCATAATACAAAAGATGGCAGCAAGTGACAATACAATCCACAATGGGATTCCCTTAATCATCCGTACTGCTCCTTCAAATCCACATTCTGTGATGCGACGGCTCCACACAATTTTTCCAATCTTCCCTCAGATCTTGGGGAATCAGATCCATATGCATGTCACCAGAGATGGTTATGGCGCCCGAGTGTCAAACTTGCTCATGTACGACTCGGTGTCGTCTGATTTGGTGAGACGGTGGGTCTACCCTCTCACCCCCGAGGCTAATTTTACCGACCAGAAAAGGTGGAGCTGCACTTATTCGCGCCACAACGTCTACCGGGGGTCAGGGGTCACCCTTGGCCACGGCAGCCAGATGGAGGAGAACGTTCTCATTGGCTGTGACACCAGCATAGGGGCCAACTGTTATATCTCCAACAGCGTCATTGGGAACAACTGCAGCATAGGTGAGTTTACTGGAGGTTTGGAAACGGAAGCAAACAAGGTTGCAATATCGTCACTTTTTTTGTGTCTCAGGTGACAATGTAATTCTGGACCACGCCTACATCTGGAACAACGTTCAAATTGGCCCCAATGTGGTGATCAGTCATTCTGTGGTCTGCGACAAGGCTGAAATCAAAGAAGGCGTCCAGCTTAATAAACAGTGCGTCCTGGCGTACAACGTAAGCAACATGGAATATCCCGGGTGTAAATAGTCAAACAGCTCTTTTTGTGTCTACCGCTACTTAATTCCAAATGTTGATGAGTCTGCACTTGTTTTCAAGGTGGTGATCGGACCCGACATCAGTGTGCCAGAGGGCACGGTGGTGTCCATGCATCATCCGGCAGAGGAGGAGGAAGAAGATGACGACGAATTCCTCAGCGATGACGCCACGGTGGGGCAGCGCAAGGACAAAATCAAACAAAAAGGTGCGTCTTGACAAATGGGCCAATTCCAGCTGCGAGTTGAAGTAAGCTGTAATTAGTTTGCTCTGCAGCTTTTAACGCCGCTGAGGTTGGGGCGGACGGAAAAGGCTACATCTGGAAAGCCAGCAGTCTGGACGACACCGAGGATGAAGAGCTGTCGCATTGTCTCTGGGGTAGGACAACTATCAAGATCTTAGGGTTTCGTCTCGTTTCTGCTGTTTGAAATGACAATTTCCCACAATGCCGCATTCTCAAATCCTTTCTTGTTGTCCAAGGCTTGACGTTAAACCCCGATCTTGAGAGTGAGAGCGACGACAGTGAGCCTGATGATCCTGACGATCTTGTCATTCCTTCCCCTGAGCTGGATGATGCCAAAGGTGAGTCAAGCTTACTAAAGACTCGTTACTGCCATCTAGGGACCAATAAAGTCAAGCAAAATGAACGACACATTGTAGCGAGTTTTTACTACCGGTATTGTCTTTTTTGTCCCCACGTGTTGGGCTTCTTTGCCTTGTTCAATCCCCCATGCTCCACCCTGCCCTGGTTGTCATGGTAACAAACCCATACTCACCATTGGCCCAGCTGTTTATATGGGACGTAGTGTTAATTTTATGAGCCATTTTAAAATGTAGTCTCAGTTGTAGTCCAGTTTTGATCACATTTAGTCAACCTCATTCAAAACATTTTATTCGTCTACTTTTAAACTGTCAACATTTTAGTCTAGTTTTAGTCAGGACAATCATTTTACCCGTTTATATATATTTTTTGGTCGGTAAATAATATTGAGCATAAATATCTGCTCTAAAATTTGTTCACATAACATTTTCTCCCATCTTTTTGATGAAAAACAAATTTAAAAAAATAGAGCCAGACATGGAACATAACATATGCATATTTATTTTGAATATTATAGTTCCAAGACAGAGACACCAATGCTTGCATTAAAATAAATACAATATATCTGAAAGGAAACATAGAAGAAAAGCCTCATCTTTGTTCATCAACTAAAATGTCAATAGATTTTAGTATTTATTTCGTGAACTTAATTTTCATCAAAATGTGTGTTGACGAAAATATTTTCGTGAACGGAATTAACACTAATGGGACGGGGTGTCCAGTCACTTGCAAGCCCTCAAAATGGGCTAAGTTTGAAAATAAGGGTGAAAATTGTACTGATTTTTTTTTTTATTCTTGGGGTATATTGACAAAAACATGTCAGCCAACCTGCAAACTCAGTTGATGTTCGTCTTCCTTCCCTTTGAATATGTATACAATTTTACCTGCACGTGCCACTTGGATGTTTTATTAACTATAGACTTTAAAAACATTAATTTTTAACTATTTCTATTAGTTTAACATTTTTCCCTCATTTTTGTTAACAATAGTATGAAAACCTAGATTTTTTTTTTGTACATTTAGAACAGATATAAAATTTGTGATTAATCGTGAGTTAACTAGTGAAGTCATGCGATTAATTACGATTACAAATTCTAGTTGCCTGATGCCCCCTAATTTTTAATAATCTTTTCTTTAAAAAAATAATAATAATTTTAATCTTTTTTTTAAAATATATTTTAAGAAAGGATTATTAAAAATTTGGGGCGCCAGGCGATTACAATTTTTAATCGTGATTAATCGCATGACTTCACTAGTTAACTCACAATTAATCACAAATGTTATATCTGTTCTAATGCAACAACAAAAAATTCTAGGTTTTCATTCTCTTGTTAACAAAAGTGGGAAATAATGTTAAACTAATAGAAACGGTTCAAATTAATTTTTGACGTCTATAGCCGTCAATGGCAGTGAATGAGTTAACGATGACATGGTAGAAATAAGAGAATTCTACTCAACTCAGAATTAATGATACCATGATTGTTATGGAATTGCTTCAACAACTCAAATAAATTTAAACCTCCAGTGTTCCAGAAGGAGGTGCTGGGCACCCTGCAAAGAGGCTTGGACGAGAATATCAGCTGCGACCACCTGGTGCTTGAGATCAACTCCCTCAAGTAAGTTGGAACGTCCGGTGGATGTGCTCACTCTCAAAGCGATCTGATCATGTGTGACTTGTCCAGGTACGCCTACAACATCACTCTACAGGAAGTGATGCAGATACTGACCGCAGTGCTGTTGGATCTCCCATTACAGCATCACAACTCGCAGCTCACCGCATCTCAATACGCTGCCGGCCTTCTGCCGGTAATACACACAAGAAATCAACCCCTATTCCCTTTTGTGATAAAAAATGATCAATTACTTTGTCAAACAAGAAATAATTCCTTTGTTGACCAAAATATAATCAAGCTAATCGTCTTTAATCAAAAATAAAAACACAAATTAGGTCACATTTCTAACAATTTGTGTGATTTGCTCTTGTCAGTTATTGGAGAAATGGGCACCAGTGTTTAAGAATTACGTGAAGAGATCACAGGACCAGCTGGACTGTCTGTCTGCTTTCGAGGATCACTTCCTGGAGCAGGTCAGTCACTGGCCTGCCATGTGCAAGGTAAGCTTATCTGCACGACAACATGCATGCTGCCTGCAAAGGCTGGCAGTACCCGGAGATGGAAAGCTTCCATTGTTTACTTTGTAGATTCTTATGACCATGTACCAACTGGAAATCCTAGAGGAGGAGATGATTCTGCACTGGTTTTCTCAAAGTGTCACGTCAGAAAAGAGCAGACAGATCCGCAAAAACCAAGGGGTAAGTACGCAAAGGTGAAAAATAGTTGACGGTAAATTTCAATGGGAAGTTAAGATGGAGAGTTTGGGAAATGAGCATAATTATCAACTTTTTTTTGTGCGCTATCACATGACCTTAAAATAAATGGTTTGTGGTTGTAATGTGACAAAATGTGTGCTTGATCTGCCTGAAGCTTCAGAAGTTCATCCAGTGGCTGAAGGAGGCTGAGGAATCATCAGAGGAAGATGGAGAATAATCTGCCATTTTTAACGGTCAAAGCAGACTTGCGAAAACTTGACAATGGACCCGCACCCAAGATTTACAACTGACATCCATGTTTGGTTACATGTGTATGCTATGAATTACAAAAAAATGAATTTGAAAGGGAGGAGGCTCTTGGACTGCTTAACAAAAAGTGGAGTCAGAATTCATATTTTAAAAAGCGTAGATAATGAATTAGAACCACACCACTGTTTGATAGCATTTTAATTTAAAATGAATTACAACTCACAAAATTATCCAGTTAAAACATAATTTAAGAGGTAATCATATGACATTTCATTCTTGCCTGTATAAAATAAGAAACACAAAAATAAAATTGCTCAAACATTCCGTGTTAGTGTTCATCCCTTTTTTGTTTGTTTCTGATGAAACTTCATCGGCAGTCTGTTCACACGAATGCAAACTTCACATTTCTTAGAATGGTCAGTTGTCGATAGTTGGCTCAGATAAGACCTTAATTGACAGATGTAAAACATAGTCACATAGGTTAGCTAAAGAGTGGTGTTTGATAATTTCTCAAAAGTATTGGAACACCTGGCTGTTACGCCTACATAGATGGGAACATTTGACAGAAATATGGAGTTGAGCCACAGCTATAATGGCTTTCACTCTTGTGAAAGATTTTGTGGCGTGCTAGAATGTTCTTGCATTCTTTCGGGGGCCTGGCTCACATTTTCATGATAATTTTCTTGGAAATCAAAAGAACAAATCCCTGGTTAAGTGATTTAGAGTTGAGTCAAGTGTTACACATTTTTATCCACCCTGTAGAAATAGTGAGACAACCAGAATAGAGTGAGTTCTGGTAATTGCCCCATGTAGAAAAGAGTAAAAACTCCAAATCGGAAACCAATTTGCAATGAGGAATGCGATACTATTTAGATCTATCATCTTTCCCCATAGTGTCGTAAATAACTCCCGCTAGTACGGAGGCGCCGACGATCCCTGTAAGGGCCGTCAACATCTTCCACATGCTGGCTGATCGCTCATGCCGCTCAATGAAGCTCTTGTAGTCAGTGGGAACCAGGACGTATTCTCTGCCATCTTTCGGGGCCCGCAGCCTCCCGTGGCCCCCCTCCAGAACCACCTCCCCAAACACAGTCAGGTTGCTCCCCACACGTAGCATCTCTTCGCTCTCCTCCATCGCAACCGCTCGCTCCCCGCTGATGCCCTGCAAGACCACGTTCACCAAGCCGTCCTCGGCTCGTCTTACTCGGTGGTAAACCCTCTCCAGGAAATAACCTGAGCCCTCTGAGGGGTCTTGCAACCGCACATGGAAGTCAGAGATGTAGGAGTCAGGACAAATAAGAGAGAAGGGCACAGAGTTGTTGGTTTCTTTCCTGTTTGTTGGCCGAGAGCACCTGTAATCAAAAGTGTTGCTGGACAATGTGTCTGTAGAGTGACAATTAGAAACAATGACCGACTGAATTATAACGTACCATGTTTTAGAGCGAGCGTTCCAGTATTCAGCATGTTCCACAATTTTTATCTTCTGAAGTACACCATAGCATCTTGGCACAAACAGGCTGGTAAGTGGCTTCTCATCTGCCTCGACCAGGCCTTGAAAACAGAAGTCCCGGTTACAGAGAAAAGATCCAAATTCAAAAAGTTTAGCCCCATTGGAACTAATTAATATTACCTTAAGATTCCCGGCCCCATGTTTTCAATACAGTATTCACTCAACATTGGGTTAGGGTCATGTCATTGGAGAAAATAAGTGTTTTATTTGAATTTTATTAAGGGGTCCAAATTATTTCGACCTGGTCGCTGAAGTAACCTGTCACTTTTAACATCTGTAATGTACTTGTACCTTCTATTGCGACATATTGTAGCCTTTTGTGAGGAGATGATTTCAGCAGTGTGGCCAAACGATGATCTGGACGGAATACTGGTATTTCCTAAAACGAACCATTGACACGACCTTGAATACACAGACTAGTTAAAAGAAATGAGAGGTTTAAGTGCTTTAAGAGTGAGTTTTACTTACCTTCAGCTTTACCAACTCCCTTTTCTTATCTTGGTATAAATGATAGAACAGGCCTGAACAGGCAAAACTGGAACCTACTCCAAATAAAATTAGGGGGCTTATAGGGAAGTCACTCATTTCTGCACTCTAACAACAACAACTTGTTAGTTTCTTAAAGTATATATATATATATATTTATTTTAAAACGCGGTAATGAAAATAACACCAGCAAACGGTAAGTACGCGTCGAAGAAGTCCACAACAAAAGCTGTTTTGCTTCATTTCCTCATTCGCGGGTATTACGTCATGTTTGAAGCAGCCAATAAAAAAATTGCCAGTTTCATAGTAAATAATGACCAGAAGATGGCAGCGCTTACCTGTTGAATCAAATGTACACAAGCGGAACGAGAAAGACGTTGGGCGTTATCTGAAAAAGACACCCTTACCTCGAAAAAAGAGATAACCAGAATATGTACGTAAGTCGGAACGCTCTGTAATCACTAAGTTAACGCGATAGTAAAGTAATAATTAATTACAGTAAATATTTGAAAGAAAAACAGTCATAAATGTAAACAAAAAACAGCTGCGTCGGCAAGCGTATGAAAGTGAGTTGCAGGTATCATTGCTGTCCACTTGGGGTCGCCAAACCCACACATACACACCACAGTTGAATAATACGTGGCATGGTGTTGTTATTGAAAGTGTCAGGTAAAGCACTTCTCTCTCCCACGCTGATAAATGAAGCCTGTCATATGTGTTTATATCTCCGGCGTCCATATAATGAGATACTCACAGTTTATTTATCCTGGAGACAGTAATGTGACATGATTCTGCAGTGCTGAATCACTCTGCTAACAGAGTCTGCACAACTGTCATTGTATTGTAATTGCCACACTACTGGTCACTTTATCTTTGCTTGATGACTCTCCACATCGTTTGCACAGCTGTCATTGGTCGGTAATGGTACTCTTACATGATGTCAAGTCTGTACTTACATATCACGTCTTTGATTGTCATAGTTGCTTACTGGAACATAGTGTAGCTCATATGAAGACAAATTCCTTGTGTTTTAAAATACTTGGCCAATAGGTTGGGCAGGACCAAATGACAGAGCGGACACTGGACATGTTAAACAAACATATTTTAAGCATCATTGTACCATATATACATTTTTCTGTCATTTATAAACAATACTACAAGTCTCATTATTCTGCTACAATTTCATAATGACTGGGTGATTTTGACGAGGATACCAAAACCAAAGAGTTCATTGTGTTGTCACAGGAGGATTGCTTGCCATAGGCCTACTCAAAACACTCAAGACAAGTTTGATAACCTCTCCCCTAAGTATAGCGGTTTCCACTCCACGTCTGAAATAACAACGTCACAAATAACTTATATCTAATATTGTCACTGCTGCTAAAAGATATGGGCAAGCGTAAACACAATTTGTGGAGTGAGAGATATTCTGTACCGCCAGCCAATTGGATGGCATAAGTAGACAAACAACCATTCACACTCACTTTCACACCTAAAGGGAATGATTCAACCTTTGCGGATCACCATGACCTGCCGGGATGAATGAGAATCTACACAGACCTCACCTATCACCTAAGGACACACCAACCTTTGTGAAACTGAGAGATAGCCTAGAATAGCTTCCTGCGTACTTGGGACTACACATAGCTAAAATAACAAATATGCCGAAATACTTTTAATTATATGTTAATAAATAGTAGTGATATTTATCTGTGTGACGATCATGATTTCGTACAATCATAGTTATATACAATGATGAAGGTAGAAAACAGATGAATATCAACATGCCACTCTTCATATCTACAAAAGTGTTTACATTCCCAAATGATCATGCCTGCAACATTCTTAGGAAATCACAATGTCCTATCACCGGTGAGCTATTTTTGGGACAGTGGTTCTTGGGGGCGGGCAGGAGCTCACATTCAAGCTCAACCCAAACTCAGACTACTTGTTGACTGTGCTGAGAGTGGAAAAGTGAAATATATTATTTTAATCTGCATTATTACGGAACTCATTTGCATTTTCCTGAAGATATTTATAGTTTATTCAATATCTAACAATGCTTATTGATCCCGTTTATTGTGTGTGTGTGTGTGTGTGTGTTTGTATGTGGCAAAATTAAAACCTAAAACTTAGCAACATGGGAGAATGTAAAGCTAATGTTCATTGAAACGTCATCAATATGCATTCTTTTATGAATGATTATTTGAAGTTGCTGTTTTACAAATGCTAGCACCTGCTTAGAAGTCAAGTCAGGCAGTATTTACACGGCCCAACGTAACTGTTTGTACAATGTGTCAATAGTCAGACCAGCAACATGTAGGGCAGTGGGACAAAAGGCCCACAATCTCTGCCAAACGTTGTGAGGTCACCCATGTTAAGGGACACAAAATGTACTGTACTTCATCCCGAATATGTTTGATGAGTTTGTGGTCAGGACTCTCAAGTTCGTCCATGCCAAACTCACACATGAATCATACCTTTGTAGATGACATCTCCATGGGATCTTGAGCAAAAATAAGTTGTGGGCCATTTATTTCTGCCAATAATATTTAGAATTGGTCACTCATTGTTGAATTTCCCCTTGAATGATTATAATGAATATAATACAATTAAAAATAAATGTTTATAAATTGACACTATTTAGGTTAGACTTACACAATAGTTCGTGTCCTATGCTCACTCACCGTGGGAGGATCTGAACTTAAATAATTATGTAACTTAACAGCGTCAACAGTGAACAGTGTGACAAAATGTTTTAAAACAAGGCATTAAAAAAAACGAATACAATAAAAAGTAGTCTAGCTTAATCCAAACATTTCTGTTCTTCCTACTATACGTAACCTTTTTTAAAAAATTATTTAAAATTGCTCTTGAGGGCCCTCTAGTGGTCGCAGGCCATATGGCAGAGGCTTTGTTTACTTTTGTACTCAAAGTAAGCAACGTTGGATAGCATCATAGCTAGATTATCCTAACCACCTCCTCCTCTCTCTCTCTCTCTCTCTCTCTCTCTCTCTCTCTCTCTCTCTCTCTCTCTCTCTCTCTCTCTCTCTCTCTCTCTCTCTCTCTCTCTCTCTCTCTCTCTCTATCCATCCATCTATCTATCTATCTCCTGTCAGTCTGAATGCACTGTGACACCCAAGAGGGACATTTGTGAAGGGAAACTCAACTGGTATTGAGCAAAAAAAAGACTTGCACAGTTTGAGTCAAATGCTAAATCAACACTGACTTGTATAAATGTTTTTCATATACCTCGCGGCAAGTCTTTGTGACTTGTTGGCTGTCCTACTGTGAGTTTGGGAAGCATTTATGTTGCCTCACATGTGCAGGAACGTGCTTGTCACTTTGAGCTGCGTCATCAAAGTCATAAATAAGTGAAAGATTGTAGACTTCCTTTTTTCTTTCTTTGCTGTCTGTGTACCGACTGCCAGAGCGTGATGTCTTTGCAAACAGCATGATGCCAGCGACACACCGTTTTAAGTGCATGGCTATATATATCTCATGACAATTCCACATCCCCTTTTATTAATATTTCATTTTGTTCCTCAAGTTGTGGAAGTTAATTGGTGAAATCGAAATATGTGTGTGTTTGGATACACACACTCAATGCAGCCTTTTTCCATCAGTCCTCCAACTAATGATTATTATGATGAAGGCTTGACCTTGCGTTCAAGTGTGTTTTCATGATACAAACCCATTTGACAATGATGATGATGATGATGTTGCCCAGCAGCTCATAGGCGAGAGGGGACCATCCAACACAGTCAGCCAGAGATACGGTGTCTGTGTGGGATTGCAAAAGTTATCAACATCAATCAAATCCATAAAAAAAAAACGTATGAATCTTCTTTTTTTTCACAGCAAAATCCTCCTTTTGGAATTTTACAATTTTGCCGTTGGCTCAGTCCCCCCATGATGAGTGTGAGGTGATGAATAAGGTATGTTTTAGGCCAGCAAGTCAAAGCGTTCATGCCAAGTTTCTCGGTATGCACTGTGAATCATTTAAAGACAGCAATGGTTGAGAGGCTTTTTAATGGCCGCTTTACTCACGCTGAGTTTGAGTGTCGAGCATTTTTGGGGTTGTTCACATCAGATGAAAAAAGAAACCTCATAAGTGTGCATACATTTATTTGGGAACATTTGGTGCTTCTCGACAGCCTTTGTGCCAGCGGCTGGGTTTGCATATTCAAAATGTTTTCTTTTCTAATCATATTTCTTAGTAGTAGCTTAATGCGGGGGTTCTTGAGGCATATTGTTGATGAAAAATTTTGCACTCAACTGTATGAGTGTATTAGTAATTTTACTGTGGATGTGGCGTGTAACTTTTTAAGGGGTGTTGAAATGTGTGCAGTTATACAAGAATTCAACATTAGTCACATCATATCAACTTACTTCAAGGCCAAATGAAGTTCTGTCGCGCACTTATGGTGAATTATGACCCACCTGCCTTTTAGGCTTTTTTCGCTAATAGCTAATATCTTTGAACGTAAACATTTCAAGAGCCACATACCATGCAAGTAAATCAACAGTCAGGTGAGCAGACATTGACCCTGGTGAACCGAGCGCAGCAAACAAATCCCTCAAACTTTTGCAGCACAACAGCACATATATGATTTTCAATCCCTTTAGAATTGTGTTTTTTTTCTTCAAAGCGTTCACAAGCCTCGCTGAGTCACCCACTGTGCGGAAAAACAGGCGAGTGAAAATCACAGGTCAAAGCACACGCGTTGAAAACAACAACTCCGACACTATTGTTTGAGCGTGGTTGGAAGTACGTGGGCAGTCAAAATTGTTCACTATGTGCAGACACTGAGGTCACTATAAAAGAGGCACGGACATCTTTGTTTTACGAATTACAAATAATACAAAAGTGAAGCTGTACTGCCAACTAACAACTATACTATAATATCCATTGAGCTCTTGTACTGAATCTCGTTCGCTGATGTGTGCAGCTCACGTGTACCAAATAAATACTACTAAAATACTGAGCATTCTTATCTACAGCTTTGTATACATTATGCCCAGCAGTATACGTGGGAACCAAACTTAGCAGTTCATCTGTATGTCTGCTCCTCTAAGTGTGAAGCAGTAACTCACTTCCTCGAAAAGTCAAGACAGTTTAGTGAATACTTTAAAGCAAAAGTGTCCAGACTTTTTTTCCTTCAAGGGCCACATAGAGAAAAATGGAAGGATGCAAGGGACACTTTGAGATTCTTTCATTTATTAAACGCAGCGAAAGCAAGCAAGCAAGCAATTATCTATTGTTTATATTTTCCAGTTACCGTATTTTGTAAAACTGCTATACAACAGCTTCCTTTTAAAGAGGAAGTCAACCTTAAACATTAATATTGTATGTGACCTCACTAGTCTAAACATGACGTTCTGATTAATATTACATTTATGGAATATAAATTAGGAAGCAAAATCCAGATGACATCGCAGTTGCTCAGGGCTCAGGCAACAACCAATCGCAGCCCACCTGTTTTCTGAAGCTGAGCTGTGATTGGTTGTTAACTGAGACCTCAACAACTGTGATGTCATTTTCACTTCACACCAAGTGGCCTTTTGATATTGATAAAATAAACTTCTGTATTTTGTGTCTTAACTCATATTCCACTAATGCAAAATTAGCCAGAATATGGTATTTTAGACTAGTCGGGCTTCATAGAACATATTGTCAAGAATTTAATTTTCTTTTCTTTTTTTTACTGGATTTTGACAGATTTTGCATGCCCCGTCTTCTCCTCCTTCAGAACGTTTATTAGCTGGAGCGGAATTGGTGCGCACTGTTATGCTTAGCGCCTTCCAACGTTTAAAGTTGGACACGTCTGGCTTTTCTCAGCCTCCTACTGAGTGTGGCCTCTCTCCGATGGACTGTTCAACCGAGTCTTTTTGGATCCTGGAGTCTCGTCTTTTTTTTTGACAGACCTTCATTCCTGCTGGTTACATTTTTTGTTTGGACCGTATGCCTAATGAGTATTCTGGGGTTCACCCCTCTGGCCAAGGGCCCCATGGTCAGCCCCGAGCTTCCCTAAATCCTAAATCCGGGAGGGCCAGGGATTGAGCCCCCCCGTTTGTTAGTCCCGAATGCCTTCGTTGGCATCCCGACGGGGCAGGGGTCACATTGTGGCCAAATGCTGCTTTTGTGCCCAAACTTTGGCTCTCAAGCCAACCCCCCTATGCGTCTCGCTCGTTTTGCTCCGCCGTCGACGGATGGGGATGACGCTCCGGGTCTTTGTTGTCCTGTGAGGGCGCTCCGCTTTTATTTGGATGCTACGTCATGTTTCCGTACATCCACCCAGCTTTTTGTGTCTTACGACGGCCCGAATAAGGGAGCTGCTGTTTCCAAGCAACGCCTCTCCCATTGGATCGGGGAGGTGAATCGGCAGCCGTACCGGGTCTCTGGTCGTCCCCCTCCTCCTGGGGTGCGCAGTCACTCCACCAGAAGTGTGTCTACCTCATGGGCTGTTCTGAAAGAAGTGTCCTCGGAGGACGTCTTTGCGGCCGCTTCCTGGTCGTCGCCTTGCACGTTCTCCAGATTCTACAGTTTGGATGTCACCTCTCCTCATCCACTGCATGTGGTTCGCGGTCCCTGCGGAGGCCCATCTGTGAGGTCCATTTCTCAGGGACTTCGTGACATCGCTGGTATTCAGCGCTCCGTGCTGTTTCAGCACCGCCACCTGGCGGTCGGGAGGGACTCATGGAACCGTAGTTACATAACGTAACTGTCGTTCTATTGCAATAAAACATGTTACTTACCGAAATAAAGATGAGTATCGTCTTTCATCAGAAAAAAAAGTATATTTGTATCTGTTTTCGTTTTGCAGGAGTTAGCATTAGAATATAGTTACGTTGCATCATTATTCACAAACCTGTTGAAAACACTGGGAAAAAGAGCTTGTTGCAGCATGGCCCTGGCTGATCTCTTATTCTCTGCTGCCACCTGCTGGCCGTTTTTTGTAAGAACTACCATTGCTTTAAGCGACCTATTCAGGTTAGAAGCTGCATCAAAGCCTTCTGTATGCTCTAGCATAAAAAAATACATTTAAAACGTATTAATACATTTTTGGAAGTGAAGGACAAAGTATTAAAACACGTACAGTACAGGCCAAAAGTTTGAACACACCTCATTATGACAACTGACAAACACATTTGGAGTTATGCACTTAACAAAAAAAAGGTGAAAATAATAAAATAGATGCATAAATAAATAGCCACCCTTTTCGCTGATGACTTTTTTGCCCATTCTTGGCATTCTTTCGCTTCGCTTCAAAAGGTAGTCACTGAATAGGGTTTTCCAACAGTCTTTAAGGAGTTCCCAGACGTAAGAATGTCAAGCGTATGCAAAAAAGTAACCAGAGCAAAGGATTGCTATTTTGAAGAATCTATAATATAAAACATGTTTTCAGTTATTTCATTTACATAACTCGGCATCAGTTCACACATATTTTTGATGCCCTCCATGAGAATCTCCAAAGTAACCAGCTATGAGAATAAAGTAAATGCATTGCATAAGAAAGTGTGTCCAAACTTACGGCCTGAATGAGTTAAAGGTGACAAGGAAATAGTTGAGGATTTTCAAGATTTTGGGGTGTCCGACGGCCCACTGAACAGCTACCGAATACAATCTTCACATTCAGAACAAACAAAAATAGAGCAAACTGGAGTAAGTTGACCAGTAACTCGAAGATCATCATCATGTTCATGAATCGGATGTTGGCACAGCGCCAAAAGTGGAGGAAAATCTGCATTCTAAAATGGAATTATCTTTGTTCACCGCAGTGTTTTGAAAATCATTTATTATTGTATCTTTGCATATCTATCAATGTCATTTGTAGTATTTGCCGCAGGCTACTGAAAAATGGATGGCAGACTGCAAATGGCCCCTGGGCCGTCCGTGTTAGTGTTAGCGTGTTAGTTTGAGGCTTTCTCTGGGTTTTATTGTGTTACACAGATCATCTGATGATGCTTTCAAGTCATCTTTTTCTCGAAAAAGTGTCAACGTGTAATGTTTTTGTTTTGTTTTTACTCAACAACCTGACAACCGAGTATAGGTGTGCCTAATGTTGTGGCTGCGGCTTCCCTCAATGTCCGTATGTTTTCCCATAACATAAACAGTGGATTTAAGGAATGCATTGAAAGCAACAAACAAAGGATGGAGGAAGCGAAATGGAAGGTGTGCGTAAGGTGTGCCTCGCCGTGCACTCAGCAGGTTTCATTGGCTGCTTGTCACTTGTGAGCACTCAGTGGGAGGAGAACTTCCCCACTAGTGCGGTCCGCGCTGCTCTCCGCGCGCAACATCGCACAAGTCAGCCAAGAGGAATCATCCTAATCTTGTTTTTGCGGGGTTTTTTTTTTTTTAAACGAACCATTGATTCACTTTTGGGGTGAGCAATACACATTTTAAGGATATGTATGCAGAACTTTGGAGGAGCTTTTTTATTCTTTTGCCCTACATGCTGCTGAAACCTGTGAGTACAACAAAACGTACATGTGACCTCCTTTCAGGAATGCTTTATTGTATCTGCCAGTAAGCGTTAGTCCATATGAAACTCAGATGCAATATGCACACAAGACGCGGCTGATTAGCGAAGAGAGTTTGTTTTGGATGCATTGCGCCATTGTGACCTCAGGAGGAAGAAGAACAGCACTGTCATCTTCCTTAACGATGTTTTGTTTTAATAACTTCTTGATATCTTTAATCTGAACAATAGGGGAAAAAAAATAATCTTTTTTTCCCTGCTGTTGATGTTTTTGTAAACTTTTTTGACCTGAAGGATTTCGATTCCATCATTGTAACATGGATATAGACTCACTCAGTCAGCTGTGTGCTCGTCACACCCTCCTAAAATTATAAATGGTCTGTCATGTCTCTGCCACTTATGTGTTTTTATACCCGGTTTGGACCCGGGATGTAACGGTCTTCTTAACGCGACACCATGGCAACAGCCTCCTTTGTCTGTCTCCTCACTTAGCGGTTTCCAGCATCCTTAGCTACATTGGTCTCCTGTGGAGAAGCATGTATGATTTATGTGTGAATTCAACAGTCAGGCGAAAGCCCGAAAATAGCACTATTGGTTTGAACGCTGACAACGCTTAGAGCATCATTAGATTTGTTTATCAATAATTGGCCATAAAGAATTATCTTTCAGTGTCTTGATTGGAATCAAACATCAATAAAACTCCCCCTAAACTATGCACTCTTATTTTTATATTTGTTATTTTTTTAAATAAATAAAAGCCACAAGCCTCAAACGGATGTCTCTTTATTACCATCATAAAATACTGTACATTTGTGTAAATGAAGACTCACAATGAATGCCATACTCCTAATCGATGCCTGGTGCATGGGCTATATTTTCGTAGACAGCTGGACACGGCTGGTCCGCCGCCGTTGGCATCTGGCAATTTGGCCTGGAAACAGACGCATTTTCATTTTCGTTTGCATGTCTGTGAATTTGGTAGACACGCTACGCCTCCCTGGCCGTTCAGGCGCACCAAGCTGTTGTGCGCCCTGGCGTATCGGCAATTGGGTGACAAAAAGTAGATACGGTTTTAGAGTCGGTAAAACCAGGTCTAACTAAGTAGCGCAGGTTGTGTAACGCGATTTTGGTGGATGTTATGTGGCGGATGTTGTCTATTTCTTTAATAAATATGACAATAACGTGGGGCAATCCCCTCTGAATCATTGTAGAACCCAATTAAAGTCAACCTTAAACATTTCTTGACAATAATGTTATATGTGAGCTCACCAGTCTAAACATGACATTCTGATTAATATTACATTTGTGGAAAATTTGAGTTATGCAGCAAAATCCAGACATTTTTATCCATCTCAGGGGGCGGCCATTTTGCTACTTGCTGTCGACTGAAGATGACATCACAGTTGCTCAGGGCTCAGGCAGCGACCAGTCACCGCTCACCTGTTTTCTGAAGCTGCGCTGTGATTGGTTGTTACCTGAGACCTGAGCAACTGTGATGTCATTTTCACTTGACAGCAAGTGGCAAAATGGCCACCTTCTAATATTGATAAAAACTGCTGGATTTTACTGCTGAACTCATATTCCACTAACGCAATATTAACCAGGATGTTATATTTAGACTAGTGGGGCTGCATAGAACATGATATTATCATGATTTTTTATTTAATTTTAATTTAATTTTAATTTTTTTGTGGTGGGGGTGACTTCCCCTTTAATTAAATTAATTATAATCATTATCATTTTTTTTGTGTTGAGAGTGTTCAGTATTGTTCATTCGGTAATCTTTCCGATTCGACATGTCATCATCATTGCTCTCTCTCTTTTCCCCCTTTTTTTTCTCTTTTTCTTTTTTTTTGTATGTGCGTGAGTATGTGCATGTGCGGGCGTGTGTGTGCATATGTGCGTGCGTGTGCTCATTAATTCACCTAAAACCTATTGAAAATCCCATACCGTTCACCTAAACCGAATACTTCAGAATCCAGCTCGTCGTGAAGTTGTCAGGAGACCCGAGGAAGGATCAAAGAAAAGTGAAAATCCAGCAATCATTACCATCTTAATAGCACCGCTCTGACCGTGTGGCTCAACTATTGGGGGGGGGGGGTTCAGAAACGGACACACAGTCGTGGGTGCAAAGAGGTCTCCAACTGTGCACGTCACATGCACGGCCGACTGCATCATCCACAGGGGGAGACCTTACAGTTTAACTGCCAATGTCATACACGGGCCTCAGCGAGTCTATTTTCTGTTTCCGCTAATGATGGGACACGCTGATCAATAAACAGTGTGCAGTCATTTTTGCAAGATAATAGAATTCTAGAAGTAAGACATGCTATTCCATTGAGGAGTAGGCTACACTTGCCCTTACCTGTTCGACTCTGATTGCTGCAAAGTGTCGCACATATCAAAGAGGTCTGGCTGTTACCTTGTGGGGACGAAGTGGGAGTCATTTGGACTGACAATGTGACGGAAGACAGCTGAATTGTATCAGTCTGATTTATGTTTATAAGAGAGTCGACTCATCGTCGAAGTAACCGCAATATCTCCTGCAGAGGGTCTGTGTCTGATAGTTGCGCATTCACCCCCATTGCTGTGGGCACGCTCCACCTCTTTAAAATATGCAAATATGGTGACTATCGTGGCTGAATTACTGTCCGGAAATGGATTTTTTGTCTCAATATGCCAGATGAGGGAATTCACAGCTGCGCAGGTGTGGCTCATTTCAGGAGACGATCATTGAGATTTCACCTTGATATAAAAAGCACTCGAGAAAGAATCTTCATCTTCTCCCCTGCACTTGAGTCATCATGCTGAGAATTGTACTGTATGCCGTCTGTTTGCTTTACAGGTGATTTCCATGCAGATTCAGATGTGCGACATGATGAAGGAGCTAGACAAGGAGAAGGATTTGTGTGAGGCTCAAATTGAGAACAAAACAACAGGTATGTGGACGGCCAACCTTTCTTATACTCTTGTCCCATCCTTATTTGCCATTTCAACAGAATGTCAGGATGGAAGTGACAAAACTGGCTCAAAAAACAACAAAGGCTGTTCAAACCTCCCCCGGCATTATATCTTGCATGGTTGCACATACTTTTACTCCTCCTGCCAGATCATCATGTGGGCTTAGATCAAATTCCTAAATAAACAACTTGGGTTATCAGAGTTTTCATGTTCATTAAGTGCCTTTTAAAGCAACAATATGGTGCAATCGTACTTTAAAATGAAATATTCCAAATAATTGTGTTCGCTTATAATATGGAGAAGAATGTTACGTGAGGTGTGGTATTACGATCCAAACGCAGACATGACAAAAATACAAAGTAACAACAGGAAGCAGGACTGGATTTGACAGAGGAACCTTGACGAAGAACCTCGAGCGAACTGGATGCTTTGTCGAAGAGGGATTGGAAACCTGCTGAAAGAAAGCTCGGCTAAGGAATCTTGTCATACTGACAAAAGTGTCACTCAGAAACTCCAGCGAGGGCAAGCCTCAATTCTATATGACAGAAATAAAGCCAATGTGACAAAATAAGAGGGTCGAGGCAAACTTTAATTAAATGTAACTTCTAAAATGCAAAATACCAAGCCACTGATGACGTTTTTCCTGTTTAACTCATTTGCTCCCAAAAACGTATAAAAACGTTCTATGGTAAATATTGCCATGGTCCCAAAAACGTACTTATACGTTTTTGTTTTATGCTATAGCATTGACAAGGCTTTGATGCAGCCTCTCACCTGAAGAGGATGGTTAAAGCTATGGTAGTTATTACAAAAACGGTCAGCAGATGGCAGCAGAGTATAAGGGATAAAAAAAGCTATTTTCCACAGTGTTTTAAATGGATTTGTGAATAATGATGAAATTGAGCTATATTCTAATGCTAAGTGCTACTTTTTTTCCCTGATAAAAGAAGAGACTCTAATCTTTCCTTTGGTCGGTTCCATGTTTTTATAGCAAAAGACCACAATATTCTGTGGGCCTTGTAAAATCAGTCAAAATCCAGTAAAACAGCCGGGAGCGAAGGGGGTTGCTTCAGTGAAAATGGCTGGGAGTTAATGAGTTCATCTTAAAATGGTTTACCTTAACCAGAAACCCGGTTGCAAATGTCACAAATGGTCACAAAGGAAAATTGGATAGAGTGAATCCACAATAACCAAACCGCAAAGTACACTATAACGCATTCAATGAAGTGATTTCTACAAAGATCCTAAGGGTGCAATGCACACTGTTGTCATATTGAAGAATGAAATAAAATGACATCCACCACTCACACCCGCGGAGCTCAGAATAAGACTGCCTGCACCTCAATCAAATCCACCAAAATTGCATTACACTACCTGCGCCACAACTTAGACCTGGTCTAAAGATTTGTCTACATCCTGCCACCAATTTTTACGCTGTAGGGTTGCACCTGCACGAAAATCAAGATGCGCCACTTTTTACACCGAACACACATGCACAGGCTATTAAAAATGGCAGCCCTGAGTGACAGTGGCTGTTTGTTAGTTTGCAGGCTATTTTCTGGCTCACACAGGATGATTTAAAATGTTAAACGGAACGGATGGGCAATATCACACTTTTTTTTTGGGGAACATCAGCGATGGCTGCGATTGACTTGCAATCAGTCGAGAGTATACTTACTCTGCCTCTGAACCAAAGTTAGTTGGGATAGGCTCCAGCTCACCCTCGACCTTAATGAGGACGAGCATAATAGAGATGGATGGATGGACACCATTCACGCTTGCACGGAGCTGCATACTGAATTGTTTTCTCATTGGCTTGCTTTCAGAGCCTGGAAGATGAAAGACGCGGCGGGAAAAAATGTCAACATTTATGTACTGTTGATCCTCGCCAATATTGGTTGAGCACTTTTTGTGTACTTTTGCAAACTAAATCAGTTACTGATTTGTTTTGAGTATGAAATGTGCGGTAGAAATAAATAAATAAAGACACCAGAAAGCAAAATGACTGAAGCAAAACCCCTCGTCTCTGCACTTTAAAATTTTTTGTGCCTGTGGCTCGAAAAGCACTCAATTAGAGGCAGTAGATCTTTGCCGAGGTCAAGCAATCTAAAACATTTCCCGTTTTAATCATTTCAGTGAAAATCTTGACATGGTTTATGACAACATAGCTCATCTTTCCTTTTCTTGATTCCCTTAAGTGTTCCTGCCACTGTATTACCAGAGTAATGCGCTTCATGTCAACCAGCCAAACATTTCACCGATAACATAATGAGCAGATGTAAGTTAAGGTGCGGTGACCCACTTTTCTATCCTGCGATCAAATGCACGGTGGAAAGTCCCAGCCAACTGATGAATTCAAATCAGAGTATGTAACAAAGGACAGGGAGCTTTTTCATTAGTCATGGTGGCAGCTTAGTGTTAACTAAGGTGATCTGCTGTTATGGATCTGATGTTCTGGCTGCCATGGCAACGCTAATTCTGATGCTGAACAACTTTGACGGTAGAAATATTTTTAAGCAATGAAATTTATCATAATTTTTTTTTTTTACTCTAGTCATTTTATGTGTGCTGTCCAGGTTGCAGTGGTACGTGGGACAAGATCACCTGCTGGCCAAATGCTGATGTTGGGGAGGTGGTCACCATCTTGTGCCCCAAATATCTCTTCTACTTCTCCAGAGAGATTCCAACACGTAAGAAAGGACAAAGTTTTTAGAAAATGGATGGATGTTTTTTTTTGCCGATTAGCTGGGAAAATCACATGGTTAATTTGTCTTAATGTGAATTGTGTAGTGGCCATTTTAACGTCAGTTTAAAGCTACACAAGCCTCTAATCACTTTTATTGTTACAAATCATCAAACCATACAAAGTTGTATTGGACTTGAGCATAGAGAATGCAAGCTGATGGAGGCTTTAATTTACAGTATTTATTGGCGCTCAGCGATAAGCATCTCGTTCTTCGGTAATCATAACCTCCCTTTTTAGTGTGGCCGTTTCAAATATTTGCGGCAGTTGACCTTGTATCATCATGCAACACATGATTGCGAGATGATGACAAGTTTAAGTTATCTTTATAGTTATTGATGCCCCGCCCCTTTATATCAAATTGTTAAATCACCTGGCACGATGGCTCAAAGTCATAAAGAGAGAAAAACATTTCTCATCTCAATTCTGTACGTCATCCTGTCATTAGAGACACGCCGTATCTTTATTTATCTATTTATCCTGCTCTAATTCAGTTTCAGCCTCATGGGGACGTAGCTAATTATGTGGAAGTGACACCGTTGAGATTTCGATGCTTGTAGAGCAGCGTGATTGAGATTAGTCCCACTGAGGTTTGCATGTATTGCAATTTGGAATTAAGTATTATGCCTACTTTCTTCTGCGCAATCACGTTCAAATTGTGCTTTTCATCTGTCGGAGAGGCCTCTATTTGGTTTATTACCCGGGAGAATTTACATGAAAGCACAGAGCTGTAATTTGGTGTTTTGAAAGTCCTGGCGTGTTGTTTTTACAGTGCATTTGTGAAAAATATTTCTGTAATGGTTGTTCAAAGAACAGCGATCCAAGGATTATTAGGTAGCTATTTAATGGGCTTTTAAATCAATTCAAATGGCTAATTCCCATACCTATATGGTATTCTTGATTTGACCCTCTATCAGGTAGGGGGCGATATTCTGTGACTTGGCTGTTTCTCTACAATCAGCAGAAAAAAAAGAATCAGAATAATGAAAATTACAAGTTAAATATTAGAAAATGCAATTCCTGTAGAAATTGCGTGGGAATGCTGAAAGCAATGATGAAATGAAAAATTATGGAAGCATGTCAATTGATGCGGAATGCTTTGGAATCAATGAATATAATGGGATGATATTGAATGATATAAAATAATATTGAACAACGTGGAAGCAAATGGAGAGTTTTGAATGGCATAGAAGTATGTGGAATGGAATTTAACATTTTTGAATGATATGGAATGTTGTTTAATTCATTGTAATTATGTGTAACAATCTGAACAGTTTCAAGTTGGAATGTTACATTAAGTCAAAAGTGTAGAAATTAGGGGGGGTGGGGGTGGAGAACCCAAAAAATAAATACATTTGGATTAAATGAAAAAAAGTTTGGCTAGGGATGCGCTGAACAGTTTTAAGTTGGAACTATGAGAATTGATCAAAAACAGGAAAATACCCCCTCCCCAAATAAAAAAAAAGTTTTTATTTTTGAAATTTTGAAAAGTAAATTTTTTTGTAGTGACGAGCTGAAGAATTTAAAGTTGGAACAGTTTAAATCAATCAAAAAGTGTATAAATTAGAGGAAAAAACAACATAATAAATGTATACTTTTATTTTGAATTTTTTTTAAAAGGTATATATATATGCTTATATTTAAAAAAAGAAATTGGAAAAAAACGTGTCATAGCAATGAGCTGAACAGTTTTAAGTTGGAACTATGAGAATTGATCAAAAACAGGAAAATAACCCCCTCCAAAAAGTTTTTATTTTTGAAATTTTGAAAAGTACAATTTTTTGTAGTGACGAGCTGAAGCATTTAAAGTTGGAACAGTTTAAATCAATCAAAAAGTGTATAAATTAGAGGAAAAAACAACACAATAAATGTATACTTTTATTTTGCAAAAAAAGTATATATGCTTATATTTTAAAATGTTGAAAAAAAAATGTGTCATAGCAATGAGCTGAAGAGTTTAAAGTTGTAACGGTTTGAATCGGTCAGATTCAGAAATATTGAATGTTGAATGTCTCATTGGAAATTACTTGCAATTTTGTGGGTGCAAAATTGTGGAAAAAGTGTGACATTTTGGAATGAGTAAAATAGCCAAACTGAGAATATTTGGGGATCCACACTGAGTATTAAGTATTAGTAACTATGGGACAAGGCTTGTGGAAAAAGTTCATACTTACTGCTATGCTGCAATTAAATAGTACGCTCATGACACTCCCATTTAGCTATAATAAGTAACAGTATTGGAAAAACAAGAGTGCAAACTCCAGGCATGTCAAGTTGAAGTTTGATCTGGTGCCCCCGGCAGAGTCGGTCAAGTTGGGGGTCGTTGGTCTCGCGACGCATCATATCCACGCCAACTGAGGATTAATCACCAGCATGCGAAAGGTTCATTGCTGCAAAGACGACTTGATGCGGACCTGAGAATGAAGGGAGCTCTGGGGAAAATAGGGAAAGGAGAGGAAAGTCCCGTTTGGAACGGAGAGGAGTATTTTACACATACTGTATGTGAAAAGAGCAGAGACAAAAAGGGGGCCTAAAAAGAAAGTAGGGGACGGAAGGGAAGTTAACTCAATTATGCTGCAAATCAACAAATCATTGCAGGTCTCTGCTGGAGGAACTTGTTGTGCTCGGGTTATTTTAGTGAGGGCTTTGATTCAATACAAGCTGTGGCGGCCGGATAACAACCTCCTGCATTTTGCTTAAAACCTGAACGGGTTGAGTTGAGTTTTTCAAATGCGCTGTTACAATTGTAGATCGCTGGCTGTTCTTGAGCAAGCGTTACAAAACATGGCGCCACTGACATTCAGGGACCAAGTCATAAATGGAGCAGTGATAGAGAAGTTGCCTTTCACATGAACTCTTTACCTAGTTATTCGAACAGCATTTCTTCTCTTTTTAAAACTCACCCTGCTGCCAAGTTGTCATAAATGAGCCGGAGCGGATCATTTGCATGCTTATAGAATCTTCCTGCCTGAGAGGTGAGGTTATAAAAAGCTTCATGTAATCAAAACGATGCTGGGTGATTAACTGGTTTGAGCTCGCCTTGTTGTCGTACATGGCACTGACTTGGGGGATGATGAAAGCATTCTTCTGGCAGCCCCTCAAACATGCCAAATCCAGCGGGTGCACGGGCTACAACAGCAGGGGCTTATCATCTCCTTTGTGTCTTGTCATGTTGTTTGAGCCAGTTAAATCTCCCTCTTCTCAGGTATTTGTCAGTCCAACATACGTTAATGCCAACTATTTTCTAAGAATCGGATTGTTGGTCATGTCGCATCTCGGGCTGCAGTTGATAGCGGCTGCAGAGTGATATGGTTGGGGAATAACTGGAATTCGTAAAGCTGTATTCAGTACATGGATTATTTTTTTTGCAGCTTCTTTTCTTTGCGGACAGGACGACATTTATTTATTTATTTATTTATTATCCAGTAGACAAAAGCAATTTCATTGTTTGCTTCTTATCCCTTCGTACAGAATTAGATGTACCTCATGCGTTTTGAAAGAAGGGGTTCCAGTCTAATTAATGATTAGCGTGTCATTTGAATACTGATACACTTGTATGCAAAAGTATGTCTTCAAGAAGTGACACTTCATTAGGTATGTCTTCACTTCTCCGTTGTTGCCTCACAAGTCAAGATAAGTCACATTGTTACCCTCCTAAAATAATGACCTAAGTCTTTTTTTTATGTGTGCAGAAAACATGACAAACTAATCATTTCATCTGGGGGGTAAAATTGAAAAAAGTATCTGTTTAACTAAGGATTTAGCCAATCTTACCAAGCAAAAATGGGAGTTTTAAAATATAAGGGTTAAATTTTTTGTCAAAGTGTCATTTTAACATTGCCAGAGTTAAATGGTGTCCAGAGTATGTGTTATTTCACTGAGTTGATCACCGACATTGTAAACCGACAGAGTCAATTTTACTCTAAACAGAGTAAAATTGACACTTGGAAGAGAGTAAAATAAATACATTAATTAATAAATAAATAAAAATAAATAAATTAATTAATAATTCACTCAAGAGTTGAGGAACAAACCCACAACTTCAGAATGGGAGACACGCAGCTCTTGCTGCGTGTTAGAATATCGCTCGTGTCAGCTGGAATCGTAACGCCAAGATATCTCCTTTTGGATATAAGCAAACAGTAGGAGTGGCATAGCTCATGTGATAGAGAGGCAAGCTGAAGGTCGTGAGTTTATTCCTCAACCCTTGAGTAACTTTTTTGGGTTGTTGCTTTAAAATAAACTAGTCACATTTAGTCCAAATGTCTCCTTGCAAAATTTACTTAGAATTTGTGAGTGAAAAAATCTTGAATAGTTTTTTTCATGATCTAGGCAAATTCTCTCGTACACAATAAAACTACTTTGAGTAAAACTTACTCTGAATACCAAATGGAGCCTGTTAGGAGTAAAAATTAACTCAGCAGAATTTACTATGTATAGTGTGAATTTTACTCCTCAGAGTGTTAGATTAACTCGAAACGAGTCATTTTCCTCCTTCTCCTGGGAAATACTGACACATAAAAAAAAAAAGTACTCTCTCCTAGTGTTAAATATTTAATTATTTTAAAAACATTGGTTTAACTCTGTATTCAAATCAACTTTGTGGAAGTCAATTAAACACTGGGATGCTTAAGGGGGGTCCAAATATGACTTAAGCCATTAAAAAAGAAAAAAAAAAGTGACAATATTAAAAGTGTAACCTTTACAAAGATAACAAGAATGACATTTTAGTAGAGTGCAGAGCTCTGTGAAGGTTAAACTCTGAAAGACAACAAACATATTACAGAAAAATGACATTTTAATATCTTGTATACAAACAATTGTGTGTCTGGAGTGCCTACCCACGGCACATATCAAGTGTGGAATTCAACAACCAAATAAATCTTGATATATCTTTCTGTTTCAGAAACATTTGCGAGACAGTGGGCCTTACTAACACCCCCCATTTTATAGCCAGTAGCAAATGCAAAAAAAGAAAAGAAAAGAAAAGAGAAGAAGCAGTGATTTAACTTTATGCCATGTGGACCACATTTTCCAAGGTTGACGGATTTTTTTTCTCTTCCCAGATGAAAGACGCTTTCTCTTAAGAATCTCCTGATTTACAGTACATGATTCAACTTCAGTCCAAGTTCAAGTAGTAAAACAAATGAGAGTGTATTTGCTTGTACGAAGATGGCGCAATACCCAGAATGTGCACATTAACATAAATGTGACATTCATCACGAGCTTTCCAAAGCGGTCACTGTAGAGAAAAGTAAAAGTAGATCACACGCAATTGGAAATTCTGCTTTTAATGTTTCTATCATGGGTAGGCTGCTGCCATGTAAGCAACCACCTAAAGAAGAGCTGCAAAGTGACTTCAAGCGCTGTGTTTATGTCAAGACCTTTCTACCAGGAAGGTCTTGTGACCACACGTGAGCAGTTGTGGGCTTAAACCTGGATCAGGCGCCCCAAGCCCGGAAATAACCGGGTTCACTCACCGTGTGCATAAAGAGCTGATGCCTTGCCATGTTTGTGACGTCATCAGTGCCATGAATGATCCAATCACAGACGTTGTAAAAAAAAAAGAAAAAAGAAGACAAAATCATTATTGATATTGGACCACAACTACTTTTCCAATGAGAAGCCAACAAACTTGGCCATGTCGGGGTTAAAACAAGTCAACTAAAAAATGATCACGGACACTGAAAACCAAAAGTGAGAAGCATCAGGGAGTCTAGTTGAAATGTGCCCAGTGCCGCTCTTCTGTGAAGATGTTCCGACAATGCGCATTTCTTCAAATGCAAGATGAGCACAACGTGCTCAAAGCCTCTTCTGCGAAAGTCTGAATGGTGCCGGCTGACAATAGTGTGTCTCAACCAGATGATTCTATTGAATCCATGCGGAGAAGGAGAGTTGTCAAGCATGCCTTTGTCTGCATTTTTATAAAGAGGCACTACCGGGCACTTTCTGAAGTGAATAAAAAAGCCTGCAGAAATTCTCAAGTGCTTGCCCAATTCAGATTTCCTGACACTAAAATGCTAAATTATAACTCCTTGTTCAGCCATATGGAGTTGTTGAAGAAAACAAATGCTAATTTGCAAGTCCGTGAGCCCCCGCACATTCCCGACATGTAAATTGTGCTGATTATGATGGACACAAACCTGTTGGCTATTGTCGGTCGGCTCTTGACTACCTGAGAAGACCCCTCAACTTGTCAGCAATATTTTGCAATGACACTCAAGCAAGCAAGATAACTGGAAAAATATATTTCATAAAAATGATCTAGATCTCGACACTTATTTTAAGTGCTGGAGATGTATAGTTTACTTCTTCTTCTTTTTTTATTTTTATTTTTTAAAAGCCTCTTACACTCCAGTGAAAACAGCAGAGGCCCCAGAAATGAACCCTGTGGAACACCATATGTTCTGTTATACATACACTTCATTTTGCACATATTCATCTGATCACTTTCTTTTTTGCTTGACCTAGTTACTATGAAGACAATAACGAAGATTAACGTCACAATAAATGAAGTCACAAGTTGACTACTAAGTGCACCAATTCCGTGATCACCTGCAGCCAATGAGGGCCAAGCAGGCGTATCTCACAAATCATTTGAGTTGGGTGTGTGTCTTCACCTCTGCCGAACCCCTGAAACGGACTCATCAAAACACTGGGGTTCATTCAAACCCATGTTGAGGACCCAGGTTGGCCTTTATAGAAGAGAAAAATACACTGTAAAAAAAAATATATATATGAAAAAAACCTAGTAATTTTAAAGTAAGTAAAGTACATTTTTATGTTATTTCACAGTATTTTTCTGGTGCCCCAGCTGCCGGAAATTTTGATCTTTTTTTTTTTACAAGAAAGTAATTTTCTGTTATTTCACCGTATTTTTCTGGCGCCTCAGTTGCCAGAAAATTACCGTTATTTTTAAATGAGAAAAAAAAAATCTGTTATTTCACATTATTTTTCTGGTGCCCCAGCTGCCGGAAAATTTGCGGGTTTTTTTTACGAGAAAAAACATTTCTGTTATAAACAGTATTTTTCTGGTGCCCCAGCTACCGGTTCCTTGTTTGTGTCCAGCTTTCTCCCTCCATTAGTTCATTTCCAAGTCCACGTCTAACAACTATATATCCCCCTCATGGGACAAATAAAGGACTTAGTGGTATTTCTCTATTCTGAGCTCTTGGCTAGTATACTTTCTGAGCTTTATTTTTTTGGTCTGAAGACCACCGGCTCTCTCTCTCCTACGACTCTTGTGAGTCAGATGTACATGAACCTTTGACTTGTACCCCCACAGGCAGGGCAGAGTATAAATACCTCTTACTGACTTCCTGGGCTGTTTTTCAAGTTGGAGTAATTACCAGACAGATAGAGGCAAATGCATGTGGGAACTGTCCTGGTATCGTTGCTGATCCCTTTCAGTCATACTTCCCATTTCCTTTTAGCGTTTGGAAGCATTCCAGTGAGAATGCGTGTGTGTGTGTGTGACATAATTAAGTGTGAGCAAATGCAATGGTTGCTTTCCTTGCGACTCACACAGCTGCAGCCAACACACAATACTGAGATGAACTGCTGTCTGTCTGTTTGTCTGTCTGCTCATTAGGTAACCTGTCCAAGACGTGCACTGCAGATGGCTGGACTCCGATTAGCATTGACTCCTATGTAATGGACTGTGGCTATAATCCCAACAGCACCATGGATGATGATGACACGGTCGGTATGGCAACCCCACACATGCTGACTTTTTAGCCACAAACTAAATGTGTCTTCTTGCAGGAAGACTTCTTTGACACCGTCAAAGTGGGTTACACCATCGGTCACAGCGTGTCGCTTATTTCCCTCACCGTCGCCATCATCATCCTGTGCCTCTTCCGGTAAGGAGATCTAGCGACACCTTTCTTCCCTTCCCTCCATTGAACACGACAAAAGCCTCCTCATCACCCATCTTACTTCCTGACCTTTTACAGTGTTTGTCACCTCGTGTGCAGGACTCGCATCTAAATGCTTTTGCAACAGTTGCCAGACAAGGAAGCAGCTATAAAGTGCAACCACTTAGCGAGGGAGCTGCTGTTGTGCACAGCATGTTTCCTCCTGACCTTCTGTTTGCACACAGAGAGTATGTGTGTGCATGGATAAATGACACAAGCACGAGTCATTACAGTAAGTGATCGTGGGGGCGCGGCCACGTGTAAACACATCACTGTTTTCGGCCATGTGTGTGCATGTATGTGGAGGGTTAAACAGCAAGGGATGTGTTTACTTGTCGCCGTTGTGAAATGCCAATGGTTTAGACTATGGAGGACACACACAGGATGTGAGCAGTGTTTTCTGTTAATATTGGGCAGCTGGATAATGTTGTGTGAGGTCTCAACCCAATGATTTACACACTCCTCGTCGCAAGTTTGAAACTCCGAGAATTTTTCACTGCAGGACATTCCACAATGTCGAGAGTAGGTGCAATTCATTTGCAATATTTACAGGGATTGATGATAGACGAGGGACTGACTCAACAATAGGTTTTCGAGATACAAGCCATCATTTGACTGATTTTGTGTTTTAACTTGTGAGCACAATCTTGAGACGTGAGTGCTCACTTCACAACAAGGAGCAGTTTGGCAGATAGAATTAGTTAGCAATTCTTAAAATAAAAATAAAAAAGGCTTCAAGCTGTTTACTGCTGCTCTTTATTGTCTTCTCTGTCTCCATATATTTGTTTTATACGGACCCCCGGTAACAATTAGACAAACAGCAGAAGGAGCAGCATAATAACCGCTGACCATTAAAAAAGTGATGACATTACATTCTTTATATTCTTTTACATTATTTCATTCATTAGACTGTAGCAAGGAACTTTCAGTTTACGTTGATTATGGCGCCGCCATATGGACAAAGTCGGTAACGTTATGCCAGAAGGAAGACCACGTTTCTCATGAGGACAAGCGGCATTGCGGCATTCTTGAGCTCACGACTTTCAAATTGACTTCCGTCTTTGTAACGAATGGATAAAAGTGGAAGTGACGTATGCCATAAAGCAGTCAGCACATTTGTAGTTTTTTGTGCGGCAGTGTTCCTACCATCCTCCTCAAAGTTGTTTAGTGCCAGTAAAAATGATAGAGACCCCCTCAGGCCATGGCAAAGGTACCATTCAACTACTTTTAAGTCGGTGTTTCATCAGAAGAGCTATGAAAGTATTTGATTAAGGTTGAAAAGTTCCTTAGTGCTACTTTAATGGCATTTACATTAATTTCAATGGGGAAACATGATTTGTGATAAGCATGTTTTGAGTTACGAGTGTGGTCACGGAACGAGTTAAACTTTTATCTTAAAGCATTTATTCGTGCAGGTCAATAAAGATGCTGTCTCTTGTAGTTTTTATTAGTAGTTTGTTGCTCTTGCAGCGATTGTGATTATCTGCCAGGTATACATACAGCAACAATTTGCGCTGAAGAACTTCATTGTTTATGGAATTTGACTGTCTTCAACCAAAGACATTGGCTGACAATGTACAGTAGTTTTTATTTTTTATTTTGGGTGTGGGGGCTTTTACTAAAAATGGTCTATTATTTCTTTCTACTTACCGGGCATGTCAGTTTATGAATAATAGTGCAGATATACACACAAGTTAATGTTATAAGAAGATTAATGTAGTGGGAAATAGCCATCCCAGCTAATATGGCGCAGCACATTAGTGCGCCAAGATAGATGATCAGGTGTGGCGTGGGAAATTATCCAATTTCATTTAGTAGTAAATGAAATGGTAAATGGTACTAAATGATTATTTATTTACTACAAATAATTCATTTATGGAGACAGGCAGAACAATTAATTGTGCTTTCAATTCCACTACATACTGTATTTATATTGTAAAATGCATATTCATTATTTCTGTACACAGTATTCGTTATACACTTTTTTGGCGGTGGGCTGTCACAATTTGGCACATTTTTATATTTTTTCAAAAATCTATTCTTTTGGTCCGTCTACACGTGTGGGTATCATTTTGACGAATTATCAAGTGTTGGCAATGGGTTGCTTTCTTTAGTTGAACAAGAATGCCAATTTTGGGTTCGACTGAAAAGTGACGATTTTAGAAAGGTTTTGACTTGACAACAGTCATTTATTCCTTGGCTCATTAAGAGTGGGAAAACTGGGCTGAACAAATAATTTGGAACACATTTCAATGTTAGATTTTTGGAGAGGAGAGATATTTATTGTTGCAATACAACAGCATTCTATAGGCTCTATTTTTGAAGCCAGAGCAAGTCTAGCACAAATCACATTTTCGCAGACTAGCACACAGACGCTTTAGTCCACTGAATTTGTTCAGTGAATTGCTTTCTACAATGTTTGATGCACGCTGTTGTCATTTTTATGAATGACATCCAGCACACATATCGTTCAAATTCACCAAAATTGCATTTCACTACTTGCACCACAAGTTAGACCTGATTCCAGCGGACGGCAAGTTTAGTCTATTTCCAGCCGCCAAATGTTCACTCAGGTCAGAATATGCACCTTAATCAAATTTGTGTTACACCACCTGCGCCACAACTTAGACATGCGTTTAACTGGTCTAATGATTAGTCTACTTCCTGCAAATTCCTAATTCCATTCCATTGTGCGCTGTCCATGAACATAGAGACCTTACACTCACACTGAAGTTGTGTTGTGTTACAGGAAGCTGCACTGCACGAGAAACTACATCCACATGCATCTTTTTGTGTCCTTCATTCTGAAAGCCATCGCTGTCTTCATCAAGGACGTGGTCCTGTATGACGTCGGCGAGACGGAAAGTTGCCATTCCTCTGTGAGTAAAATACTGAAACACTTTTAATCTTACTAACAGACATTGCCTTTGTTTGTGGATTTTGTAACGAGTCCTGCATATGCATCAAAGTGCAAGTCAACTCCTCTCTAACCTTGACCGCATCTCTCTGAATGAATTATTGGCTGACATTAAAGCGTTGTCTTGAAGTTTGCTTAGCCTGACAGTGGGTGTAACAATGTTTGCCAAGTCCTCTCCACTCCTAAAGTGCTCCCCATTCATTTGTTCAACAGGATGTTGTGAGAGTTCCTGTTTGCTGAACATTAAGTCGGAACATTTGTCAATAAATCACATTCAGTTCTGTTATGGCGCAAAACATAAAGACAAACCATGCCAGAGCACGGTCTGGAATTTCAGGATCAGGAGTTGCTGCTACTGGTTTTAATGTAGGAAGGCGAGGGTGTTATCTTTATGCGACTGATCATGTTACCAGTGTCAGGTATGTGTGTGTCTCATATCTTGCTCCAGTCCAGTCCATTGCTTTATTACCTGAGTTGATTAGATCCGCAGGCTATAAATCACCTTTGCAAGCCCTAATGTCAGAGCTGAGATATTTCCTCCTCCGGGTACACAGATTTTCCCACTTCAAACACAGCTGCTCCCCGTCTACGCCATTTGTTAACATTCCAAGTGGGGGGAAAATACAACATTTGAGAAGAGATCAATTTACAATTTACAATTCAGCCTGTCAAAACACCCTGTGCAAATCACAGGGAAAGAAATGTTATGACAATAACCTAACTCTGAATTAAAAGTTCTTTTTTAAAACAACAGAAGGAACTTGAAATAATGTTTTACTTTGAAGGTCAACTTATTACAGGCTAACAGAAATAATTGGAATAATAGACACTGTATATGTAGCTAGCTACACTCACTGGCCACAACATTAAGTACACATGCACTTTTTTTAAACAATATATTTATTGGTTTTTAATACAACAAAAACACAAAACAATGCAAACCCCATTTTCCCAACCCTCCCCAAACACACACTATACCTCATCATAAACATAAAATGAACAAAAAAACAACATAGCTTATACCTAGACATCAATATAAACATCACCAATGTACATGTTCTAATTTCCTTCATCGAGTGTTACATTAGCTACCTTATAGAACATACAGATATACGTATATACACATACTGTACATACATGTACATAAAAAGAGAAAAAAAACATTTATACATATACACATGCATACACATATACATACACTTTATACATACATCATATCGGTCAATTGTTACTAAAATGTGAGTAATGCCTACATATTGCTTATCAACATTTTTGATAAATTGTATAAATAGTTTCTGAATGAAAACAAAAATTCCACCAGTTTATTCTTAAGAAAATAAGAGATTCTCTTCACCATCCTGCTTTGCCCCATTGATTGGATCCATACTCCAATCATAGTTTTTTCCAGTTAAGGGCTATATTCCTTTTGGCTTGTATTATTGCAAAATCTATAAATCTACGAGCTGGACACCTCAGTATAATTCTTTTTAGGATATACACACATTAGCATAATTTTAACATCCAAAGGGATTTTCATAGACAAAATTAAACTAACTTTATTGAATACTTCCTGCCAAAATGTCTTTATCGTATTACATTGCCAAATACATTGCACAAATGTTCCCTTAGCTTCCTTACATTTTAAGCAAGTGTCAGGTACAGTATATTATTGTTGTATCGATTAAGCTTCACTGGAGTTATATATGGCTGCATTAGCCAATTATATTGAAGTAGCTTTGAACTGACATGCACACTCTAATGAGATCCAACAAAAGACGTTTATCAAAAATTATGATTAAAAAAAGATTAAGGGTGGGTGAGTAACGGGCTGATACCCGGCCTTATTTTCATGGTCTCAGTACACACGCCGACCAGGATCAGCCGCCCACTTGTGGCCATTTTACAATCAGGAACTAAACATTATAAATATAAGAATAGAAACGAAATGCAATTAATTTCATGCAATTTTAAGAAAAAAAAGCTATATTAGGATTTCTCAAACTATTATTGGTATTGGTTCTTGGTATCGGCATCGGTGACTTTCCAACATCTGAGTATTAGTACTGGTATCGGTCTGGGAAAAAAAGTGGAATTGTATGCCCCAGGGGAAAAAAATCATCACGTTTAATTGACACTGTAGGGGACTGTATCATCGTGGACTGCATCATATTGAGAGCTTTAAAATGTTAATTCACTGCCATTGACGGCTATAGACGTCAAAAATTCATTTGAACTATTTCTATTAGTTTCACATTTTGTCTCCACTTTTGTTAACGTGAGTATAAAAACCTAGAATTTTTTTATTGTACATTTAGAACAGATATAAAATTTGTGATTAATCGTGTTAGTGAAGTCATGCGATTAATTACAATTAAAAATGTTAATCGCCTGTCGCCCCTAATTTTTAATAATCTTTTTTTTTTTTTATGAATTTATGGCAGTGAATGAGTTAATGTATGGTTAATGGATTAATTGATCATTAGGGGTTCTGTAAATGATGTGGAATTGATTATTAAGTAGTTGAAACAAAATGGAGTACAGCAAATCAGTTGATTGAGTCTCAACTAGTTTACAGCCTGATATCAGTCTGCACAGGCTTCGGTCAAAAAAGATTTTTCTTAAAATAAACATGCCTTTGTGGGAAAACGAACTATTTACTTTATAAATCAAATGCATGTCAAATGTCCATCTCTCAGTAGCATACTGAGTAGCCTCCCGCCGCAATAAAAGACAATTATCTTTGAAATAGCATGCAGGCCTAAATGGTGAGGCCGTTAAGTATAAATCAACTCTGAAAAGTGAATGCTGTTTCACTGCTTGCTTTTTGCATGAGTGCTGGCTGAATAAACTTGTGTCGTTTTCATTTCCCAAAATAAAGCGCAGCCGTCACCAAAATGAGTTCACAATCATTTCCTGTTGACTGACTGCATGAAAGTGCGGATGCTTTTCAGGTGGGTTGCAAGGCAGTGGTGGTGTTCTTCCAATATGGCATCATGGCCAGTTACTTCTGGCTGCTGGTCGAAGGCCTCTATCTCCACGCTCTCCTCGCTGTCTCCTTCTTCTCGGAGAGGAAGTACTTCTGGTGGTACATCCTGATTGGCTGGGGTATGTGAACATAAGACAGATGTCTTACTTTAAAAAAAAATATATATATTTTTTTTAATGGAACTCAGTGTGTATAGAGCCTATTAGCTGCTTTTCAGACACATCCATCACAACCATCGTCATACGTCAGTGGATCAATTTGGTGGAGATAATACTGTGCCTTCATTTGCATATGGATCACTCCTGGTTGAGTTTGGTCTGCAGCAGGCAGCTGCTGCTGAAAAGACTCCATTTAAGCAATTTATGTAAGCGTAGCAGACTAAACAATCGGCAATATCCATCAAAGCCATCAGGCACTCCGCATGCATTTTCAATGTTCTGGGTTTAATCTAGGCTTGAACCTTTCTCCGTGGAGTTTACCTTGCTGGCCATTTTCATTACACCATTGAAATAACTCATAGATACTCATAAATATGCCAGAATTGTAATGGCTGCCAAGAGGAATCGTGCTTAGTGTACCCAAAACACAATATTTTTGTTCACTCTCATTTGCAACCTGTAAAATCATCTGCAAGGTCATTGCAGTATTTGGTTATTTAGATATATTTGTCTATGCGACAAATCTAATGATATATTCATGTTTGTCATTTGCAGTGGCTCCGACCATCTTTATCTCAGCTTGGGTGATTACAAAGGCTTATTTAAATGATCTTGGGTGAGAATAATCGTGTTCTTTATCTTTTGTCTCTGTCACGGTTTGTTGGGGAATTATTTAAAATATATCATTATCACCCTCGAAGCACATTAAGTCTCTTCTGTAGAAAAATTACTTCTTTTTTTTTTATAAGTAGAGCTGAACTCTGTTTTTGTTGCCACGCTAAATTTGCATATAGAGTTCCTAAAAAGTCATCAATATTTTTTTTTGCATGGTAATTCTAATGAAGATATCCTGCCTTTTACGTGATTTCCCACAGCACTTGTGGGTAATCACATTGATGGTAGTAAAAGTGTGAGCAACAGTTGGTTCCTGACTTTCTTGTCTTTTCTGGCAGATGCTGGGAGATAATTGATGACAAACCCTGGTGGATCATCAAAACGCCCATTCTTGTAACTATCCTTGTGAGTGACATTGCTTCGCTGTGAGTGACATTTACTGCACAGCTCTAGACAGTCGAGTTATATTTCGTCATTTGCTACTTTCTTGGCAGGTCAACTTTTTCCTCTTCATCTGTATTATCCGGATTTTACGGCAGAAGATGAATTGTCCTGACATTGGAAGAAAGGAGTCAAATCAGTACTCGTAGGTTTTTAGTGCATATAAAAAAAAATGAAATATCTATTTTGAAACAAATCACCATTTTTTTTCATTAGAGTGTAGTTATAAGATTTTACAAGAATGTAAACACTACACATGTCAAACACAATTTTTACCAGAAACTATGCAATTTTTAAATTGCATGTTGTTTGAATTCGATATTCTAAATATTATCAAAAAAAAAAAATCTATATTGCGGTGGTGTCCAAAGTATGACCTTCTTTAGCGGCCCGCAACATAAACAAAAATAAAACCAACATTTCACACGTCCCCCATTGCTATTGGGTGTGGATATCAACCATTGACGGCTACAGACGTCAAAAATTCATTTGAAGTATTTCTATTAGTTTCATATTTTTTCCACTTTTGTTAACAAGAGTATGAAAACCTAGAAAAACATTTGTTGTTCATTTAGAACAGATATAAAATTCGTGATTAATCTTGAGTTAACTAGTTGTCATGTGATTAATTACAATTAAAAAAAAATATTGCTTTAAGCCCCTAATTAAAAAAAGAAAGGATTATTAAAAAATTAGGCACGTCAGACAATACATTTTTAAAATTGTAATTAATCGCATGACTTCAATAGTTAACTCACGATTAATCACAAATTTTATATCTGTTCTAAATGTACGATATTTAAAACAATTTTTTTCATACTCTTGTTAACAAAAGAAGTGAAACTAATAGAAATAGTTCAAATGCATTTTTGACGTCTATAGCCGTCAATGGCAGTGAATAAGTTAAAATACTGGGGGGTTGCGACACCCAAATCCCCCATAGTGTTACACAACCTGACAACTACCACACACTCTTGATAATAAAATGCTCTATGCAGCTTTTTTAAATACGCAAAAAAAAAAGGGCCATGCAATGTGAATTTCTTTTGTAATTTCTCGTATATTCGTGTATAATATGTCCCCTGGAATTTGGATGATTCCCAAAAAAAATTGTGGTATTCTTACGGGATCCTCAAGTAAAAACTAATTTAAAGATTGATATCTTAATACAGATTGCTGTTGTTTTGATCCTCAATATGGAGATCTGCTCAGATTTATTCTAGTGGGATACAAGGCTGCGTACCTCTCCATAATCATGAAAAGACAAAACTATTTACTTCATCAGCTTTAAAGTAACATGTGATGCCGTTTCTCATAATACTTGTCCTACTTGATGGATTGGCTTGACAGAAACCATTTTTACAGAAATGTTGTGTTGATGTGTTGTTCATGGTGTCCAGCATATTGACCAATGTTTTTCCCGTCTCGGATCAAGATAAAGAGTCTCTTCATCTGAATCCTTCCTCCCTCCAGGAGACTGGCTAAATCCACGCTGCTCTTGATACCTCTCTTTGGGATAAACTACATCATCTTTGCTTTCATCCCGGACCACATTCACCCGCACCTGAGGATGGTGTTTGATCTTATCCTTGGGTCATTTCAGGTAAAGATTCAAATGATGGACGATTGCTGAGGGGTGACCTGTTAAGACAATGACAGACGTGAATTTTCATGTTTACATAACAACACACAAGAAAAATTGAAAAAAAAAATTAAGTGTATCACTTGAATACAAGATGCCGCAGAAAATGGTCTAACATATTGCACAATTAAAAAAAAAAACATTGAGTTCCACACCAGTAAATTGATGGTAAGAGCAAAGGGCATGATGGAGCACTGAAGATGGAAGCCATCACTGATTAATAGCTGCTTTAGCAAAGAATGTTATCTCCTGGGAAATTTTCCCTGAGATCCAACTCTCTGTTATGAGAGCCCCCATATTGGTCCTAGCCCTAAAGACATTATTCATACTAAAAAATGTCTGCGCAGTTGGAAAATTGGCAACATATTCTCTCTCCTGCAGGGTTTCGTAGTTGCTGTCTTGTACTGTTTCCTAAATGGAGAGGTAAGCAAAGACAAAAATAGCTGCCTAAAACGTTTGCCGGCCTATTATATCACGAGCCTTTCACGTTGTCAGCACCGTCTCTCCGCCACGTTTTCTCGACCTCCTCATCTGCCCTGCAGGTACAAGCGGAGATTAAGCGTAAGTGGCGCAGATGGATGTTACAGCGCTTCCTGGGCGCAGACACCAAGTACCAGCAGCCCTCCATAGGCAGCAATGGGAACAACTTCAGCACCCAGATCACCATGTTAACCAAATGCAGCCCCACTGCCCGGCGAGCATCTGCTTGTCAGGAGCATTTTTCAGCCATCTGACACGGACAACGGCTGGGCTCTGCACATATTGAAAGGGTGGCATACTTAAGCAGTGCAGTTAGATGCGGGCGTCCCTTTGGGTCAGTATGACCTTTTATTTTGATGTAATTCCTTCAACTAGCTGTGAAAGTGTGTGACTTTTTTCTTACCAAGTGATGTGCACCTATAATGGAAGACAGGGTCGGTACAAATGATAGTACAGTACTGTATAAAGATATTACGAGAGCATTCTGCATGTAGGCTGACCAGATTTTCAAAATTAAAAACAAGGACATTAGTAAATTCTCACCAGGAATTATTTATAACAAATTGAATCTCGTGACCAGTGGCTGCGTTATTACTTCAGCTAATGCTAAATGCTAGCTTGGTTGACAGCCCAACAGGGCTAAACAACTCAACGCATTTACCATTATCCAGGCTTAATGGCTCCGTCCTGGCCGCTACTGGAAGCTGGCTGTGCGCGCCATTCCCACATTGTAACATTTGAAATATGCCGTCAGAAAAGGTTAGTTTTTTGTTGGGTTGAAACAGTGACCGCAGGGTTAGGCTAGGACAGGGGTCTGCAACTTGTGACTCCCCGTGGTTCCCAATGGATCTCTAAAAAAATTTGTAGAAATTATATATATTTTTGGGACATATATATTTGTATTTTTTAGATAACATATTATTTAAATGAAGTAATGATTTAGATTTAAAAAAAAAAGAAGAAAGAATAGTATTTTTTTTAAATTAAGTTGTCAGAAAACAGAGGCGATCAGTAGATTATTGTTTGAATTATCTAAAAATGTCCAAAAAGTGACCATAAAGGAAGGGGAAAAGTAGAAAATTATAATAAAATGTCCATGAAATTGCCAAAAATCTCACAAAATTGAATGTTCAAAAAGTAACTATAAAATGGCCAAAAACAAACAAATCTTGAAAATTACCATAAAATGTCACAAAATTACCCAAAAAGTCAGATTTTTTTTTAAAGGCAGAAAATCAAGTGTTTAAAAAGTGCCCAAAAAGTGTCCAAAAACAAAAGAAGAATTCCCAAAAATGGCCATAAATTGTCCACAAAATTGCCCAAAAAATCAGAAAATTAATTAAGGAAAAGGCAGGAAAGATGTTCAAAAAGTAAACATAAAATGTTCAAAAACAAAAGAAGAAATCCCAAAAATTACCATACAATGTCCACAAATGGCCCAACATGTCCAAAAAAAATTTATAGCAAAAAAAGCAGCACAAATGTTACAAAGTAGCCATAAAATGTCCAAAAGTAAAAAGTGAGACAGAAAATTACCATATGTCCATAAAATTGCCCCCAAAAAATGTTAGAAATTTGACAGAAAGGCAGAAAAGTGTAAAAATGTATGAAAAAATTGTCAATAAATAAATAAATAATCCAAAAACGAAAGACAAAAGGTAGAAGAAAATGAATCTCAAAGTATTAGATGCTTCATATTTTTCTGGGCTATGAAGCGCATGCATTTAACTTAATAGCCCATGTTGTTTTGTTTATTAAGAAATCCATAGCATTCCCAACGTAATAGACCTTCTTATCCGGCCCGAGGCGTTTTCTATTTGCTGGATGACATTCCACAGCAGAGACTGATGAAGCCTTGTGCATCTCGGATTACTGAGGCTTCTATGTGTTTTCCTGCCTTGAAGTTGTGCCGTTCTGAAGGACTTCCATTATTGCTACACAGCACATAGCATTGTACTGCAAGTTATTATGTGGTAACAGTGATTAATGTCCGTTATTTTCACCATATGGTTCTTTAAAAACCACCAGGCAGCATACTGGTCGAGTGGTTCTCACATCCATTCACAGTTCTGAGATTGGGGTTTTTCTCCTGGTGCTTTGGCGTACTCCCACATTCCAATGAAATCCCTACATTCCTTGCAATTGAACAATGAGAAACGTTCCTAAAGGGGTAGTCAACTTTAAACATTTCTTTACAATAAAATGTTATGTTATGTGACCTCACTAGTCTAAATATGATATTCTGATTAATAATAAATTTGCGGAATATGAGTTATGCAGCAAAATCCAGCTCATCTCAGGGGGCAGCCATTTTGCCACTTTCTGACAATTTAAGATGACGTCACAGCTCACCTGTTTCCCCAAGCTGAGCTGTGATTGGTTGTTACCTGAGAACTGAGCAACTGTGATGTCATTTTTCAATCAACAGCAAGTGGCAAAATGGCCGCCTACTGATACGTATAAAAATGGCTGGATTTCTCCGCTTAATTCATATTTCAATAACACAATATTAACCAAAACACTGTATTTAGACTAGTGGGGCTACATAGAACATATTATTGTCAAGAAAATTTGTATGGGGTTGACATCCCCTTTAAACTGTTGGACTATGCTCATGCAGTTGTTCACAAAGTGGGGAAAGTCACTGGACACTCACCTGTTTCCAATTAACGCATTCACCTGTCAAATGTTCCAAACAGGACATTTTGTTTCCCCTCTCCCCCCCTTTAACTTTCACAGTCTTTTGTTGTCCCTGCCCCAGCTTTTTTGAAAAAGTGTTGCAGGCATGAAGTTCAAAGTATTTACCAAAAACCTAAACAAACAAACAACAACAACAAACAGTTATCAATTTGGACATCTTGTCTTTTTAGTGTATTCAATTGAATATAGGTTGAAAATGATTTGCAAATTCTGTTCTTGTTAACATTTTACACAACATCTCAACTTCATCAGAATTGGGGTTTGTACTTTGTGCATGAAATGTCTGTGATGCCCTATTTATGAAGCAACTTTATTTATTAAAGTTGAGAGTAGACAGATTGTTGACTGTAATGATGTCTAAAGGCAACATTCATGAAAACTCACTGTCCAATTATTTATACACTGCTAAGTGTTTTTTTTTAGTGCTGTTATGATAAGAGCTATTATTGGGGGGGGGGGGGGTGTCTTAAAAACAGTAACATCCCCAGATCAGTATTTCCCCTTGTTACGGTAAATTGACAAACATTTTATCACTAAAGCATCAGCAAAAGCAGTTTTGCTGTGGCCCTTGAGGTTATCAGTCAACTAGATGAAAGATGATGAGGTCGCTTCTGCAGCTGCTACCAAGCTCTGGGCTTTTTCGATAAGATCCGCAATGATTTGATTCTTGTAAAGAGCATGTTTGATGCCACATCCTGCTCAGTTTACATCAACTGGGTGAAAGTACCTCAGACTAAATGTTTCACACACACGTATTGTACATTGTACATATTGTAAATAAGAGGGAAATGTCCGTTTATGGCATGTTTTATGGTGATGACTTCTATGCTCAGGTGTCAACTGGAAATCAATGTTTACATTTAAGAAAACTACATATTGTTCACTCGTGTGTTTGCATTATGTCAATAATGAATGTGTATTGTAAGTGGTGCCCTGTAAATATTGTGTAAATATTGTGTACTGTACAGTATATGGAATTTATTATACAAAATACCTGTGGAAGATGAATAAAACTAAAAACCTTTGCACTTTGGATTTATTTTTCAAACTCATCACTAAATGGGATGTAAACACTCTTTTATTTTATTTCTGTTGTAAATTCGGACCCTAAGAATAACAGACAGATGTGTAAATCAACTTTTATAAAAGAGAGCTGGCATTTTACTTTTAATTTCCATTCTCTGACTCATCCTCAGTAATAAAACTTCCGTGGTTTCCCATAAACTGTAAACTGTCTCTACTAACAATGCATTAAAGTTGTGTTATAATTTGTTGAGGCGCAAAGTGTTGAGGCGGACTGGAACAATGGTGGCTCCCTCTGCATAGATTATCTCACGTAGAATCCCACTCCAGCACTTCTCCGTCTCATCGTATCTGTGGGAAAGATTCACGTTTTAATAACTGCGCGGATCAACATTCCTTTCATTATAAAATGGAGAGGACTCAATAAATTAACCACTGTGTGTCTTTGCCCGAGTCAAAATGCACAGAATTTAGAAGTCAGATTTTTTGGGGGTACATTTAGAACAGATGTAAAATTTGTCATGCAATTAATTACGATTACAAATTTTAATCACCTGACGTCCCTAATTTTTAATCATCTTTTCTTTATAACAATACAAATTAATGAACTTTTTTTTAAAGAAAAGATGATTAAAAATTAGAATTAGAAATTAGAATTAGAATAATTAGAAATAAAAGTTAATAAACTTAATTTTTTTAAGAAAATATAAAAAATTAGGGGCGTCAGGCAATTAAAATGTGTAATCGGAATTAATCACATGACTTCACTAATTAACTCACGATTAATTACAAATTTCACATCTGTTCTAAATGTACAAAAAAATTATAGGTTTTCATACTCTTGTTAAAAAAATATATTAATTTTTTTAAATAGAAATAATTCAAATGAGTTCACTAGTTAAATCACGATTAATCCCAATTTTTTATATCAGTTTTAATACAAAACAAATATCTAGGTTTTCATACTCTTGTTAACAAAAATGGATAAAAAAAAAGTTAAATAGAAATAGTTCAAAATAATTCCCTAGTTAACACTCGATTAATCCCAATTTTTTATATCTGTTTTAATACAATAAAAAATATCTAGGTTTTCAAGTTCTTGTTAACAAAAGTGGGAAAAAAAATGTAAACTAATAAAAATAGTTCAAATGAATTTTTGACGTCTATATGGCAGTGAATGAGTTAATAACTTCTCTATTACACTGATACCCCCCTACTTTATTTTTCATTTGTTTCATCAAATTCTGATCAGTATAGTATAGTATAGTATAGTGTAGTATAGTGAATGAGCGGAGTCCTCCTTACCTCCAGATGTCAGTCATTTCTGTTGGGACAGGCGCCTCACTGGTTTCACTGGCCATCATGGAAAATCCCCCCACGGCATACAGGACGCCCCCCATGGACATCAGACTGAGTGAGCTGCGCTCCTGAGGGAACTCAGTAGACTCAGACCATCTACACAACAAACACATATAAAAATGAGGCTCAATTGAATTCAGTTTTATTGATAGACTTGTAGTACCAAATCACAACAGGGCACTTTACACATGGAGCAGGTTGAGGATCACATTCCTCACTAATTAAGGAAGGAAGTCAACCCTAAAACTTTCTTAACAATATGTTCAATGCAGCCCCACTTGTCTAAACATGATATTGTGATTATTATTGTGTTTGTGGAATATGAGTTAAGCAAAATCCGACCGTTTTTATCCATCTCAGTGGGCAGCCATTTTGCCACTTGCTGTCGAGTGGAAATGACATCACAGTTGCTCAGCGCTCAGGTAGTGACCAATCATGTCTCTGCTTCAGAAAGCAGATGAACCGTGATCGGTCGTTAACTGAGCTCTGGGAAATTGTGATGTCATTTTCAGTTGACAGCAAGTGGCAACAAAATGGCAGCCTCCTGAGATAGATATCAACAGGTGGATTTTGCTGCTTGAATAGTAAATGGTACTTCATTTATATAGCAGTTTTCCAACTTACATGACCATCAAAGCGCTTTATATTCGACTACTGATGGCAACAGGAAAAACTGGGGGTTCAGTATCTTGCTCAAGGCTACTTTGACGTAGTCTCAGTGGCATGGGACCGAACCCACAACCTCTGTGTTACGAGAGAACCACTCTACCACTAAGGCACGCCAACCCCATAACTCATATTCCGCAAATCCAATATTAATCAGAATACTGTGTTTAGACATGCAGGGGTCTGTAAGCTGCAGCTCTGGAGCCACGTGTAGCTCATTAGTCTCTATTGTTTTTTTTTACACATTTCTTTTTGTTTTGTTTTTCGATAAAATATCCTTTAAATGACTTAATGATTAAAAAGTAGCTCAACAGGAAGTCAGACTCTTGCTCCACCTCTCACTAAGATTTGAAATCGGCGCACAAAGGGGGTGTTGCCTGGAGGACCATTGGGTGGCGAATGGGAAGAGTTTTGGGCGTGGTCTGATTGTGATTGACAGCAGCAACTCATTAATAAGCCGTTTAAGGAGGCGTGTACGAGAATGAGGCCGTTGGTAGCGGGGGCGTCTACGTCATGCAGAACAAGCGACATAGTACGCATCGTCTCGCGTAATGAGAGGACAAACAGCCAAATTATGTTTATCCCAGTGTTTAACCTTAAGATGGCACCAAATACACAGTTTTTGTCCCAAATTCAAGCTTTCAAAAAACATGCACTAAAATGTCAAAAATAATGACCAGGACATGTAGACAGCATTTGTAGACACCAGTTTATAAAGTTTATCAGCAAAAAAAAAGTTGATTTAATGTTGTTGTTAATTAATTAATTAAAAACAATTTTTTTTATTAAGTTGTCAGGAAAAGATAAATGAAAGGTAGATGAAAACGTTTTAATAAATTAGCTAAAAACGTGACCATAAATGGAAGAGGAAAAGCAGAATATTAACATAAAAAGTCCATGAAATTGCTAGAAATGTCAGAGAATTTATTTAAAAAGGCAGAAAAGAAAATGTTCAAAAAGTAACTATAAAATGTCCAAAAACAAAAGAAGAAATCCCCCAAATTACCATAAAATATCCACAAAATTGCCCAAAATTTCTGAAAGTTTATAGCAAAAAGGAGAAAAAATAAAATGTCCTAAAAGGAACAAATTACCATGTCTATAAAATTATGTCAGAAATGACTGAAAGGCAGAAAATTCTAAAATGAAAAATGAAGTATGAAAAATTAACACCCAAAACCGAAGACAAAAGGTAGAAGAAAATGAATTTCAAAGTATTGGATGCTACATATTTTTCTGTTATGTTGCAGCTCTAACTAGCTCTTAGCCCCTCGGTACATTAAACTAACACACTGTTTCGTTCATCACAATCTTCAAATGTTTTGTGGCTCTAGACCGATTTTACACTAAACGCTTTTAAGCAGGTTCTATTTGACTGCGACACACTCAGCAGTAATCTTCTGTTTTATGACATGATCATTTGCTACTATTCCCGTTTCATGAGTCATTTCACATACGTGGACAGATGCTTCACTTTAGAATTATGAGACAGCGAGCCGCCATTTAAAAGCTGTTGTCTTACTTGTTGCTGGCGATGTCATAGACCTCCACACAGCTGGTAAGACCCGAGTCTGTAACTCCCGTCGCAACAAAAATCTGGTCCTTGTGGACTCCGACACCAGACAGGGAGCGGGCTGTCTTCATGGGGGCCAAGTCCTTCCACTCAAATTTAGTGGGGTTGTAGACACAGACTCTCCTCATGCACTTCCTGCATCGGAAACATTAAAGACGTGTGACTGGTTTTCTTCCAATTTTACAAATCCATATTGCAGCTGAAGATTATAAATATGACTTACTTGCTTTCTGATTTGCCACCAATAACATAGACAAGCCCTTTGTGTGATACGGTTCCGTGGCCGTACACAACATATGGAAGAGGGTCTGACTCCCCCCATTTGAAGGACCTGGGGGAAAAAAGCAGTCAAAACACTACATTAGGTCCTTCAAAATTCACTTTCACAAAATTTAGAGTTGTAACCCACATGCTGTGAGCTATTTTATCCATGGTTCTTTATTCATTGTTGCAAGGAAAAACTCTGGGGCAACGTGCTTTTGATTAGAGAAAATAGAGATGAAAAGAATTGCAGATACTGTCAGCTTTTCTTTGTCTCACAGTGGGAAACTTGTTTTTCGTTTTCAGGAAGTCAGTGAATAGCAGTACAGGAAGAATAGAATCAAGACTTGATTGTAGAGTATGTATGTATATAAACAGGCTTGGGGAGTAACGGAATACATGTACTGCAGTTACGTAATCAGATTGCAAAAGAGAGAGAGAGAGAGAGAGAGAGAGAGAGAGAGAGAGAGAGAGAGAGAGAGAGAGAGAGAGAGAGAGAGAGAGAGAGAGAGAGAGAGAGAGAGAGAGAGAGAGAGAGAGAGAGAGAGAGAGAGAGAGAGAGAGAGAGAGAGAGAGAGAGACAGAGCGAGAGAGAGCGCGTGCACGCCCGCGCGAGTGGGACCGTTGCTACATGTCGGGGAGGTGGGAACGAACGAACTGACGAGTCGTGTCCTCCACACGCGGGCAGTTTGAAAAAGCTTCACGGACGGGAGGAGGAAATGGCTCGCTAGCCTACGACCGTAATGTGAGTTACACCTTCCAGACAAATCTTCCTCCCACCAATTCACTATTTAAACATCATACACAACATATACACGGCTAAACTTGTGACTGCGATAAAAGTTCATTTTGCAGTTGATGTCACACATCGTCATCCTCATTGGATGACTATCTATCTATCTATCTATCTATCTATCTATCTATCTATCTATCTATCTATCTATCTATCTATCTATCTATCTATCTATCTATCTATCTATCTATCTATCTATCTATCTATCTATCTATCTATCTATCTATCTATCTATCTATCTATCTATCTATCTATCTATCTATCTATCTATCTATCTATCTATCTATCTATCTATCTATCTATCTATCTATCTATCTATCTATCTATCTATCTATCTATCTATCTATCTATCTATCTATCTATCTATCTATCTATCTAACAAACTGAGGTGTGGTTGCTTTCAGTGACAGTTCCAAAACAGCATATGGCCTTCAATCAATCAATCAATAGCCTACATGCTTTTTAATTACACAAGGATTTTGGCTATTTGTAGGCTGCCCGGGTGCCTCTCACCCGCAAATAGCAGGGGCACATTGTATAGAATATATATTGTGGTGATATTTATTTTGTTTTCATGAGCATACTCATTATTGGAGTAATCCAAAAGTAATCCAGTTACATTACTTTAATATTATGCTACGTTACTAACTAAATGTTTTAGAAGGTAACTTGTAACTGTAATGGATTACATTTTAAAAGTAACTCTCCCAACCCTGCATATAAATTAAGGACATGAGTCAAATGGTCCCAATGAGATGACAGCTGAGGAATTTAAATCTAAAAATCGACATTTGCAAAAGCCTACAATAGATAGATTTTTAACACCCCGCTCTGTACTTACTGTCTGTCATAGATCATGACTGAGTCCAGAGCGTGTTCCCCCTCTTTCAGTTCCTTGCCTCCAACAACAAAGATGGAGTTCTCCACTTCTGCCATCCCAAACAAGCAGCGAGGGTTGGGTTGTGAGGGCATCCCTAACCATTCTGAACTTACTGGGTCAAACTGGGAATGACATTTACAATGCGTAAGTGGGGAAATGACAGTCACTGGAAATGTGAATACGGGTCAACCCAAACATTTTCTTTACAATAATATGTTGTATGTTCATCTACTGGTCATAACACAGCCTTCTGATTAATATTGTAATGTAATGACCAAGCACGGCTGAGCTTCACAAAACAGGTGAGCCGTGATTGGTTGTTACCTGGAACCTGAGCAACCGTGATGTCTGTTAATGCTGCATTCGAGGAAAGTGGGAAGTCGGACTTTTCCTAACTTCGTACCAGGAAGTGTGTACGGGAACGCCCCCTTAAACTTGGAAGTCCCACAAGCTCCAACCACCCCCTCACCCCCGCCCCCACATCTCTGATTTTGCCGACCGACTTCAATGTGAGGTCACACCGTGAATGGTAAAACTCAATTTACTCGAGTATTAAACTAGATAGATTTCTTCATTCATAACTTCATGTAACACAATGTACGTGACAGTGTTCCGCCGTCTCCCTGCCTGAAATTATACGGTGAACTACTGAACTGTATGGAATACTTATGAAATAGGGTAAATCAATACATACTATTTACCATTCGTCATTGTTCCTCTTCTTTTTGATTTATTGCGAGAAGGCAAGTCTGCTGAAGGTCAAAAAGTGCTTTGAAGACACAAATTTTTATTTTTATTTTTTATCACTATCCGCCATTTTGGTTGCTTACTTTCTCCTCGAACGCTTTCAGGTCGGAACTGGGAAAATCCAACTGGGATAATTCCGATTTCCGACCTTCCTCAAATGCAGCATTACTCTAAATCAAGAGCAAGCGGCAAAATGAGATGGATGAAAACAGGTCGATTTTGTTTTGTTTTTTAAACTCATATTCCACAAACGCAATATTAACCAGAATACTGTGTTTAGACTAGTGAGGGAAACATGCAACTTTTTCAATTCCCAAAAAGTTGGGACACTATACAAATTGTGAATAAAAACTGAATGCAACTATGTGGAAGTGCCAACTTTTAATATTTTATTCAGAATAGAACAGGTCAAAAGTTTAAACTGAGAAAATGTATAATTTTAAGGAAAAACTATGTTGATTTTAAATTCCATGGTGTCAACAAATGTCAAAAATGTTGGGACAAGACCCCTCTTCTTCTTACAACAGTCTGCCAACGTCTGGGGATCGAGGAGACAAGTTTCACAAGTTTAGAAATAGGAATGCTGTCCCATTCTTGTCTAACACGTCTCTCTAACTTTTCAACTGTCTTGGGCTTTCTTTGTTGCACCTTCCCCTTTATGATGCGCCAGATGTGCTCTAGAAGTGAAAGAAGTGGACTGCAGGCTGGCCATTTCAATACCCGGATCCTTTTCCTACGAAGCCATGATGTTGTAATTGGTGCTGCATGTGGTCCGGCATTATCGTGTTGAGAAATGCAAGATCTTCTCTGAAAGTGATGATGCCTGGATGGGAGCATGTGTTGTTCTCCAATCTGAATATACCTTTCTGCATTGACGATGCCTTTCCAGATGTGGATGCTATACGCACTCATGCAACCCTATACTATCACAGATGCAGGCTTATAAACTGAGTGCTGATAACAACTTGGGTTGTCCTTGTCCTCTTTAGTCAGTATGATCTAGGGCCCCAGTTTTCCACAAAGAACTTGGAATCGTAATTGGTCTGACCACAAAACAGGTTTCCACTTTGCCACACTACCCCTGACCCAGAGAAACGCCTGCGCTTCTTGTTCTGCTTTAGAAATGGCTTCTTCTTTGTACTGTCGAGTTTCATCTGGCAACGGCAGCTGGCACTTTCTGTGATTTCCCTTACAGTAAACATTCCTGTTTGCGGCGCAGTGCCATTTAAGGGCCCGAAGATCACGGGCATCCAGTATGATTTTTTTGGCCTTGACCCTTACACACAGAGTTTGTTCCAGATTCTCTGAATCTTTGGATGATGTTATGCACTGTAGATGATGATTACTTGAACCTTTTTGCATTTTTTCGCTGGTAAACACCTTTCTGATATTTATCCTCTATCTTTCTGCGCAACATTAGAGGAATTGATGATTCTCTACCCATCTTTGCTCCTGAGAAACACTGCCACTCCAAGTGCAATTGACTTTTCCAGCCTCTGCTACCTGTCCCAACTTTTTTGAGATTTGTTGGCACCATGAAATTTACAATCAACATATTTTTTCCCTTAAAATTATACATTTTCTCAGTTTAAACTTTTGACCTGTCATCTATGTTATATTCTAAACAAAATATTGAAATTTGGCACTTAGACATAATTGCATTCAGTTTTTATTCACAATTTGTATAGTGTCCCAACTTTTTGGGAATTGGGTTTGTATTATTGTAAATACAATTTTTGGCTGGACTTACTCTTTAAGATTTCAAATGGTCAAGAGATGTCTCATTTGAAACATTACCTGTAAGAAGTAAGAGGTGAAGGGTTCATCTTGGTTCTCCTCATTGTAGAGAAGTCCGCCCACAACAAACACCTGGTTCTCTTTGGTTACCAGACTGCAGTGGTTCTTTGGAATTTCTTTTGAGTCTGATACGACAAAGCATTCATTTCCAACTGGTTCATAGGCCACAGTCCCTGTTTGACTGATCATGAGTAGCAAGTCCGTCTCAAACATCCCAAAACGGGGGTTGTTGTTGAGTATTCCTGGCAGATAACCCTCCTGATCCTCCTCACTTCCTTCTCCCTCAGTTCTTTCCAACTTGGGTTTTGGGAGACGACCTTTGCGAGCGTCCTTAACCAGATCCAAATCTTTCTTGATCTCCTGATTGAACCGGATATATTGATGGCGTTCCACTTTTTCTTTAAAATAGTCCAAAGGCATCAACCTGAAGCGGACGCAGTGCAACAATTCTGGCAGGTCTTCTAGCCTTTTTTTCTCATCGTGTCGGACCCAGTCCATCAGTGATTCAAACGCGAGTTCTTCCCGCTCCACATTAAGCGCATCTGAGTTGATGATGAGGGCCAGCTCGGCTGCGGCGAGCTGCAGGAAATCCTGGTCCCGGATTACAACCTGGTAGCGTTCACAGATGAACTCCTGAGCAGTCATGGCGAGCCTAGGACAATCCAGCAGCAACCCCAACCTGAAGATGGCCATGCAGTTGCCTAGCACCAACTTCTCTTGAAGGTAGGACACACAAACAGAGAAGATGGACGGGATCTGGTACATGTTAGCGACCATGAAGATGTCCTGGACGTTCTGTTCTGTCAAATTAATGTCAGAGGTGTAGATGTAGCGCAAAATCATCCCCATCGTGCCAGGCTCGACATCTTTGAGGATTATGTCACGGGTCTTGCCTTCCTCCAGGTCAGACAGGAACATAGCCTTGAAGAAGGGGCTACTGGCTGCTAAAACCAAGCGGTGACAGGGGAACTCCTTGTCCTTGACTTTGAGGACACAGTCCACAAACCTGTCATTCTCCAAGAGGTCACAAAGTCCATCTTGAAGAAGGCTTTGCTGGTACATCCTAGGCTGCTCTGTCGGGTCGATAGTCAGAGCAGCCATTTTGTTCTGCTACCTTATCCTGGTTTTGTAGGCAGGAGAGAAGAGGGTCTGCTCATTCCCTACAGCAGAACAGGACTGTCAGTGCTCACATCCCAGATCGTTCTGCTAAGCCTTCACTGGTTGGTTGCAGCTGTCAGTGGCTGTCACTCATTAGAGATATTTATAGGCAGGACACTCTCAGAGCTGAGGAATCCATTTTGGTGGATTGAAACGGGGCGAAGAGGGGCAAGCGACCCTGATCACTCATACACCATGTGAACCCCCACAAACAGCTGAAAGCTTAACAGTGGGGACATCATTTTATATACGGCAGAATATCTCATCAGGAAATGACTTGGATCTTTGGTCACAAGCTGTTTATATTTTTTAGAGACCCAGTGTATAGTCCTTAGTGCCATCTACTGGTCAAAGAATAGCATTAGAAGCACGCAGAAGCACAACCACTACGCTGGCACAGAGAGACCAGATTTGGCAAGCCTACCACCAATTCTTATTTTGTGTGCGCAAACGAGCATCTCGGGAAGCGACGGCGACTTGTCAGCCGTTGTGAACCCCGGTGAGAGCGACGCCGAAAGACCAAGAGAGACGGAATTAGCCAGAGCAGCTAACAAAAACGGTTAGCGCGGGGGTAGGCAAGTTCTGTCCTAGAGAGCCGCAGTCCTGCATGTTTTTGATGTCTGCCTCCTCGAACACAGCTGAGAGGCTCCTGCAGAACGTAATTATGAGCTGATGATTTGAAACACCTGGGTTGGAGGCAGGAGACACCAAAAACATGCAGGACTGCGGCTCTTGCCTATCCCTGGGTTAGCGGGATCGGAGTCATAGGCTGGAGTGGATAACAAGAACAGCTAGCGGGAGGAGCTAGTAAAAAAAAATAAAAGTTAGTAAAACCTTGCAGGAGCAAAGCAGAAAGTGACAAGCGACGGGCCCGAATCACGGGAGTTAGTGACGACCACCTGCAGGCCCCAGCTGTGGAAGGTAAGGTAAGCTGCGGTCGACCCATTGGGTCCGACACTCGATGCAATAACCATTCGCAAAGTTGTCCTTTGGGCATCCGTAGCAGGAAGATGGCGACGAAACATGGCAGATCTAGTAAGGTAAGACTACAGCCATGTAATATAATTAGTGATTACTAGACTGACGATTATATATTAAATAAATACATTTATGTGATACAATTTTTTTTTTTGGCATACTATTGACATAAACAGTCGTTTTTGTTTTTTTTATGAATTAGTTCATGTTCGCTAGGGTTAGCCAATGGCTAACGCTAGGGTTAGCCATTGGCTATAATCTGTTGTGGTGTGTTTACATGCATGTGTCCCATGTGATGTTCATTAACATGCACTGTTCCGACTAAATAAATAAATAAAGGAAGAAAGGCATCACTAATTGTCTCTTTAAAAGCAATTCACACTGCCTACACTGACACTGAAAGGAAAAAAAACAGTTGGGATACATAATGAATACCACACTAAATCAGCTCTTGGAAGCCATCTGTTTAAGAACAATGGACAATAAAGGCTGTGACTCAAGGTTTGAGTCATACTTTATATGGAAACCGATTGATGGGAGATATGCGTGTCCCCTATAGGCACTGAGGAAATGGCCGTGAGCAAGACGCCAAAACACCAATTAATAATAATAGTAATAATAATAATAATAATAATAAAGAATAGTGGAAAAGTCATATCGACGCCTTCTTACAATAATTGCCTAAGTCATTTTTCTGATTTTTCAGGAAACACAAAAATTGAACCATTTGCATCACGAGGTGATGATTTAGGCAACAACAAAAAAAGTAAATAAATAGAAAGACAGGTAATTATTTTAAGAGGGTGACAATATGTCATGTAATATTTAATATAAGCCTTACTAGACCCCCTGTATTTACTGAACTGTGATTAAGAACAACTGAAATCTGTCCAAAGGTACCACTATGCAAACACAACAGATAGAAAACTGCAAATTTGTTCATGCAGTCAATGCAGTTAATCAGCATGAAAAACGAATAGAGGTGTGCATGGATGGGGAAGACAAGGTGTTTTACTCTGATGTAATTATGGGTGTTTACGGTTTATGTGTGATGATGTATTAATGTTTGCATGTCCTTTGCTCCATGACAAATATCTCCTATGGTAGGCCAATAAAGAGAAACCTTAGCTGCCCCATTACCCTGACATGGCTCCCTTGCCTACAAATGTGTGAAATTATTTTTTGTGTAGTGTGATGCAAGCAACATGAGCATTAAATGAGTTTCCCTTTAGGATAAACAATTTAACTTTTCAGCTTTGGCATCGGTGACACCTTTCGTTATGGTGCAATGTAAAAAAAAAAAAAAAGTAGACAAGCCTACTGTCAAAATATATTTTCGATATAATGCTAGAACATATTTTGTAATAATCAACCAGATGTATGAATAAAAGGGTAAAAAATACACACAATTCAAATTCTTAGCAAATGCGTCATCTGTCCCAGCAACAGCACTAACAGGAAAATAAGCCAGAAGTCAACCAGGTTCAAAGTCACCATGGGAGAAGAATAGATTTAATAAGCATCGGTTTGTTTGGCCTTTAAAGGTTTCGTTTAATGTCATTGTGTGAGTGTAACAATGGTAATCACATTTGTCTAAACTAGGCCATCTGGTGGTGGTGGTGATCGAGGGCAACGCCTGACTCAGTGACATAACAACATCAACAACTTAACAGATCGAATTGTAACACATTGCAGACGGTGCTGGTGTCCCTCTGAGGCTGAGCAATCGGCCTACCTGCATTTCTATTTAACTCTTTGCGCTGCAATCAACAGATCGTTTCTGGATAGAACAAAACTTTATTTGATCAAAAGTCCTATAAAGAAAAGGCAACGTGACGGTAACAGCAGGGGACAGGTAGGATAAGCATGTTGCCTTTTGTGTGCGTGCGTGTATGTGTGCAAAAAGAGAAAAGAGGCTGTCATGACAGTGGTTCTCTATTTCCATTGGGGACAGAACACATTCAATAAGATCCAACACATTCTTGGTCGATATTAGGCTACTAAGCATTATGGCCTGTTTCATGCTTTGAGTCTATGAAACAAATATACATACAGTAAATACAATTAGCTGCATGCAATGTGGAGGACTCCACAGCACCTTTTATGTTTATCTTGCTTCATTGCATTCCATCAGTGGCAACACGGTTTCAAGTAGCCCTTAAAAACATTGTGTTGATTAAAATGTAAGACATTCTCAGATGAAGTAAAAACCTTCTGATAATCGTAATTGTATATCATTATAAACAGATATTTGAATTTGAGTAAAATAAACATGTGAAACAACTAAAAACTGTCACTGGTTGTTCCTTTAAATTATGTGTGTTCATTCATTCTTATTTCATTCAAACAATACTTCACATACTTACGCTTAGCAATCAAAGGGTCTTTGTGCCAAATATTGTGAAAATTATTACCAGGAAGTGCACTTGAGGAAACGTCTGACTATATTGATAGCAAAAACACTGCATTGTGACCAACATACTGTAAATCACAACCTGGCTGGTTCTGTTCTGAAGGCTGCAGATTAAAAAAAAAAAAATGTTAGGAGGCAATGGCTCTGACGTTTGTATTATTCTGCCTTTTCTTTGCCGCCATCTAGCGGCTTGACCGGTTGCGCATCCTCTAACAGTGCTTCCTGTCTTTCGTGCTCTTTGACCAGCTGTACGCCGCAGTAGGTCACCAATAACACAGAGACGGTAGACAGCGGAAAGCCTGAGTAGAAAAAAAAAATAACAATACGTTATGATTTTACACGTGGGTGAAAATGCAAGAAAATGGTAGTGGTGGGATATACACAATACATTTCTGTCATACTACATACAGTTTTTTTTTTTTTAGGTAACTGTACTTTACTTAAATCGACTTTTACCAGAGTCATCGTCATCGTTGTTGTCGTCGGCCCCCTCTCTCTCTATTTCGCAGTGTTTTCCCTACCTTTGAAAATCAGTCTTCTTCCAACCAATTTAGCAAATTCCAAACTGTTCAGGGAAAGAACGTTGTAGAGGACGATGGCCCAGAAATTGGTTGCATTGAACAGACCCCGGATCCTACGTGACATGGCTTCACCCATTAAACCCTACATAGAGAAGACGCAAACAAGTACGAGTAAACATACACGATCTAATTAGATTCAAGTGTTATATGTTAAATATGCCCAAAAAGGTATTCTAGTTTTCACACTCACATTCACACTCGGTCAATTTAGAGTGTTCCATTAATTTAACTTACATAAATATTTTTTGTAAGTCAGAATGGCCATAGTTTCAAGCATGCAGGCACTCTATTACACCAATAAAAACAATGATCAAATTAATAACAATCGAGCACACCAGAGGATTAATATCTTTACATATTACATTGAGTTAGTTGATGTTTCTCACCTCCATAGTAGAAAATGGCGGAATAGAGAAGAACTTGGCCACCCAAAGCTCAAAGTTGAGGCCAAAGCAGTTAAAAAAGGACCAGATATAAACCAGCTCACACGGGCCGAGCCATAGGGTGGTGATGGCGAATGTGCTTGTGGTAGCCAGGAGCTCCTTGAAGATTTGATCGTGATCGCCGCCGATGTAGTCATAAACATACCTAAGAAACATCCAATTAAGTAATTTGATGATAGTATTAATTTAAAGAGCTTCTATACTCACTTGCATAGCCAGTCGTTGATGCCTCTGTCAAAGTGCCTAAAACGTTTTTTAAATAATAATATGTTTTATAAAAAAAAATTGTTTATGCATCCGACATGAAATACACAAATGTGTTGATACTCACGTCTCGGCAAAGACGTATAGCATTGTGATACACTTAGGAGGCTGAGGGGGGTCTAGGTGGTCCAATGTTGCCACTGTGTTGATGACGCCAAACATCACGGCTGCTTTTAACCAGTCATATACCAGGTTGAAGTAAGCCAGACCAGCTGCAAAGGTAAATACAAGTACATTTTCACTCAAATCGTATTGCTCTTTATTGTAAAATAAAGTAAGAAAAGAAAGGCAATAAACAGTAAATCAAATTGACGGACTCCAGTAGTTGAATAAATATGAACAGTAGAAGTAGTAGTAGGTCGTTTTTATCTTCATCCTAATAATTGATGAATTAAAACGCTAAATCATAATAACCTCTGCCAAAGAAGCAATAAAACACAACACAACACAACACGGCCAACTCACCGAGACACCAGTCAGAAAGTTGTGTCACCAATTTCATGTCACTGGGGATTGTCAAGATGTAGAGATAGTGGAAGAAAGCATCCACCATCAGGATCAGTGCCAGGTGCAACACGGCCTTGCTGGTGATGTTCCACATCTCCCTCTCCTTGCGGGTCAGCTTGCTGTTGCTGGCCTGTGGAAGTAAACAAATGCCGCTGAGAACAAATCCCAATAAATTCAAACTGAAACTGTAGAACTGCAGATTTTTGAATTTCATTTTCTATAACTTTAGGACTCCATGTATTTGGACAAAGTGACACAATTGTAATATAAAATATTCTTGCAGGAAAATTGTTCAAGTCTTTGTAGTCTGATTCCCAGGCATCTGAAGCTGATTTTCATCACTATTTTTTTTTCTGCAGCCGCTGCTTGTGCTTCCTCCTTTTAGCTCGTCTTCAGTCAGTTAAAACAAAGCAATCTCTGGTGGCTTGATGTGAGGTGAGTTCTTTTACTTCAACAACAGTGGAGTTTTACACCCCCACCTACCCCTACACCCGCAACTGTTAAAATGAAATGGATAATCAAACAATACTTTCTTCAGGCTGGATGGGAAAAAAAAAAGACTTCCACAACATCAAAACAAGTCAAGAATATTCTGGAGAAGGCAGAAAATCCCAGTAAAATTATGCACTACAGTCAGAGACAGCATTTTGCATGTAAACAAGTGCAAACCCCTAGTAACATTCAAAAAGAGAAAAGCCAATCATACAAAAACACAAAAATGTTATTGATTTTTCAGAATGATGGCAAGATACTCTATAAGTATGGCATAAGAAAGGAATAGCCTTCCAAATCGTACCAAATCATGTATAACACATGGTGGAGGCAGGAGTAGTATATCTAGGACAAATTCCTAGAATTGTATTTTTGGGGAGCAGTTTAACTCATTTACTGCCATTGACGGCTATAAACGTCAAAAATTCATTTGAACTATTTCTATTAGTTTTTTCCCCCACACTTGTTAACCAAGAGCATGAAAACCTAGATTTTTTAAATTGTAAATTTCGAACAGATATAAAAAAAAATATTCATTGTGAGTTAACTAGTGAAGTCATGCGATTAATCACGATTAAAAATGTTAATCACCTGACGCCCCGAATTTTTAATAATCTTTTTTTTTATTCATTCACTGCCATTGACGGCTACAAACGTCAAGAATTTATTTGAACTATTTCAATTAGTTCAACATTTTTTTCCACTTTTGTTAATAAGAGTATGAAAACCTAGAATTTTTGTATTGTACATTTAGAACAGACATAAAATATGTGATTAATTGTGAGTTATCTAGTGAAGTCAATGCGATGAAAAATTTGAATCGCCTGTCACCCCTAATTTTTAATAATCTTTTTTTTTCATCAATTTATGGCAGTGAATGAGTTAATAATGAACCACATCATACTGCCCAAAGATACTCAATACTTTTTGAGGGCAAAGAAAGAGACTGCTATCCTTAACCTTTAACCTATTTTGCTAACAAATTCACTGAACTCCACATCACATTACCTGTGCATGAAACTTGTCAAAGGTCATGACAGGTCCGAAGAAGAAGAACGGAAGGTAAAAGTTGTATTTCAGCAGGTCACAGAATGTGTAGTTGCCATCTTTCTTCTCACAGTTCTCCAAGGCAAAGCTCATGCAACGCATGATGGTGAAGCCGCAGCCTCCGTAAAAGAGGACGTCTTGCAGGTCAAAAGAGCCAGACACCAATATTTCCTACAGGTGTAAATTAAATGATGGATTTGTTTACGGTCAAACGGTCATTTTATAAGATATGTGAAGCGATTCTACTTACCTGCCAAGAGTTATACGGCTCCAGCTTGATTGAGGCGAGCGTGGCCAGGCCTGCAGCAAAGCACATCCATTTTGTCTTGACCACGGCGACGCTGTACAGTATGATGCAGTGAGAGAGAACTAAAGCCAAGAAGGTCCAGCCCATCGTAACCAGAACCGCCAAAGCACCGTACACACAGAAGATGAACGATCTGTGCTGTGGAGAAAGAGAAACCACTATTATCTTGATGGCGTGACTTCGTCTTTGTATTTTTAATGACTTGTTAATAGTATGTTAACAAGAAGAATGCCTTAAGAAAAGGTTAACCACCACAATGGACAAGTGTTTGTTAGTTACTGCTATCTACTGTGAGTGAGTCAAAAGAAACAACACAAGTGTTATGATGGCAAACATTCACAAGTTTATTAAGGTTACCTTACATCCATCTATACCAATCTTCATTGTCAGCATGAAACAAGACAGAAAATATGTTTAAAACACATTGAAATGTTTTAAATATGCCGGATTACACAGAATTGCAATTACTTATATATGTAAAATCAAACTCAACTCAGTGACATTCAGACCATTTGCATGCATCAAGTCAATACTTATTAAGTATTTGAGTATGAATATATTTCAATTGGTATAAAGTGTGAAACCAAGATTAATTGTTTTTAATGTCTAAATCCTCTTGTTGGTAATCAATGAGATTATCAGTCGGGATGCATTATCGAATTGTCATGGTATGATAACTCTAAAAACTGTTGGGGCGAAAATAACCAAAATTGGATCAAAAATGGACCGACCAAGCTTTCGAGTTATTAGACAAATTAAATTGATAATCCGCAAAACAACTATTTTTATTTTATCTCCCCCCCTTTTATCATAATTTTATTTATTTTTTGCTTGTTTTGTGGGTTATTAATTTGACTTGAATTTTTGGTTTAGTTGAATAACCCAACTAAATGTGGTCAAAAATTAACCGATCCAACTTTTGGATTTATATAATCCAAAACGGTGGATCAAATTAAATAACCTACAAAGCAACCCAATTTGTTGGGTTGTTTTGTGGGTTATTCATCTGACCCAACTTTTTGGGTCAGTTGAATAACCCAATTGAATTGGGGGGGAAATGAACCGACCCAACTTTTTTCAATTATCTAACCCAAAAAGTTGGGGGAAGTTAAATTAATAATAACACACAAAACAACACAAAGTTTGGGTTGTTTTTTGGGTTATTCATTTGACCCAACATTTTCGATTAATTGAATAACCCAAAAAGCTGAGATGGTCACTTTTTGACCCAGTTAGTTTTTTTTGGGACCCAAATATTTTTTACAGTATATCATCATGTATGGTATTATTGCGGTATTGTCAAAAAGAAAACATGGGGTAAAAATGCAATGGTGTGTAAAATTATGAAATGTAAGAATAAACATGTTTACTAAAATTGAACACAAAATACAAAATGCTCTCAGCAGATTTTTTTTTTTACTACCAACAGGTATTTTCAAGGGCAAACAATGAAAGCAAAAGAAAGAAAGAAAAGTCGAGTGTTCCAAGTAACATTAACAACCAAATTAACTCATTCAATGCCATTGAAGGCTATAGACGTCAAAGATTAATTTGAACTATTTCTATTAGTTTAACTTTTTTTTCACTTTTGTTAACAAGAGTATGAAAACCTAGAATTTTTTTATTGTACATTTAGAACAGGTATACATTTTGTGATTAATTGTGAGTTAACTACTGAAGTCATGCGATTAATTACAATTAAAAATTGTAATCGCCTGACGCCCCAAATTTTTAATAATCTTTTCTTTTTTTTAAATCACGTCAGGCGATTAAATGTTTTAATTGTAATTAATTGCCTGACTTCACTAGTTAACTCATGATTAATCACACATTTTATAGCTGTTCTAAATGTACAATAAAAAAATCTAGGTTTTCATACTTTTAACAAAAGTGGAAAAAAAATTATACTAATAGAAATAGTTAAAATTATTTTTTTGACGTCTATAGCCATCAATAGAAGTGAATGAGTTAGAACAAAATCATTTGAGTTTTTTTTAACTGAAAATGTATGTCAAAATCCAGACTAGATAAGAATAATGTTCAGTTATAATATCTTTCTACTTTTAGCTGACAATGTAAATGTGATTCAACAATATAAACAATCAATTTCTGCTGACAGGCCCACTCAATGGTGCCAGTGTGTTTCTCAGAGTTCTCGTTTTTGATCATGTTTTTGTGAGAATTTTTAAAAGAGATACCGCAATATTTACAACACTCTTACATCCCTAATTCACAGCAAATTGAATTGCAATAGATCTGTTTAAAACACATTACACTTCCCCGGAGTGCTGGGCTTGAATCTACAGTAGCTTGAAACATAAACGACATGCACAAATATTCAATACACATAGAAATATACATTATACGCAAAGAGGCAAATATACCTGCATGCAGTACTATGCCATGTCAATCCTCATTGCCTCTCACTACGACACACACTTACAGTACACACATGCATGCACCTTTGGGGCCAGTAAGGTGAAGATTTTGGCAAAAATCACATGGCCGGTGAGAGCAAAAAGAATATGATTGCGGAATGTTGAGAACCACATCACCCATTCAAAGTCTGCAACATCCTGTGGATGAGACACACCAGACACTGTCAAGCCATGACTGGGTTAAAACAAAATAAATCCAAACAGTAACTTACCATTTTCCTGCCAAAGTAATACCATCCTGGTTTTACACTTTCTTTGAATGCTTTTCTGCTCACATTTTCTGAATAATGAACACAAATGTGCAGAATAAATATGGAGCGGTTTTCTTGCCAAATTGTGACGTTGATGTGAATAGAATTGCTCATAAATTAGCTACTATATGCAGAGTTGTGTGAAAGCACTTCAATCAATGTGACAAAATTAGACATTACATAATAAGCTCATGGGGCTCTTCTGGGCTCTTTACACAAATGTCATAGGATGGAACCTTTGGTAAATACCGTACAATTATTAAAAACTGCAATCAATGCATCCTGAATTTTGTTCTTCATTTTCATTTATGCAGAGAGAAAAAAATACACGATTGGATCAACATGCGGCTTCCCTGCAGGTCCAACAGCTTTGCCTGATTAGACTAATGGCTGTGAAAAGAGAAATCAAACAGGGAAAGCCTCTTACTTCTGGGCACAAAGCCACACTTCTACTTCCAGGATTCAGAGTTAGTGCAGCATGAAGCCTTCAGCTTTTTAACTCCTCTCAGAAGGATCAGCCATATATGAGCATTTCAAGAATAATGGCTAACTAACACTGCTGCAGAAAAGCTCACTGCACTTTCTGTACCATTCACCGAATCACACCATTCACGTCTGTGTGATGAGTTTACTATTATGCAAAAACAAATGGCATTGTTTCAGGCTTACGAGAAAATGGTCAGCTGGGTGTAACTATGGATGTCATGCTGACAGAATTTCATCCAGAGAGTAATCAGGTTATCCATGAATTATCCCCATGTTAATAAAAAGGTGCAGATCGTTGGGGAGTGGAACATAGATGCAGTTAAACAGAACAGTGGTCATAAATGGCGCACTCTAAAAACTATGGGTCAAAAATGGACCAATCCTCTACTTGGGTCTATTTGACCCAACTTTGAGTCAAGAAATGGGTCCCGTAGTCATAAATATTGGTCAGATCCTGTACTTGGGTCAAAAAATTTGGGTCATTTTGTATAAAACAACCCAGCAAGTTGGGTCAAATTGACCCATAAAGTGGATCGGTCCATTTTTTATCCATAATTGGGTTGCTTTTAATCCAACTGTTTTTTGAGTATGCATTGTGTGATCATACAGTATGTTGAGCCACTCACCACTTGAAGCCTCAACTATCCAACTGGCAGCCCATGCTAAGGCCCCAGACAGTACGGCAATGTAGAGATAGAGCTCATATCTGGGGAGGCCAGCCTTGATCCCCATGATGGATCTGCACAGAGGAGGCCCCAGTTAAACAAAAATATCAAACAATCGACTGTGAAAAGGAAAACATGCAGACTGGGGATATACAAGTGGTGTTTTGTGATGTTTATTTACCATTACCACTGGCAAATCACATGATTAGTTCGTTCCAAATCAATAGTTTCGAGGAACATATTATCCATAAAACTTTTTAAAAAACAAAAAAACATTTCAGGCTGCTCTGGCTTAACATTCACCAACACATGATGATGTGCACTTGTTATTGTCACATCCAGACTTTTCGCAAGTTGACATTGCACTGTTAAGCCTTTAGGAGTGACAGGACAGTGACTTAAATAGGATTGCAAGGCTCTGGCTCCTCGGAATCAGCATGGTCAGCTGCGCAACCTTACCTCGCTCTCCTATTATAGCCCGAGCAGTTGGTGTGCAGCTGCAGTGCTATGTGATCCGAGCTGGGGCTTCTCTTTACTTCACTCACTAATGACAGGAATGACCAACAGCAGTGCATCCATTTGCGGGATTTATTTATGCATCATTCTTGATATATTATTAGTACTTTGTGCTGAAGTTAAGGAGAGTTGGACACAAAAAAAAAACAAGGATCCAGTGCTGCACAATGCCAAGTAACCATGGTTAAGCAGAAAGAGTGCCGCAAAGTGTCCTGCATACAAACTGAGAGTGTTTTACTGCTGTATGCAGAGCTGAGAGCACACCGGCTTTCATGTCATTATTACTGTACAAGACTTCACTAACCTTGTGTCCGCTTCACACAGCCAATAGAGACCGTCCCCTCGAAATTGAGAAGAAATTAAAGAAAAGGGGGTGGAGGTAGGAGGCTAGATCATCCGTCTTGCTGCTTGTCGCCTGCATTTGCCAGCTTCAGTCAGTCAGGATGTTGCAAAACTCAACGAATGGAGGCGGTAGAGGAGGGAGGAGGTGGATTGGGGGGGGGGGGGGGGGGGGGTTATATTTATCCTCCACTACTGTACCGCAGAGAGGGGTGGTCCACTGTTGGCTCGCTGGAGAGCAACCAAACACTCTGGGACATTCACAGTGCTTAAAATGAGGGGGAGAGCAGGTGCATCAGTCAGTAGCATCTACTTGTCTGAATATCTTCCATGACCAAATTTTTATGTTGGATAAGTGGGAGGAAATATTCATAAAGAATAACATAACACTAAATAGTTATTTAAACGCTATGCTAAACCAGTTATGATTTTTTTTAAAGGACAGTATGCATTATTTAGCGCCATCTAGTGGCTGACTAATAATTAATTTAATAAAAATAAAAAAGCACTATTAATTTCAATAATATGAAGAAAAAAAAGTTCCATTACATCAACGTACATTTTTTAAACATAATTTTAGGTCTAGTAATCGCTAATTATATTACATTGGTCGCGCTGTGCTTTCCGGAGGCTGACATTTTTCTGCTACGGATACCCAAAGGAGAACTTCACAAACGTAGCCTCTGGTGGTGCTAGCAGCTAGTGTTAGATCCAGCGGGTCGTCCGCCTCTTACCTTCCACAGATGGGGCCTGCAGGTAGTCGTCGGTGAGTCCCGTGAATCGAGCTCCTGCCACTTGTCTTCCTTTCCTTTGCTCTCCAAAGCTTTTTTTTACTAGCTTCTTCCATTGCTATATAAATAAAGATAACTTGATAGCTTCTCCCGCTAACCGCTCTTGTTAAGGTTGGGTTATGCTTGACGTGTGAAATGAGACATGCGGATCCGGCAAGAGCACACGTTTTGCAGCCTTCATATTGTGGTCGATATTCTCCCAGACTATAGGAGACAGTGAAGAGCGGCTACAGCATATAAACAACACAAAGTAGAAAACAATTTCATATTTTTTTCAATAAACAATCGACATCAACAATTAGGGGTGAAAAGACTACACATACTGTATATAACAAACTAAATGAAAACAAAGAATCGGGAAGTAGAAAACTTTTGCTCATCCGCCATGTTTTTTTGCGCGACTGTCAGCATAGCTTACAAATTATTGTAGGTCCACAGTGCGGAAAATGTAGGCAATGCGGACGCCACGTGGAGTTGTGTGGTTGCTGAAATTACGTAATTTTGCTATGTTGATCTCACGGGCGCGTCAAGCTTAAACCAAGTTTTAGCTGCTCTTGCTAGTTTTTGCTAGACACTCTTGCTTGCCACTGCCCGAGTCCTGCTGCTCCTGCTCGGTCTCTAACTCCAGATAATAATTGGTAGTGATTGGTTGTAGCCTTGCGAAGTGTGGTCTCTCTGAGGCACCATAATTTGCGCGCTTCAAAATTGTTGCATTCTATTAGTTGACCACTAGACGGCACTAAATAATACATATTACACACAGTCTCTTTAATTCATTGTCACTATCTGCTCCTAAAAAATAAAAACATTTATTACTATATATTTATTAAATTCTATGTAGATAATTTTTTCACCACTTATGCTAATTTAACCCCTGAATTTCCCCACAATCAAAGGTTCTGTATCTGATTCGATTCTACATACAATATAAAATGCAGTGCAATTAAAATGCTATACCCAATGCAGTGTAAAGCTGTTTTGAGAGCCTTATAAATGATAAACTATGACAATTTGTAATAATAAAGAATCATTTAATATGATTATCATGTCGCAATTACGTGGGGAAATATGTGAAAGCGAAGCGACTGCTTTCTTCTTCTTCTTCTTTGCTTGGTAGTGACGTTTGGCATAGTAATATTTTCCCCCCACTATCTTGACGCAGTGCCATCATCACGACACTACATGGCGCTCTCTGTCTTATTAATATACTGTACACTAACTGGTAACGAGCACGTCTGCAGTATATTCACACTGGAAACGACAACTTGGAAACGCTTTTTAGTAACCAGCAGCACGATTTTTGTTTAGCATTCTTTATGCGTTCCAGCACAGTCGGCTTCGCTATTGAATTCTGGAGAAATGCTTCATGTTAAACACAATGTTAACAAGAGGCCTCGAATTCGTTGATACAGTAATGACAGGGGAACTGCTGCTTGAGGCGGTGTGAGTTTGTTTCAGCGACGTAGTTCGGCGAGTGTGAGGCTGTGAGTCGCAAGTAGCTCACAGAATCGTTGAATCCATGACAGAGGCGAAGCGCCCCCTCCCACCCGAGTCCGCGCGGCCCCGCTTCAGATCCAACTCCATATACATCCAGCCTCCATGTTGCACGGGGAATGTCGGGCCAGTATGTCAGACTGCAAGTGTTAGCTCGCTAACTTTACAGCGCCTTGGTGTATGTTTTGGACAAGGGGGCTGGCATCGAAGTGTTTTCGACTCCGCAACAGACACGGGCGCTTGCACATCATTTTGATTTTTTGGGGTAGGAGGGATGATCGGAGCTTCATCGCTAACAGAGCCAAGCTAGTTGTTAACTTCAGCTAGCGGTTTGAGTCAACATCGTTTTGTTTTACTTTGGAGCCACGCGCTTCCTGGGTTATCCACCAAATGAAGGTTATTTTGCACGGAGTTATAGATGACAGTCCTTAAGAGTGTTTTACTGAGCACCGAGCTAGCTGACTGGCTACCCCCGCTGCCACAACGCTTCCCCTCGGACGCTTGCGTGTCTTTTGTGGGCTACCTGATCTCCCTCGGCTTAAACAGCTAGCTCACGTCAGATAGCATTCCCGCCCGAGCAAGCATCAGCGGGCTAATATTTCAGGAGTCTGAAAGCGGAACAACCACCCGGCTCAATGGACCACATGTCTATAATAACCCAAGTTTCCAATCCCAAGGAGGAGGAAATAATATCCTTCAACCAGGAAAAAGGTAAGAAAAGTGGGTGAGCGAATTGACTTAACGGTACTAGCTAGCTTCGCTAACTACTTGTAGTGTTGGCGCAGCTAGTTGCGCCCAACTGTACGTGAACATCATATCACTTAGTAACACTAATAGTATTTGGACACAAACTATTTTGGCAACATGTTTAGCAGAGTGTTTCGTCCGCTTTAAGTTTTAGATCAAGTCCTAGATATGTTCACTGCATAGTCAGCATGATTGATACTAGAGTATTTGAACACACATCTGCTCCGTTTAAGTGGAGTTAAAATGCTGTTTGATTACGGTGGGAGTCCACAATGATCTTTAATGGGTTTGACACCAAATAGCAAATGCAGTACATTTTCTAGTAATTGCATGTCGTAGCATCACCCCGCAGTTATAACTTTATCTGCCCAGCATCTCACTGAAAGACTTATGCGTCATTAACGAGAATAAAGTTGTAACGGTTGTGTTAAAACGTTACTCAGTTTTCATGTGGGGTTGCAAGAATTGTTGATTTCCCATGGAACAAAACGAGAAGACAAATGTCAATTACTCTGAAATCAAGCAGGGAAACTGAAAATGAATATAATCCTAGGTGTACATTCTCTGTACCTCTTATCCTCACTATTTCTGTTGGGGAAAAAAATAGTCATGGGATGTGTATATACAGTATATTAGTTGTAGCATATTAAAATTGTAAAAACATTTATTAGACCATGCAGCAACATAAATGAATAGCGACATGCAATAGTCACATTTTATTTGCATGTGTGACAGTTTATGACATTATGACTTCTGATAATAATGACCTACCCATGACTAGGTGACTACAGTATTTAGAAAATTCCTGAGCTACACTTAAGGCAAAAATCTCAATCCTCTGTAGTCGTACTGTTTTGTGACATGAGACTAAATTATTTGACTCATCACCTGGAGTCAGTATGTCACCTGTTCACTTTGTTTTTAGACTTGCATGATTTGTACCCGTAGTAGAGGTAAAAAGTCTGTATCCATTTGTGCCTCTTCCTGAGGCCAGTGGGTCATAGGACGTATATCACTGTAAAACCTCAATCTTTGCTCTTTAACTCCAAAAGTAATGTGAGATTATTTTTTTCATTTTTAACCCAAGCACAAAAACTTACTCTCCATTGAAGGCAAATGTGTAACTATATATATCTATATCTATATTTATATTTATCTATATATATATATATATATATATATATATATATATATATATATATATAGATATAGATATAGATAGATAGTGTTTTTGTACATAATAATAGCAGTGACAAAGAAATAGGCTTGGCCATTCACTTTATTGTCATGTGCTCCTATTGACTCAGCGGTGCAAAGTATCATGCACTATGTAGTACACAATGCTGTGTTTGGCTGAAGCGGGCAAAAAATAATGTTTCTGACAGCTAATTGTAAAAAGTATTTACTGATTTATGTCAGTGATAACCGCCGCAGTATGCCTCATTAGAACATAGTTTTGTCCATGTGAACAATAAACAGACCAGGTTTTCTTTTTGGACTGTTTAATTTTCATGTGTGTGTGTGTGTGTGTGTTATAGAAAAAATACAAAATAAACATGAGCACTTGCATGTGAATCTCATCTATAATGCTAATTAGCTGAGGTCATAATTATACATTATAGTTCAAATAGTACAGGTAATATTAATCTCAATGCACATTATAATAAAAAAAATAATGAATGAATGATTAAATGCACTTATTTGTGAAAATGATTATGGTAATAAACACCTTCTGTGAAGAAAAAATATAAATTACAAAGCCGCAAAACATCTAAGTAAAACAATAAGAAAAGTCCCATTTCTGTTTTCAAGTAGTCTAATCAAAGTAGCAAATCTCTTTCACACAATTTGGCTGCTAATCATGGTTTAAAATAAATAAAGCAGCACGTAAACAAAGTTGAAAAAACTGCTGCTGGTGGGTAAGTAAAAAGCACCTTTTTATAAGTAAAGATCACAATTTTGAAGCAACCAATGTGGGCGGGTGGTGGGTTATGTAGTTTCCCATGGTCGAGACGGGTCGTGAATGCAACACAGACTTTTTTTGTGTGCTAACGTTAGCGTGTTGTTTTCTTGCTTGGTTAGCCTGAACATTTCACAAACTCTACAATAGGACTTACGGTTGGACCAGAAGTCGCTTGTTGAAAAAAAAAAAAAAGCCTGCCCTTTTTTGTTTTGTTTTTGCACCACTATTTCTCTGCAATTTGCAAATGCAAGGAATGGCGGTGTTGGGGGGTAAAAACAACTTACGACTTGGCAGCTCGTAACGCGGATCCAATGTACGGCGTGATTTTGGTGAGCGCTTCCCTGACGCTCTGCTGTTTTGGAGGCATGAGCTGTTGTGTCTGCTTTGGAGTTTTTGACTTCACCATTTGGCTCTCTTTGTGTGCGTTGCCGTTTCAGGTGGCTGAACACGTTCGTAGTGTTGCCGTAACTCGTCTTCATGCGCTCCTTGCACACTTTGATTTACGCCTGGTCTTTGTCATCTGGCGTGAAGCCAAAACAGTTCCATATTATGGACGACTACCCCAACCTGCTCCTCGGGCACTGAAGCAGCCCCCTGCGCAAGTGTGTGCCACTAACAATGTGTGTTCGCTGTGATGGGTCAAATGCAGAAGCCAAATTGTGTGTACATGACACAAAAGTTTGTTAGCCTTCTCTTCTTCAGAGAAGGCGAGTGCTGATAAATGCCCGTTCATCTCTTAAGGTTCTGTATCTTGTGTAAAATAGTCTGAAAAGGCAAACACTACTTAACTAGTGAGAAAGTTATGCGAGCAGTGTTGCATTTGCGCTTATCAAAGTTGTTGCAGAGATCGATTCTTTGTAATTTGATATGTATATTGATTTGACTATGGAATATTATTGGTCATTTCATTTCAAGCATATTTATTTGGGATGGGAGAATGCATGGAGGAGTTGCCACGGTAGATTTTGTTGCGGATGTAATTATGTACTGTGATTCTCAGCTGATCAGGTGGGGCTGTATGAGCAAGCACCTCTGCTAGTTGCAGTAACTTTTTAAAAGGAAAATCCTGTGCAAATGCAAAATAAACATGTCTGTTGTGAGATTGCTGAGCTTAAAGTTTATTAGTATGCACTGAGTGACTGTTTTGTCTTTGCTTATCTACTGCAAATCACTTGACAAGGAGCCCATCCCAACAGCTGTTCCAGAGGAATTTAACAGGTAGACCTCCTTCAATTGAACAGGCTCCAAGGTGTCTGGACAAAATCTGAGCACCTTTGCTTCGCCACTGAATGTTATATGACATGTGGCTACATAGTTGCCCAACAGCATGAGCCTAAATATAGACTCCCTGCCCTGTTGGCTAATGCAACGCTATGACCACTGGGCCCAGCTTAGCTACTCACGAGTTACAATGACCCTTTTCTCCGAAACATTTTATATGGTGTTACATTTACAGAAAATCATGTTGATAGAAGTTAGCGGTCGCTTAGGGTGTTTGTTGATCTTCTTTGGTCTTTGTTAAAATGTTGAATGTGAGAATGAAATTGGAGGGGGGTCAGCTATTTAAAGTTGAGACTCTCATAGTGGTTCACGAGGCTTCAAATGTGCGTGTGACATGGAGTGGCACTTATATCATGCCTTCACTCTCATGATACAGTACACACTCACACGCACCTCCTACGCAGTCACAGGATCGTAGGAGGATTGGGAAAATAGTCTAGGATTTATTGGTCTTTTTTGCTGTCAAATATGATGGAACTTCTGACGTTTGAATGAATAAATGAGTAATTTATTTCATCTCACAACACAGGAAAGAAAACAAACATCCCTTCAAACAAATCAATTAAAGGGGATGCATCTTGGTATTTTAAGCCCTTCCACATCTAACTATAGGCATATGATTATACCTTACCTTTGACACCATTGCAATGTCATTTTTTATGAAATATTAGGTATTTTGCTGGCTATTTTCTTTTCTTTTTTTTCCTAAGAGCTCAGTATTGTTCATTCGGTAATTTCACAGATTTGACATGTCATCATCATTGCGCTTTTTTTATTTATTTTTATTTTGTATGTGGGTGTGTATGTGCGTGTGAGTGTGAGTGTGTGTGTGTGTGTATTCATTAGTTCACCAAAAACCTATTAAAAAATCCCATGCCGTTCACCTAAACCGAACACCGCTGTCAGGAGACCCGAGGAAGGACTATATGGCTATTTTTCTAACGCGGAAGTAAAACACCTGGTTCAGTAAAACTCCGCCTCTCCCCGTGTGGTACTTGCCGCACTCTTCACATTCGAAAGCTGGCTGCTGCGCCCACAAAACTCTGGAGCGCTGCGTTCGAGCTCCTCTGAGTGGCCACGCAAGACCTGGCCAGCCCTTGCAGTACAATCGCGGAATCAGTTGGAAGAGGGAAACCTCGAGGACCGGAGTTTGACACTTATGCACTACACCATTCTTTCAGTTAGGTTCAACAGCACACACATTTTACTTGTAGTTTACACAAGTGTCAGCCACCCTTTGGGAATTTAAGACAGCCAATTGTCATTGCAAATGTGAATGAGGATAATTGATTGCTTTGAATTCATTTGGACAGAATGTTTACTGATAAAGGCTACTTTCATCACTATCCCGCGCGCATGGATAGGAAGTGGGCGTGTGTTTAGTCCACAGAGGCGGTGCGAGGGTGGGTCCGCACCTGATGACGTCATAGAGTGAGCACCCGCTCGTTTTCTCGGGTTGGTCGGGGCTGGTGCTTGGAGAGCAGAATGACCTAGAATTTTTTGTCCAAATACTCGTGCAGCATTTTCTTCCAATTTCTACCGGACTGTTTGAGTCCAACTTGCATGTCAATTGGCCTTCTGAGCTTGATTTGGCTTCATAGCCCTGTGATTGTAAATTTTACAGTAGATTGGTGCGTTCAAATATGCTGACTTTGGTGTCTGTCTGAAAAATCATGTTATCTTGTACCGCTTTCTGCATTTGCACATTGTTGGTCAGGTTTGCAGTGGGTGAAAATGGCTCTTCATAATCTACACCCATTTATATTTGTCACGTCCTATATCACCTTTAAGTGCATACTCCACCACCAAATCTACCCACGCCTAACCACTGCTTTCTTACACCTGGATAAGTTGTTATGGGTAAATGTGTTGTCTCTTAGCGACTGCATCTCATCAGCGATTGCATCGATCCATTTTCGTGCGTTGGATGAGGTCGTGGCCTCGCTGTACGTTAAGGTTAAACATTAACTGATAACTGTAGTCTACATTGACTACCTGATCATCACTATTCTCACCTTCATACATATTCACTTAAATACCCTGATTTCTTTCTGGAAGGTTTGTTCAGTTTCACCTGTCTGCGTGGTTACTCACTTCAGGTGCCATTTGTTTGAATTCTGTTTCAGCAGCGTGTGTTTGCCTGCTCAGGTCAGGTGTCATTTTGGGTAAGTGACACTGTGACCTTTGAGCTCACGCCAAACGTTTGGTGCATATTGGTTTGCCCTGTTCTGTATCAGGTCATCAGCGCTTCCTGGGTTGACCACAGCTGTATAGCCCGCCCCCAAACACAATGTTGCTTTGTGATCATCAGGCTTGGTACAAGATGTATTCTGGGGAATTGGTGAACTTATGAATACCACGAGAATTCAGCTTGCAGAGACTCTTTGTCAGATCTAATGCATTTAACCTTCCCATATGGTGCTGTATTTGCCAGGATTTTTTCATTTGTCTTCACTGTGTCACTCTTGTGTTTCATGTACACACTGTATCGTCCGGAATAATTATCAGTAAATGACAACGCAAAGGGATGGCAGCCAATTGACTATTTATTGGTCCTCCTTTGGTTGTGTGGACCATGCCGAGTGCAGCTTTGTCTCACACACCAGGTTCTCTACTTCCTTTGAATAACATTTCCCTGAGTGCAACCCCCCCCCCCCCACACCGTAACAACACTTTGTCAATTTTACCCTTTTAATCACCATGCTTTCAGCATAATTGCAACTACCCATGATCTCATGACATGACATGTCACAACACCTTTTGCATTGGTCATCATTATCACCACTCGGCGTGTAAATAGTACAGTCTGTTGTTTGTGAATGTGGAATTTTTGTCCCATCCACGTGTCTTAGAACATCATGTCCTTTCTTGAAGATGACTGTCACTGCTTGCATAGGGAAGATGTCCTGTGCAAAGGAAAGGTGGGAAATGATACGTTACTTAGTTTTTGCTATTGCCCGTTGTGGTCCATCAGGCACACCTCCCTGTGTTTTGCTCCTCCATTGCATCTTATGCCGTGTCTCGGCCTGGAAACAGTTGTCGAACACTTTGAACTTCCTTAGATCACTTATGATGTGCGAAGTGGCGCCAGTGTCAACCATCGGACCCGATTTCTTGATGGATATCTGTCATAGTCATTCAAGTGGGACGCATCATCCTTGTCATCATTATTATTTGCGTGAATTATCCGACTGTCGTTTGCGTAGCAGTGCGTGCTGTTCTTGCACAAACTGTACTGTACCATTGCTTACGTTGACAGTGTTTATGCAACAGCTAAAATATTATTAGCATCCAACTTTTAGGGTACAGCCCATCGTATACAATAGCATTATTAATAATAATGATAACGATGATGATGATGTTTACAATGAAAACGCTTAGATTCCCTCCAATTTAATAACCAATTAAATAGTTTATAAACAAACTACATAAGTGGGCGACATCTGCCGTCACCGCCGTCGTGACTGCTTATCGCGTCCCGTGTGTTGAGTTTGACCTGGGAGTTGATGAGGTCCGCATTTCGCTGTCTTTTATGTCAAGGGCCCTTGATAGTGTGAAAGAGCTAAGAGCTTTTAATACAATGCAACAAAGAAATCAAACAAACACTCTTATATAACAAATATGCATGCAATACATTAGCAAAACACTATTAACTCTTTGAGCGCACGTGTCTTAAGGCCTAGATACACCAATCCGACATCGGCCAAATGTGGCCAACGCCTACCCCCTGCGGCGTCGGCCCAGACGTCGGCACGTCGCGTAGAAAAATGACGTAAATACACACCGCACCAACACCGACTATTACGTACTTTCAGCGCTTGCGCAAGAAGTAATTCCCCTCCGTACCATCGGCGGCGGTAGTCATTATTCCTAAAGGCAATTAGCAACCTCTTTAGGGGGGCGGGATATGAAAACGTAAACAACTCATACCGGTGTTGACAGCGGCGCCGGGGTAAACGCCTTGGTATCAGTGACTGGTATCGGCCACCATAGTGGGTATCGAATACATTGAGACAAAGCCAGTATCGGCTCAAACGATAGCGATGTCTGACATCGACGTTCACCCATCCCTACAATTAACCACACATGCTACGTTTTTTTGTGTGTGTGTGTTTAAAATACACCTGTTTAATACTTGGAAACAGATTTGTTTCATATATGTATCGTCGCTTTATAAGCACCTGTTTTCCTACCATCCATGTGAGGAGTGAGGATTGACTTTAAGATGCTGTAGCATGAATTTATTCACTTGTTTGTCCAAACGGCCCTCATTTGGCTTCCTCTTCTCACAGGAATACAATTTTAATCCAACTTTTAAACAGTTGCTGCAAAAAAATCAATATATTGGAATGTAAGCATTACTATTGGGAGTCCACTCTATTTTAGTCTCGCTCTCTTCTTTTCCCTCTTTTTGTTTTGTTTTTTTAAAGCCACAAAATGCCAAACCAAGAAAAACCCACGCTCAGAATTAATTTCAATTCGTTTCATGCTCTGAACTAAAGTCTGGCGAGATCTTCTCTGACAAGTTGCGTGGTATTGTAATTTATGGCCAGCCCTTAAAAAATAAAATGCAAAAATTGTACCAACTTTTTCTTGACTCAACTTTAAACCCCTCCATTAAGGCTATTTTTAACAGGACATCTTGTCTATTTAAGGGTATTTGCTCTTATGAGTTGCACTTATTTGTTAGGTGGATGCCACTGACGTACACATTGGTAAGAATAAGCCCACTTGAAGATGTGTAGTGTTGTTTAGACAAGTAGTTAATGTAAATAAATCGAATGCTTCATGATTGCCATGCAGTTGTACAGCTGGCAGTGTGGAAGTAATTATGTTTGTCGTGTTGCCAAAGCTGTCGAATGTCATCATACAAGTGTTGAACTGCATGCGACATACAGCTCATTTTTCCATTCACGAGGCTCAACATGACTTCTTAACGGTTTTAATGTGTTTGAATCTTGTTGCTAAGGAAAACAGAGAGGTTCAAAACGGCTTCACCACCCCCATACCTTTGATTAATTAAGGTATTTTAAGCATCCTTAACTCATTCATTGCCATTGACGGCTATAGACGTCAAAAAAATCATTTGAACTATTTATATTAGTTTAACATTTGTTCTTACTTTTGTTAACAAGAGTATGAAAACCTAGGGGGGAAAATATTGTACATTTCGAACAGATATAACATTTGTGATTAATCGTGAGTTAACTAGTGAAGTTAGTCCGATTAATTACGATTACTAACATTAATTGCCTGACGCCCCTAATTTTTTATAATCTTTTTTTTTTAAGAATAACATTTTATAAAAAATTTGGGGTGTCAGGTGATTTGCAATTTTTAATTGTAATTAATCACATGACTTCACTAGTTAACTCACGATTAATCACAAATTGTATATCTGTTCTAAATGTACAGTAAAAAAAATCTAGGTTTTCTTACTCTTGTTAACAAAAGTAGAAAAAAAACGTTAAATTTAAATAAATAGTTCAAATGAATTTATGGCAGTGAATGAGTTCAAATCAATGTCACTATTTCTTTAGCTTTTAAATGACTTTAAATCTTGTGTTTGTAAATGCGTTTAAATGTTGTCAATAAGCAATTTTTGTTCTCTTTACTTTGTAAATATCATAGCTTTTCTTTTTGTGACGTTGTGCTTTTGTTTGTATGAAGCACATTGAGTTGCCTTGTGTATGAAACGTGCGATAGAAAGTTGCCTTTCCTTGCTGACTCCCATGTAATGAGTTTTAATGTGATAGGTTCGTTGTGAACACAGCCACATCCTAGTTATAAGTGGGTGTCCACATTTTTGCAATCACATTTGATTTGTTTATACATTCTTACCCTAGAAAAGTTAACAATGTCTGTATTTATGTCACAAAATAGATATCTGGGGTCTCAGATTAGTCCAGTATGTCCCCAAACTTGCGAAAACAAAAACAGAACAAAATAAGATGAGATAAATACGATAAAGAAATTAAGGAGAGGCTTATTCACTGTTTGAATGTGCGCATACTTACAATGCAGTAAAGGTATGGCTGCAGAACAATGAATATACAAGAGGCTTGAATTTCCCATGCTATTTATTATATAGTTTATTTACAATTTAGTACTATAACATGAAGTACACACACTTGATTTGCTTTGGTGGACCACAAAAAAACGAGGTGGCCTGCCGATCTGGCCGCATGCTGAAAAGTGTTCAGTAATTCGCATAATAACTGTTGAAGTTTGGTGACGAGCACCACTATTACTTTGTTCCTTTTGAGAACGCAATACTTGGTCATGGATTTAACACACAGCTGTCATGACAGTTTGATTGACATTATCTTCACTTATTGCCCTCTTTTCTCCTCTCTTTTTTGGGTTGATAGCATCCCAGTCCAACAGCAGCCTTAAGAAGCAGAGGAGTCGGAGCATCTTCAGCACATTCTTCTGCTGCTTCCGCAACTACAATGTTGAACCGCCCGCAACCAATAGCAACACATCCAATCTGCCTCAACCTCCACCTGAGGAGAACGGATCACCACCCAAAGTGAGCAGTTTTCCTGAAAAACTCGTCGTACATATGAACGCTCCCATTTATGTCTATGAACACTTTTTTTTTTACATTAGTATGTGTTGACAGTATTTGTCTTTTCTTCATCTTCATGGACCATTTTGTCCCTTTACCCACCGTCTCATTTTGTACATGTGTCTGTCTGCTGTGTTGTAGTCTGACCAGGTCGAGGTCCTCCCTGTCCCTAGTGTATGTATTGCCTTTTTTTTCTTTCCCTTTGCATGCAGCCCTGTGTGGGCTAGTGCTGGCTGGTATGTTAGGCCTGTGTGGGCTCCAGTGCTCCTTGGAGAGCCTCAGCTCTGCTGCTACGTTGCCGTTCACTTTCAGTATATTCAATATGAAACTATGGAGGACCAAAAATGCCCCTAAAATAAATATATAAAGCCAGGTGAAAAACAAAAATGGATATAAAAAATGTAATTCAAAAATTACATTAAAAAATATATATATATATTAAATAAAAAGGATAAAGTCAATAAATAAATTAATAAAATCAACAAAAAATAAATACATAAGTAAATCAATCAATAAATAAATCCAAAAATAAAATCTGAGATTCCCCCAAAATAAATATAAGAATATATGTGAAAAAAAAAAAAATATATATATATATATAGCCGTTATAAAACATGCTACTTAACCTAACCTGATATCGTTTTACTTAAGAAAGAAAACTTAATGTATATATGTGTGTGAAACAAGCCAACTTCACAACAAAGGGCTGCACTTGAAGAGCAAGCAAGCAAAGTGTATTTAATCTTCCCATATCATGACTTTGGGGCTGGACTCGCACCAGTCTAGACTGCCGGCCCGGGCGGAATTTGGCGGCCCCGCTAGGACGTCCGACCCTTCCGTTTCGCGCTAGGCTAGGCACCGGGCTCCCTTCGAAGGGCGTCCAGACTCCAGAGTCGCCGGCGCAGGCACCGCAGCTGGATTTGCGGTGAGGAAACGAAGCGCGCCCAAGTCTCCAGGCTGTACAATGCAATGCATCTTCTATATATCCTTTTTGCGCACAAAATGCTCACATTGCACACAGTGCAAGTCGCACTGTCTCCGCTTTCCACATTAAAGATGATAACTTATTATCATCTACTTCCAAATACCTCGGCGCCATTTCCTTGTTTAGCCCCGCTGCTCGATGGCATTATTAGTGTCACTGTAGCAAAGTGACGCCATGCCGCACACACTGTGTGGAAAAATTAAGTGTCTCCAGATATAATAATAATAAGTTATAATAATAAAAAACTGATATATTTATCAGAGTCCTGATTGGGAGACAACGTCCGATTTCGATCGGATCAGCAACCACGTGATCGATTTTATATACTGTATATATATATATATATATATATTATTATTAGGGGTGGGAATCTTTGACTATCTCACGATTCGATTCCGATTTTTGGGTCTGCGATTCGATTCAGAATCGATTTTCGTTTCTGAACACTTTTTGATTCAAAATTATTTGATTGACAATGATTTCGGTTTCAATTTATAGAATCGTCGAGATCTAGTCCAGTCTGACTCGCTAATGCTAATTAGCGCGCTACTCGCGGCACTTTTATCACTCAAAAGAACGGCTATTCATACAAAACGCTTCAGGAATGTATATAGAGAAGCGTTTTATTGGAATAATTTGATCGTGACTTTTTCCTTCTACTTTCTAATATGGCTACAACTTAACAGTGTATCAGAACACGCGGAACCACACTGCCCCTAAGTGGCCAAATTGTGTACAGCATGAATAGCGCTCCCAATAAAGACACACACAAACAAGGGCATGCTACTAGAAAATAATTTAAATAAAAGCGATTTTGGGACATTTAAAATCGACATTTATTTATTTATTTACTTGTTTGTTTATGGCAGCTTTGGCCCCCCCATACCAACTACCTTTAAGCACCTATGAATTTAAATGGTGCCTTGGTTTCTTGGTCTGCGCTAACTTTTGAAGTCCATTTATGCTTAACTATTGAGGTTTTCCAGGTAAGAGCCATCAAGTAAGCTATTTAGTTGCAATGCTGCTCTCATCAGTGTAGAAATTAGCAGCATAAGCAGCTATTTGAAAGTAAAACATTAAAGACAGTCTCTTATTCAGGAGTCCTGGATTGCTTATAGACTAGCATCGTTCATTTCAAAACATTCTCCTCGGCACCAGCTAACATCTGCATGGCCTCTTTCTGCGATTATGTTTGGAAGATTGTATTAAACCACCTTTGATCTAGACAGAAACATTTCAGACATGCTAAATTGAGAAAAATGATGCTAGTGGCATTTCTGTTAATGGGTGCACATTAAATAATTGAGATTATTTTTCTTGTGACTGTTTTGCATCTGCTTGTCTCTCTCCGTCACTCACAACTCCCCCACTTTCTGTAAGTAAATCGGATGCTGTCTGTCTTGTCTTCCACGCAGCCACCAGCCAAATACCTTCTACCTGAGATGAAAATATCGGACTACGGTAAAAAGTGTGTTGTGATCGACTTGGACGAAACACTTGTCCACAGCTCATTTAAGGTAACACCGAGCAGACACAACATTGTGAACACACGCACAATGTCATGATATCCAACAAGAGCACATTCTGCCTTTATGAAGATTGTTTTGGTTGATGTTGTCAGAGAGGGGTTCATCTGTATGTAATGTGTCCAGAAAAAAGAGGTTTGTTTTCCACTGAATGTCATGCAAGTGCATTTTTACTTGCAAAAGTCACGATGTACACATTGACCAGAGCATAATTATTTTACTTAAAGCTAAAACCCCACAAAATTGTTAACCCTTTCAGTCACTGTCTAAACAAAGCTCAGCAAAGGAAATATTACAGGGTTGGTTTCCCTCTTTAGTCAAAAAAAAAAGAAAAAGGATGGAATGAATTAACAATCAGGTTTCAAGCACCTTACATCTAATATAGCTGTAACAATCATTTCTATTAGGGGTGTTAGAAAAAATCGATTTGGCAATATATCGCGATATTACAGCCCGCCATTCTTGAATCGATTTGATATGCGGCCGAATTGATTTTTAAACATAATTCTTTTATGGCAATATTCTTACTTAGGGTTAATATTCACACATTAAGCATGGAAGAATGTTATATTAATGGAACATTAAGCCTTAATATTTGATTTCAGTGCTCTTCAGACATGAAACAGACTGCAACCTGTTTGTTAAATGCAGTGGCTCAGTTGTAAGCCTGAATTTTCAGATAAATAAATACATTTTCATACCAATCTTGCAGTGTACATGTTTACTGATTAGTATTTTCTAAATTGAGTAAAAACAAAACAAAATCGCAATAATCAATTTATAGATTTGTATCGGGATTAATCGGTATCGAATCGTGATTCGAATCGCCAGGTACTAGGCAATTCACACCCCTAATTTCTATGGTGTTTAAAAAAATATATATACTCCACAATATCTCACTGCTCCAAATTCTCCAATTCCCGTTAAACATTTTTTTTTTTTATCAGGTCTCTAGCAGCATAGTTTCCGCCTCAGACTATCATTGAGATTAGATTACTAGAGAGGTACTAGAAGCAACCATTTTCTTTCTCATGAAAGAGACTGAAAACCATGTTCAGCCTGTCACATCATTCCAGAGATGTAGGACCTCTGCTGGTCACCAACGGTACATTTGATCACTCATGTGCTGCCGTTCTGTTCTGCTCACAGCCAATCAGCAACGCCGATTTCATTGTTCCAGTGGAGATCGATGGCACAGTTCATCAGGTAATGCACTCGCAGTGATATGCCTTGATTTGGATTTGATTTCCTCACGTGCACCCATGAGGCCAGCCACAAGACATGGTTGTTATCTGATTCAAGTAATCCAGGATAGGCTGTGTTTATCCTGGTTGGCCTATTCATGATTACTTGCACTAGGTGACAGCCTCAACTTCAAAATGGAGTGGATGACGTGGTGGCAGTGGTTTGGATGCTCTCTGAAATGCACTCAAGTGGTTTCCTCCTCCCTTATGTGATACTCACGATTTGCCTTCATGCAGGTGTATGTGCTCAAACGACCGCATGTGGACGAGTTCCTTCAAAAGATGGGAGAGTTGTTTGAATGTGTGCTCTTCACAGCCAGTCTTGCAAAGGTGCGTTTAGACCGAGACACGACTGCCACTTGTCAGTCACGGTCGTTTTCTGTTGCCCTCTCAACCTTTCACACTTCTTCTGCTTTTATGTCTCCTGCCAGTTATAAGTGGGTAAGTGTTTAGTGGGGGGGGACAAATGTGAAATTTTAGAAGTGTTCCAGAATATTACAGATCCTGTGAAGACATAGACCAGGGGTCAACAACCTTTCCTTGAAAAAGAGCCATTTTAGGCCAAATAAATCACACAAAAATGTGTCTGGAGCTGCAAAACATTTTAAGCTTGTGATGAAAGAAACAGTGTGTTAGTGTAATGTACTGAGGGCCCAAGAGCCAATTCGAGCTGCACACAAAAATATGTAAAAAATAACAAATATGCAGGACCCTTTTTTGCCTTTCTGTCAAATTTCTGACATTTTTGGCAATTTTATAGACATATGGGGAATTTCTTTTTTTTAATAGCAATTTTTTTCTGCCTTTTTTGCTATCAATTAATTGACATTTTTGGCAATATGGTAATTTTTGGGATTTCTTCTTTTGTTTTTGGACACTACTCTCTTCTCTGCTTTTTTTTTCTTTTTAAATAAATTTTCCCAATTCCAAAAACATTTTATGGTAATTTTTTGCCTTTCTTCTTTTGATTTTGTACATTTTATGGCTACTTTTTGGAGAGAAAAAAAACACTTTTTATTCAATTTTCTTTTTTCTTTTATGGTAATTTTCTGCTTTTCCTTTTTTTATGGTCACTGTTAGGAGATTGAACTTCCACTCTGACATTTTTTGAATATTTGATTATTCTGAATCATTAATTCATTTGTAGAATATTTTATCTAAAAAAAATAAAGAAATGTAAAAAAAAAACATATTTTTTGTGAGATCCTCGGGGAGCCACAGGACAGGGATTTAAGAGCCACATGTGGCTCCAGAGCCACAGGTTGCAGACCCCTGACATAGCCAAAGTCTACTTTGTATCCTCTAGCTATTGTGTGTGTAGTGTTTCAGGCGTACTGTACTGCCTTGTGAAGCTGTTTTCTAAAAGCTGGGTGACTTGAGGACATGGTTAATATTTGTCTTCCCAGCATCCTAACAGCACGTTTGTTTTGATGTGGCTTTGATAGTACGCGGACCCCGTGGCAGACCTGCTGGACCAGTGGGGCGTGTTCAGAGCGCGACTCTTCAGAGAGTCCTGCGTGTTCCACAGAGGCAACTACGTTAAGGACCTGAGCCGGCTCGGGCGAGAGCTCAGCAACGTCATCATTGTTGACAACTCGCCCGCCTCGTACATCTTTCACCCGGAAAATGCTGTGAGTTGCTTTCCGGGGCGCTAATACACAATCCATTATTTTCAATAGTATGCCAGTGCCCACTATGACTTAATGGTTTGAGCCGAAAAATTTAGTTAAAAATACATCTGCAAACAGTAATTTGTGGTTGTAACCATGTCAAACTAAAAATGAAAAATCTGTCCGTTTTACAGCCGAGACCAATCAAACAGTTGTGTGTGCCGAAAGAAGAAGAAAAAAATCTGTGGCCACAGTAGAGGGCAAGTCGTGATAAAAACAAAACAGTTGTACCACTTGAAGGTTTGAAACATCTTTGAACGGGTTCGCACTTGTAATTTGGTGTTCTGGTCTAGACCAAAGTATTTTTTTTTAAATCACACTTTTTTTCTTTTCTTTTTTTTGCTGAGATGTCACAGAATATTTTTACACTGTGCCAGGTGTTCATTCTGGGTTACCGCGGAAGATAGCGTTGACGATGTTTCCAAGTGTAGCACAAGCTACCAAAATTGGTCTGCAATTATTGTTTGGTGAAGGACCGGTCACACATTTACATCACACCCATTGATGTTTGTTTTAACAGAACCAAAACGATTCACAATTAAGTGTCAATACTGAAGATTTGATTCCAGATGATTGCATACTTCAGTTTGTTTTGAAGCAACTGAGGCAATATGGAGTGCACTACTTGGCTGCACGCAACAGAGCAAGTCTTGTTTATTTGGTTTGCTGTCTCAACAACAAGATGACATGGCATCAAAGGAGTTCAGAACTAGGGATTTTCGATACCACCTTTTTTTATTCAGATACTAAGTACCGATACCACTACAAGTTGTAATACTACTTGTAATGAGCAAGACTTGTATATCCCACTATTTTCCATGAAATAAGGCCAGGTATCGTCCTGATACCGATACCTTGTATCGGTACTCGCCCATCCCTTATTCACAACATTACAAGAATGATTACCCTTTTTGTCCAGCACCAGTACGATATCCATTATTAGTAGTCAAGGAGGCTGATCATTGAAGCTGGTATTAGTTTGCAGTACAGTGAACACCCACATACTTGCACCTCAGCACCCGCTGATTTGCATATTTTTATGTTTTTCCCCCAAAAGGGAATCCCCAATTGCTTCAATTTTCCCTCATTTTCGTGGAAAACACAATTTTTTTTAAGGGGAAGTCAACTCCAAAATGTTCTATCTTCATCTTTCAATATGTTCTGTGCAGCTCCACTAATCTAAAAACGGCATGCTGATTATTATTGTGCTTGTGGAATATGAGTTAAGCAACAAAATCCACTCATTTTTATCCATCTCAGGGGGCGGCCATTTTGTCATTTGCTGTCAAGTGAAAATGTTCAGAGCTCAGGTTACAGCCAATCCCAGCTCAGCTTCAGAAAACAGGTGAGCCGGTAAGATGGCGAAAGATGAAGTGTCGCCCCGAGATGGGTAAAAACAGGTGGATTTTCCTGCTTGACTCATATTCCATAAACATAATATTAACCAGAATGCCATTTTTAGACTAGAAAGTGCAAATAAAACTTTGTTGTAAAGAAAATATTTGGGTTGATTTCGCCTTTAATGCCAACTTGCTAACCACACTGAATAAAAAAGAATTGAAAAACAGAACAAATTGATAAATTAATATAGTTTTGTTCAAACAAACAGTTGAATGAACAAGGGAAGAGCGATGCCTAAAGATGGCGCTATACACTCTCCAGTCATTTTAAAACTGGATACACTTTCACAATCCGATGCTATCGAATGTCATGCAATGCTGACTTTTGATTGACATGGACAAGAGGACATTGTCAAATGAATACGTTTAAAGACAGCACTGGTGTAGAACTGCACAGTGTTTTAGTAGGAGTGTGAATCTTTGAATGTCTCACGATTCGATTCCGATTTTTGGGTCTGCGATTCGATTCAGAATCGATTTTCGATTGAGAACAATTTTTGCTTCACAATGATTTGATTGACAATGATTTTTGCTTCAATTTATAGATGTGCAAGGAATTGTAATGATCTTCTCCAGTCTGACTCGCTAATACTAATTAGCGTGCCACTTGCGGCACTTTTATCACTCAAAAGAAAGGCTCCACGCTGCAAAAAAACAACTTATTGGCACAACTTGATCGTGACTTTTTCCTTCTACGCTCTAATGTGGCTACAATTTAACAGTGTATTAGACCGCGTGGAACCACACTGCCCATAAGTGGCCAAACTGGGTACAACATGAACAGCGCTCTAAATAAAGGCACACACAGACAAAGGCAAGACGGTATAAAATAATTTAAATAAAATCGATTTTGGGACATTTAAAATCGATTCTGAATCGTACTAAATGAGAATCGCGATTCTTGAGAGAATAGATTTTTTGGGCACACCCCTATGTTTTATACAGTTAAAAAAAAGTTGCTTGATCTAATATTTTGCTCCTCTCAGGTAGTAAAACGACGTAAACGTCTCTGAGCACGATGAAGCCCATTTCTACTGTACTATAAATTACAATAATTCTGTTATGAAGTGAAAAGCGGTGACAGTGGATGAAAACTCACTTTGTGCTTATTGGATGTTGGCGGTTCTGTGAAAAAAAAATGAGGGGGAACCCCTTGCGTAATTGTCTCCGCAGGTCCCGGTCCAGTCCTGGTTTGACGACATGAACGACATGGAGCTGCTGGACCTGCTGCCGTTCTTTGAGGGACTCAGCAAAGAAGAGGAGGTTTACGGGGTCCTCCAGAATCTGAGAGGCAGGTAGCAGGACCCAGCAGCACATCTGCGCTCCATGTCCTCCTCTTTTGACCTTTCACTCTTCAACACGTCTCACGACTGGGGTGCCGCGGGTGCCGGGAGTCTGGTCCCCCCCCCCAATCGTGCTCTCGTGTCCTGGTGGCTGGCTGCATTCGGCGTGCCATCCCAAAATGATAAGAAATACACTTAGTAACCCAGGAGCACTGGTTTTAATACAACACGAGTACTCATGAGACGACTTCAAGTTGACACCATTTGGGGACAAATTCTTGATTTTCAAACCAACAAAGTTTTACTATTTGGATAAGTGCTTCAAACCAAAAAAAAAAAAAAGAAGAAGAAAAAAATCAACTTGTCTTTCTGTCTGAAACTTGTAACGTGGAACCACACAAAGGTCGGAAACGATTTTGTCCTTGAGTTGTCGCTATGCAGGCAGTTTGTGGTCGCGGAAAGGACTGACTTTTTTCTTATAGAATGAAGTGCCTTGTGTGTGAGTGTCGTTTCTACGCAAACTACAATATTTTCTACATGGCATATTCCCTGAGTGTTTTCACACATAATATGCGTTTGAGTGGACACACAAGAATCAGTATATCGCATTTTCCCTGCATTTTTTTTAAATCATCCAACGTCTCTGTTGTGTTTGTTTTTCTTTCTGGATGCCTGTGCTATCATGTAGTCGTGACTTTTCTGCTTTCGTTGTTTTCCATTTAGCGAGTTGATTTGTAACTGTGAGCCTGACGATCCCAGCTGCAAGTTTTTCTGCTTTTTTGTTTTTGTGGTGGTTTTAATCTTGAAACTCAAATGTGCCATTTATTCTTTTGGTTGCTCCCTTTTGATTAGTTGCCAAACTATGAACTACTTTTAAGCTTGTGTTGAACAGGTGTTCATCTGATAGTTAGTATTGCGTTATAGCTTTTATTAACTCATTCACTGCCATTGACAGCTATAGACGTCAAAAATTCTATTAGGTCAACATTTTTTTAAAATTTTTGTTAACGAGTATGTAAACCGTGAATTTTTTTGGAGGGGGGGGGTACATTTTGAACATATATAAAATTTGTGATTAATCATGAGTTAACTCGTGAAGTCATGTGATTAATTACGATTACAAATTTTAATCAACTGATGCCACAATTTTTTATATTTTCTTTAAAAAAATATATATATATTTTGTAAATTTTTAATAATCTTTTTGGTTTGTTTTTTTAAAAGAAAAGATTATTAAAAATGAGGGCCATCAGGTGATTAAATTTTTTTTTATCATAATTAATCACATGACTTCACTAGTTAACTCACGATTAATCTCACATTTTATATCTGTTCTAAGACTATTACAAACAATCTAGGTTTTTATACTCTTAACAAAAATGGGAAAAAAATGTTCAAATGAATTTTAGACATCTATAGTGAATGAGTTAATTTAATAGCTGCTTAAAGATCTCTTATGCTTTTAATATTCTGCTGTTTGTTATTGCTTTGCCATGTCAAGCCCACATTTGTATTTTTGCACATTTGTGCAGCTCCATCACACTGCGATGTTTGTTTTCCCCTCCAAAATTGTACAGTTGGGTCAAGTGCCATGCATCTTCTCGCAGAGAGTCAGTCAGGACTGATCACATGACCCTTTTCTTCCCGGTCCAGTTAGTGAGGCGCGTCACTAGTCGTGCGTGTTTGTCCATGCGTGTGGCGTTTACCTTCAGAGACTCTTTTGAACTGCTCTTCACCTCAGTGCCTGTTTGAGAGGAGCCACGCACACTGAATGCCGCAACATTTGCTACCATGGCAATAATCGTTTTATTTGGGAAAGGGTGCCCGTCGCGATCCCAAATGTTGAGCTCGTTCGTGGAGAACTAAACACTCAGTACTGGTTTGGTTGGGCTGGCCCATGCAATTCTCACAGTGCTCGTCACTTACCGTGAATGACGTTGCCATTAATTATGTGGTCATACCATATTTAAATTATGAGCATGTTTTTCCAAATATTACATAAATGACATGAATGATTTATTCCGTGGTGGCAACAGAAGCCAAAAGGTGTCAAACTTGAGGCCCAGGAGCCAGATCTGGCCCACCACATTTCATGTTGCCCGCGAAAACAATTATGTGCATCGACTTCACGTCTCTTGCTGAAATACCAAAATTGCAAAATGTCTTCACGAGATATTGCAAGCATTTTATGTTACCAAGACCCATTTTAAAATAAATGTAGTATTTGAACAAAGTTTTTACTTGCCTCTGATTTCAAAACTAGCTATTCAATTTGTGTTTGGAATGCGGCGATCACACTTTCCATTATGGAAACCACTACAATTTGGCCTGCAACAAAAAAACGAGTTTGACACCCGATTTATGTCCATTTGTACATCAGGTGTACCGATATTCTGAAACATGGTGCCATCTTTTATATAACCCACACAAGAAATGACATTTACCTCTATTGTTCGTCGTATGGATCATGACATCAAAACGTCCACTTGTGTTTTCAAGGTAAAAGGCTGATCCTCCAGACATGTTCTCTTTGGCAATTTGTTTGCGATGTGTTTTGTTCATGATGGTTTCAGTGCAATGTCCTTTTTATAAGACTCTTCTCAGCATACAGATTATTTACGTGCTCTGAAAAATGTTTCTATCATTGTGATATTTTTCTACCCTTTGTCAGTCTTTGGTTGAAAAAGTTGCGTCATGATGATCCCCTCAAGCATCCCCACCACTGCCTCAGCCTTTTTTGATCCTACTTGCTTGTGGTGGAGAGACACTGTCAGGTCTTTTCTTTCCTATTCAGGGGGCGCGCGCGTCCGTGCGCATGATTGCTTCCGGGGTTTCTTTTGGGCATCACCTCACTTAAAATATTCATCGTTTGGTTTATGAGTTCAGAGTTCTAAAACACTGAGTTCACTTTGCTTTTGTTCTTTGGTTGGTGTACGTCTGGAAGGGTGGTCGATTTTCACATTTTTCTCACTTTGTTTAAACACTTTTCAGTTCTTATTAGGTATGCGTGTGGTGTATGTACTTGTCACCCCGAGCATCCTTTTTTTTTTTGTCTTATTTTTCTTTCCATAATAAATAAAAAACAAAGCTTCATTCAAACAAGTTTCTCATGTCTGAATGTTGAGCATTATTAGGAGGAGATGCAAGAAAATACTGTAATTTCAGATATTGCAGTAGGGCATTATCTGGGGGGAAAGAAAAACGAAAGTAATAAGGCATGGGACAAAATACATAACTAGTTGTCTCTTTGAAGAGGCTACTGTATTACCAACACTACTGTTCAATGTCCATTTTGACTTTTTTTAAATTTTAGATCTACACCACTGCGTAGCTTACGAACCCACGAAAACGTCATTTCCAGCCATTACGCATAGTGATTACATTAAAAAGAATTTTCTTTCCTGGTGCTAAAAATTTCTTCATTAAAGACAGCTGTAAACAAAAATAAAAACATTAATACGTTTGGGTAAGACTAGTTTCTATAAAAACTTTGCTAGCTTTTTTTCTCATTTCCCTTGATATAATGCAACTTACAATATATACTGTATCAATTACTCTGTACACCGTACAGGGAAAGTATTGCAATTTCTTTTTATGCTGCAATTCCGCCAAGAGTTTTGCGTACATATAAAAGGTATAGATGGCATTGTTTATACCGTACTTCCTCAATGCAACGCAAATGCTTCAATTATACGGTGAAAACAAACGGCGAGTTGTATTGCTTTTGCTTATTAACCACAGATAAAGTAGTCAAACGACATTACATCTCATCACAAAATCAAAATAATCCTCACAAATCAAATTACGATTCAGTCCAATGCTTTTTAATGAGCCGATTTTCACCGAATTGACCGCCATTTCGACTTGTGACGTCTTTTCGGAATTGTCAATAGAATGTGGGATTTTGTGAAATTGAATAATGGCTAATGCTCAATGGAAAAAACATTTTGTGACGTTTATACCACTGAACTTGAAATAGATTTTGTTTGGCCACTTGGGGGCAGCATACCCACTTTTATATGGTAGCCTATTCCCGTCAGGAAAAAAAACTTAACTTCAAATTGTTCAGATCATTCAGGACAATTTGGGAACTATGTTAATTCATTTTTTCCCCCCTCAATACACCTAAACAGAGATTGCCTCCTTCCACATTCCTTGAACAAATCAAACCTTTCAAGTTCCAAGTGTTACATTCATTTCAACAATTCAATTAATTGCACCGTATCTCTGTTCAGCATGTGACCAGCACTCACACATTTCTACCGAAATTGCATTTTCTACACAGCAGTTAAGTGTCATTTCACTGCCACCTCTGTTGCTTCCATTAAACATGTTAATGTGATGTCTAAACTGCCCATAGTTGTGATGGTTGTCCATTTGATGTGAATGTTACATTGGACTTCCAACAAAGTGAAATGCAATAAATACATATTTCAGTAGACATGTATTCATGTTTAAAACTTGTTCTTAAAAAAAAAAAGAAAAAAGTAATGCTCCAAGAAAAATGAATCATACATGACAATGTACACGTGACAGAGCATTTTTTTCCTACTGTCTTGTTGACCATGCATTGCTAGAATAACATTGCTTTGTGAACCTAGTGTAGCACTACTGGAGCAAAACAAGTCCCTGAAAAGTTTCACCGCGAAGGCTCACAGCTCCTAAAAGGTTTTGTATGTCTAACTTGCAGTATAGATGCTTTGCCATTAAAAAAAATAAAAATGTGGCATCGATCTGCTCAATTAACTGGAATAATGTCACGCAATAAGTTGATCTACAAAGAAATATGCACTTTAAAAACAATATTTTTAGAAAGTTGAAAAAAATAGCTAAGTCATGGCTGTGTAATGGAGATGCATCCACGAACATGCCCCATGGCGGAGTCTTATTCAGCATCGACGACCATGATGTGAACAAAGAGCGCAGCTGCATGGACAATGTGACCAGTTTTATCGAGCAGAGGCACGTGTCTGTATCCTGTGTGTGAACACAAAATGATTAAGCCAGTTAGCACCGCGCGAGTAGCTCAGCTGGGTCTGGTCATTTCAAACATAAGGCAGCCATTTCATGACTTTCAGTGTGAGGAAAGGGGAAGGAAAAAAAAAAAAAAGTGAACTCACCCATCTTTAAACTGTCGAGTGGAAGTGTGTACTGCGCTATAAACTCGTTACCAGACGTAGAATCGTGGTCCTGGATGAGGAAGCGCACCAAGGCAAGCTCTGGTACGTACACGTCAAACACAAAGTTTTCATTCCATTGCGGGTTGAAACCTACAACGATAACAAAAGAGAATCCAAGAGTATGACCGGTATGCCCCGTGTGCTCGCTACATTTCAAGAGTTTTGTTCCCTTTCATTTAATAAATGCAATCTTTTTCAACCAATATCGATCAGCTGAAAAATCACCTCATCAAACCAGATTTCTGACCGTTGAATATGAAAGCGGCAAAATACATTACATAATGCAAACTCGCCAAATTTCCAGAAAGCAAATGTGACTGCAATGCAGGTTAATCCACAGTCTATCACAGAAGCAGTCCCAAATCCAAACCTAATGTATACAATAGGTGCATCGCTGAAGTAAAGCTTTTTCAGTTCTGTCAAGGTGTGACATCATCTTCATAAAAAAACACATTTTATGTTGGATGTCATTAGAGTATGCATGTGACGACAACATAAAACGAGCTCTATTGAATGCCCTGCATAACGTGCATTACCGTTGTTGTCAACGGTGCTCGTCTCTTTCACAGCCACATCAGCCGGCACGCCATAAACCTCCACCTTAACCAGCGGGTCAACAATGGACGATTTCTTCTTGTTGACTTTAGGCAGCTGCTGAGCTGATATAACCTGGTGATGAGATGACATTTCATTTTAATGTGTCTTTTTTTTCTTCTACTCATTCACTGCCAGCACAGTTGAAATGGATTTTTGACGTCTACAGCCGTCAATGGCACTGAACGAGTCGAGGTAGAAGTTGTCATGACTTTAAAAGCGCACCATGACATGAAGAATCTTGTGCTTCAGCCACTCTCCTCGGGTGAGCGTGATGGGGTCAAACTCGGTGAGTCTGTTCCTCATGTAGGCCGGTTTCAGGATGTAGCCTCTCTTCCCGTTCACATGGAATTTGCCTCGGTTCAAATCCATTTCTTCGCAGGTCGTCTGAAAGTTTAGGGCCACTGGGACACGCAACGACATGGCGGTGTTTTCAAACGGAGCCGGAAACGCTGCTAACGTCAATTCCTTTCATGCGCTCTCCATACGTACCAATTTGGCAGCCAGCATTCCACAGAGGCACCGGGTTGTAGTTGGAGGAGTCGGTCCTGGAGCCAGCTGGATAGGTGCGGCTCAGCTTGTCCACATTATGGTTGACGTAGGCATTTGCTGTATGTAGGGAACAAACAATGACAGTCCACGAATCAAGATCTTGTTTGATGTCGCGGCCGCTCGTCCTCACCCGCCTCTTCTGCAAGCTCAGTGGCCTTTTTTTCTTTAAAGGACGACATCTCGTAAAAGCTCAGGTTTTTGCTGGCATCCTCAAAGCCGTTGAAGTGGACGCTCTTGCAGTAGATCACCATGTCGGATAATTCTTTCGCGAGCTTGAGTTTCTTTCTCTTCTGCAGTTCAAATGAAAAATAAGATAGGTTAACAGAAGACCCTACAAATGTTGACTGATTTTTTTCTTCTTCTTTGTACATACATTTTCTTCCTCCGGTTCATCTTCATCGTCTGATTCTTCTTCTTCTGTTACTTCAGACTCATCACCAGCCGCCGCGTCCGGAGCAAAAGTGGCCTCGAGTTTGTTTAACTTCTTGGCTTTGATTAGGAACTTCCCCTTCAGTTCCTGGGCAATAATAATGGAGCGCAATTAAGAGCAGCACAATTTTAAAGTCAACCTCAAAAAATCTCTTGACAATAATATGTGTTATGCAGCCCCACTAGTCTAAATACAGTATTCTGGTTAATATTGCGTTAGTGGAATACGAGTTCAGCTTGCCATTTTTATCCATCTCAGGGGCGGCCATTTTACCCACATGCTGATGAGTGAAAATGACATGGTAGTTGTTCAGGTCTCAGGTAACAAACAATCACAGCTCAGCTTCTGAAAACAGGTGAGCTGCCATTGGTTGTTGCCTGAGCAACTGTGATGTCATCTTCAGTTGACAAGTGGCAAAATGGATCCCTGGATTTTGCTGCATAACTCATATTCCACCAATGTAATAACTCTTTTAACGCCCAAAACGTTAAATGACATTTACTAAAGTCCAAATGAATGCCGCCAAAAACGTTTCCGTTTTTTTTTTCTTCCTCAATGGGCAGTGCAATCTTGTGCAGCGCTCCTTTTGTGAATGGGTGTAAAAATCACAAAACAGCCACTAACTATGGCCAGCAGGTGACAGCATTGTGTCCCTTTTCAATGTTCTGCCGGTGTATGCAATTGCAGTGAAACATGGCGGATCTTAGGAAATAGAACATTTTCAAGGATGATGTAAATTATCAAAGCCTTTGTCACATTAAATCTAATTCACAGAGCGTCACTAAACAAAAAAAATATTAGCGTCAAAGTCACTGTTGTGCAGAAAATCTTATCTAGTATCTTTTCACAAAAAAGCTTGTTTTCTCCTTATCTTTTCAATTTTCGCTCAATGACCTCAAATGACCGATTTTCAAATGGTGATTACTAAAGAATGGAATAAGGTAGAAACATGCTTTTCTAATGACCATCACGATCTTTTATTTGGTACCCAGGCATGTTTGTGTAATCAAAGTACACTATATTCGGTTTGCCTTGGAAAGATGAGTTAAAATGCTCGAAATTAGCTGCCACTGTCAGGGGTTGTTTTTTGATAACGTGGGGCATTCATCAGAACGTCATGTTTAGATACGTGAGGTCTAGTGGTGCAACGGATCACAAAAGTCACGGTTCGGATTGGATCAGCAAAAAAAAGAAAGAAAAAAAAGATAATTACAAAAAAAAGATAAATAACACCATCTTCATTTATTTTGTAAAATACTTTTTCCCCTTAAATAAAAAAATAAAAATGTCTAATATAGCCCTTTAGGATTTAGGAACAACTTTAAGAGCAATACGAGGCAGAAACATTATTATTTTTTACATGGTCCATGTGTAAAACAAAGTATTAAATTATTAGTATTAAAGGCTTAAAGTTGTGTTCCTAAAATCTAAATGGCTATTTTTGACATTTTGAGTTGAATGTTGTTTTTAAATGGGCAAAAGTGTTTTAATAAATTGAATGAAGGAGTTATATTTATCCTTTCTTTTTTTTAATAATGAAAATACCTCAAAGTGCAATTTAAGGTACATTCCTTTCCTTTAAACATGTTGACGAGTGAATTACAAAGTAGCCTTGGTTCAGTATATTGAAAAAGAATTAAAGACAGGTACCCGCTGTCAAACTCATTTCCAGCTGCCAGCCGAGCAGTCCTAGGTAATGCTAACAGATAGCTGCTAGCAACTAACGTCAGAGACTTCTGCCGTATCATACAATGACGGTGTAATTAATTAGCGGTTTCTTAGCGTCCTAAATTAGCGATTGAATATGAGTTCGGGATAGCGTTGCGTTCATACGATAAAGAAAGCCTAAACGACAACGTCTGAAAAGGGAAGTGAAGCTAGCCATCACGCCACAACGTGGGCTAACTTTAAAGTAAAAGTCTACTGAGGCTATTTGCATTGCCGTCAATGTATTATTTGGTAAACTAAACTTTATTCTGAAGTTAGCCTTGGGCGGCGTGTTACGTTGAGTATGTTGGCATGTCTGAATGGTGTCTAGTGTGAAAGTGCGCTGTTGATTTTTTCCCCCCACCGAACCGACCACGGATCAATGATGATCCGTTACACCGCTAGTGATGTCACATAACATTATCAAGAAATTTTTAAGTGGTGGTTATGGGAAACACACCTCAGGAGACGGGAAGTTTGCAGGCATGCCGTCCCCGAGGGGAGACGTGACCAGCGCGCTGCCCAAGATGGAGCTCATGTGTCGGGCCATGACTTCCTGCTGCTCCACACTGCAGTGGTTCTCCAGGGAGAGGATCACGGGGTATTCGGACGTCTGCAGCAAGCAGATACATAATTGATTGAAGCCACATGAGAATACATTTAATACTTCATTCAATGAGCACACCTTGAAAGCGTACTCCTTGATGGCTTTGATGGCATCTTTGAAGAGGATCTTGGAGGTTAGCGTGTAACCGTGGTAGACGACGGGTTCGTCGTCCGATCCGTCCCAGCAGTCCAACTCCACGCAGCGGCAGCCCATCAGCAGAGCCCTGAAAGAGCAACCGCATTCTATTGTATGCATAATCGTTGTGTTTGATCTCAATACATCCGCATCATACCGAGAGGCAAAAGTGTTCACCTGACATAAGCCTCTGTACTACTGGGTCCTTTAAGTTGATCCTCCATGAGGTAAGTGTTGTGCGAGGAGGAGATGAAATAGTGGTTGAGAGGCCGGCTCATGTCCTGGTACACGTCCATGTGCTGTGGGTCGAGGATCAAGGCATCGGGATGGTGCAGGTATATGAGGAAGCCGTCTTTCGTCAACACCTTCTTCTCCTTGGCTGGAAAAGGAAGCACACGGTCCACACAGACCCTTGATGAGAATACTCAACACTTTTCATGCAATAGCGGTCAATACTGGTAATTGGCCAACTACGATCCCCTTGGAAAGATTTGTGATTGACATTTCTCACCTTTTTCATCCGGCTCAAACTTGTCAATAATCTTGTGTGCGTCAGCCAGGGTTGGCATCTCTCGCTGTTCCTTCAGCAGGAACTCCACCAGGTTTTCTGAACTCATGACACCGGCAGACCGCGCATACGTCTTGTAGATCACGTCGATTTCTTCCCGGTAGGTCAGCAGGTCGTAGAAATCTTTGATCTCCTCCCCAGACAGGTAGCCAGACTTCGATTTGTCGCATTTCTATTTCATGAAACAAGACAGTCCAGTAGGCTTCATATAACATGCACCTTAAACTATATGTCAATTAGGGGTGGGAATCTTTGAATGTCTCACGATTCAATTCTGATTTTTGGGCCTGCGATTCGATTCAGAATAGATTTTCGATTAATAACTCTTTTTGATTCAAAATGATTTGATTGACAATGATTTTTGCTTCAATCTATAGATGTGCAAGGAATTGTAATGATCTATTCCAGTCTGACTCGCTCATGCTATTTAGCGCACTACTCGCGGCACTTTTATTACTCAAAAGAACGGCTCCACTGCAAAAAAACAACTTTTATTGGAATAACTTGATCGTGACTTTTTCCTTCAACGCTCTAATGTGGCTACAACTTAACAGTGCATCAGACCGCATCGAACCACAATGCCCCTAAGTGGCCAAATCGAGTTCTTTACAGCCTGGTGAGCAGTAGGGATGTAACGATATCCAAACATCACAATCACGATATAAAGCTCACAATGCAATAATTATCACGATATTGTGGGGAGGTTAGTGAAATGTGAAAAAAAAAAAAAGGTCACGTTTTTTTTTTTTAACTCATACTAAAAAAAAAAACACCACAATATTGTGCTTGACTGTTCACAAGCATATTACGTTCCCCTTAATCTAACGATTAGCGTGGCTTTTAAACAAAGGGCCAAAACATGCCCTATGAAAATTAACTGCACTAAAAAAACTAGCCACCAGAGGGTGCTAGAACTGCACACATGGAACTCAACCTGACTTTTTTAACAGATGTGCTGCTTTTAATACCGCGACATGACGACAACAATATTGTGGCAGTTTTAATATCGCTATATCACAATATTGCCGTTATTGTTACATCCCTAATGGGTAAGGGGTGTGCCAATTTTTTTTAATTAAAAACGGTATATATTATTATTATTATTATTTTATTTTTTTTATCGATTCTCATAAGAATCGCGATTCTCATTTAGTATGATTTAGAATCGATTTTAAATGTCCCAAAATCGAATTTATTTAAATTATTGTATACTGTCTTGCCCTTGTTTGTGTGTGCCTTTATTGGGAGCACTGTTCTTGTTGTACACGATTTGGCCACTTGGGGGCAGTGTGGTTCTGCTCGTTCTGATACACTGTTAAGTTGTAGCCACAGAGAAGCAAAAAGTCATGATCAAGTTATTCCAATAAAAGTTGTTTTTTTTTGCAGTGTAGGATGTTAAGATGCTTCTCTGTATACATTCCTGAAGCGTTTTGTATGAATAGTCGTTCTTCTGAGTGATAAAAGTGCCACGAGTAGCGCACTAATTAGCATTAGCGAGTCAATAAAATAATTCTTAATCTAAAATCGTTCTGAATAAATAATCGATTAGTGGGCAGTGTTCATTTTGACAAAAAAAAAATACATTTAGTTTTAGTAATAGTCTTTTCACTAAAATTTAAGTTTCAGTCATAATTTAGTCAGCTGATTATATTTTAGTTTTAATCCAATTTTAGAAGACGAAATTGACAATTTACTCAATATTTTCCTTCAGCATACATCTAAACTTATTCACAAAAATATAACACACTTATTAGTAACTTTAGTTTAACATGCAAGACAAATCTAACACAACCGTGTCCTTATTGTTTCAATGAAACATGTTGAACTGACAATATGCCATCTATAAAAAAAAAATTAAAGTGCATAATTGCCTGAGATTAATTTTACAGCTGTACAATGAATGCAAGTGCAGTGAACAGTTTGAGTGGTTATATTCCCCCATCCATGTTTCATTCCTTCTTCAACTTCTTTGCTATTTTGTTTTCGTTTTCATCAATGACGAAATTGACGATTTTAGTTTTTGTTTTTTTTGTCTGGAAAAAAAATTGTGCCGATGACGAAAATGTTTCTTCAACAGAATTATAACTGCTGGCGGGAGTAGCATGACTTGCTGTAGCAACATCAAAAAATATTTTTTTTATATGAGCTTATCAACATTCTGTCTCCATCTTTCAAATTCTGATGATCATGAATAACTTGAAAAAAAGTCTGCATGGTCCAACCTCGAAGAGCATGTCTGCGTAGCAGTCATCCACGTCGATGTTGATGAGACGCAGGAAGCGCTTGACCTCTGACACGCTCAGCTTGTTATCTTTGTTCTTGTCTGCTTTGCTCAGGCAGCTGAAGAGCCAGCTGGGAAGAAGGTTCATGTAAGGAAAGTATCCATCTGACGCACACCGTCCTGTAAACGTGGACTGATAAATCAAGTACATTTAAAATGGAATCTCTCTCGCGTTTGGTACCGATTAGTTCAACTTTCACTTGACACCTGCAGGTGTCATTTTAGCCCAAGCGGGCGTGTAAATATTTGTGTTGCCGGCAGCACGGACTGTACAGAACTGCCGAGTTGCGGAACAAAACAACACGTCAGTCAGACCTCATCCAATCAGGTTGTAAATTATTGTGCATATTTAAAATCTCATTACATTGCCTATGTCGCCCGTGGCACTGACTTGGCATGTGTGCGTTTTGACTTCAACTCGTACTGCAGGGACAAAAGGATACTGTTCGGTCTTCTGCTGCTGGTTGAGATTTTTTCTGCTGGTGATCAATTTCTGAAGGCTGTCCACCCATTGCTTGGCCTCGTCGTCAGAGGTGGCGATGAGGTCCAAGTTCTTCCGGTGGTCCTTGAAGATAATGGAGAAGCAGCTATTCTCTATCTGCTGGTCTGTGTACTTTTTCAAACCCTCCGTCTGACGACCCAGTCGCACCACAGCGATGTCGTCGATGGAAACTGCGCACGGAGGGAAAAAAACCTTCATGTCATTTACAGCACAGCTTTTTGATTTGCAGATAGAAAGTGTGGCAAATAGAATCAAAGTTTGCGTTCCGTTTTACTTCAATTTTGGTGCTATTACTGTTATCGCTGTCTAAAATTAATAACTGCATGAACCAAATTTTCCTTCGACTAAACTAAATATAATATGATAAACTGCAAAGCTGCTGTCAAATAAGAGATCCCATGTTACAATGTAACTTAGGGATGTTTTTGATTCAAATAGCTTTAGATTTCAGCAAAAATAAACTCCTTATAAAGCTAATTCAACAAATTACTTATTCTTAATTTTATTTCATTATCACTGGTGAGCTTTTTTTAACAACGTTCAAATCATTCTCAAACAGTTGACGACATTAAAATTATGCTGAGTGCCAATTGCGTAGAGTATTCATAAAAATCCTAAATAATGTGAAACGCGGTGCAAGTAAATCCTCCTTGCCGTTTGGGATCTTCAACAAGCTTGTTGAATGAGCTTTTTAGGAACATAAACATGGCGTTGTCCCTGTATTGAAATGAGAATTTATGGGTGTCAACTTGGCGCACAGTTCAAGCGGGAAAACTTTATATGCCTTTTATTATATGCCCTACAATCGATATCTCCATGAAGGCACACCTACAAACCGTATTGCTGATATCACCAGCTAGAACAGAAATGACCTATTGCTGGTCTGGGATCAGCTCTACATCTTTACAATCCGTGATGGAATATTCCAGTCAATAACGGTCTCTGATTGAAGGGATCCACAAATTTAGAACAGCACTCACACGACCGGTGCCTCCTGAAGGTTCTTTTGGATTCCCGCCACATCGTCTTGCAGTCTTCTTGGAGTTTGAAGTAGCGGTTTCTCTTCCAGGAAGAAGAGCGGACCTTGAGAAGATCTCCCCCCTGCAGGAGGAACTGGACATCAGTGTCTCCATCCATTCCTGAGAAGTAGATGAACAGAGGAAATTGAACAGATGGCACAGTCCTGTAGATTAGATTAAGCACCATGCAAGCATCTTATTAAAAAAATATATATATACATTAACGTCGGCTTTTCCTGCGATAAGTCAATTTTTGTTACTTGCATGTCAACACTGTGCGGCCTACCTAAGAGCTTCAAATTCTTTCCAATCACCTCCTGGACTTCGGCATGGCGCAGTAACTCCGGGGATGTGGAGAGTTTGGATTGTTTACGCAGGCACGCCATACTTAATTGTTGGTAGTGCCCCGGGTCTGCTAAAGACGCTATCTGTGTGTGTTAAAGGCGTGCCTGGGCAAGAAGCAGTACCAAAAGGGGCGTGTGCAAAGTTGCCAACCCCACGCAAAGTCCACCCGCAGTAAAACGCAAGATGTCTTCACTCATAAATGTTGTGTAGTGTGTACCATCGTTTTTTAAATAATTACTAAATAACATTTGGATCAATCGCTAAAGTTTATAAAAGGACGTGGCGCCAATGTTTCAAAAAAAAATGATTCAACGTTTATTTTTTTATTTTAGATGCAGTAAATGTTTGGCCGGTGGCTCCCCCCTGTGGTAACAACCTGCTTTGTGCCATTTTGCCACCTCGCCTGACTTTAAAAAAAAAATAGTAAAAATGACATTCAACGTTTAAAGTCAAAAGCTAAAGTCAAGTGCGTTTGTTTTTGACATATTCCAACGGCTCTTGAATCACCAGATGTTCATTTGTTTATAGCGACTTTGCAACATGCGTGTGAGCTGTGCGTAGATGGTAAACTACAAAAAGTAAGTGAAGGGGGCATGCCTTTTACAAGTTTTTATGACTATACCAATAAAATCCAACTGGCGTTCCAAACTATTATTGAGGAAAAACTGAAGGGTGATGAATGTGCATTCGGCGGCGAAGATTTGCATTTGTGAAAACGTATAAAAACACAAGAGCCAAAAACAGAATAATAAATGTAAATTAGCGTACCATATTTGCTTTCGATTCCGTTCGTTTCCATCTTCTTTGCGGGTCTTAAAATTCTAATTTCAAGTGGGTCTTCTGTCCATGTGTGGTGTTAAACAAACGTGCTGGCACTTGTGTGTGCGGCGTGCTCGTTGGCGACAGCACACCCAAAAGGCAGTGAGTGACACAGGTGGGTTTTAAAAGCCACCTCCTCCTCTTCCTCCCGTGTGTGACAATAGTAATCAGCTCTCTGCTTTGCAGCGGGGCGGCCACCGGCTTGACGAACCTGCTGGGCAAGTCGTATCGGTGACGTCACAGCTGGCCAAATTACCTGTGCACCTTTACGCCAGCTGGTTCAGTTTTGTATTCATCAAGTTAAAATATAGGCTTCACGCCAGCTGAGAATTTATCTAGCTTTATTTAGACTAGGTAGAGCTCCATCACATTTATTTAGTTACCGATTTTTAATGTATTTATTGAAAACACATTTTTGGTATCCATAGTTTTTTTTTACTTTGGGCTGCAAAAAGAATAATCGACGGATGCAAGGGCATTTAAAGAATCCTCACAAACATGCTAAAACCAACCATTATGTGACCTCCTGCGTGTGTGGGAGGAAGCCTGGATACACGAGAGGAACATGCAAACCACACAGGAAGTTCACAACCCGGATTCACCTTCACCTTGGAACTGTAATGCAGATGGACTAACCACGTATTTGCAGTGCCATCCTTGTTTTTAAATACATAGCTATAACAAAAAAAACAGCTTGCTGATGAAGCAACAAGTCAAGGATTTTGGGATGCAGCAGATTCACATCTCCACATTCAGAACCAAAACAAGAGCACTCTGTACTAAATTGACCTTGACACGTAGAGAAAAAAAAAGTGGTGCAAACAATCACGGTCCCGAGAGAGGTCTTACGGAATGATGTGTTGAGAGGTGAAAAAAGTAAGTGAGAGATAACAAAAACAATATTTTTAATTGAATTACATTTGCCACTCTGTGTATATCAACAATGCGGAGTTGCAGACAAATGACACATGCTGTGTCAACTGTCAATTCAGTTATCATCTGATAAATGTTTCATGAGTCTCAAGTGGTACATTTTTCTCACTGACTCATGGTTGGCTTCAGGAAAAAAGACTTTTGTCCTTACTGCACTTGTGGATTGATGAAAAGTCAACACGTCTGCAGGGCTAAGGGTCAATTACTGGTACATTTGCTGAAAATTCTACATGAACTAGCCCGGATGAAGGCTTTGCTCTCTTTTTCATGTGAAGCTTTGCCTTGACAGGGAAATAGTGCTGCAATCACATCGGGTCTCTTGTGGCTCTCAGCACTTCCCTTTCAGGCCAGGCTTACCCTCAGTGCATTGTCAGCATCAGGATGAGTGGACTTTAATGAACCATCAGGAGAGAGCCTCTAGGCTGTGGTTGACCATTTCCAAAATCTACAAAGTTCAGGGATGCTGGACAGGCAGTGGCCATCAAATTTGGTAGATGGTTTAAATGGCTATGAAAATTGAATTAATAGCAAAGGAGAACTTTAAAGATTAAACCCCGAGGGGAAGTGGCGAAAGGAAATTACTTCTCGTCATTTCTTGTTCTCAGTGTGTATTCAACAAGCAGGAACAAGCCCTGCTGCTTCTTCACATACCAGAGACTGTCTATAGTTGGGCTGTGTTTGCCCGTAAATTTCTCCATGTACAAGACACGGTTCGAGACAAGGATAATGCAATTTCAGAATAAAATAACAAAATGCATTAATTACAATGATTAAAATATAATAACAATAATATAATGCCTCAAACTCAATGGACCTTAATGTTACCGTATATTTAAATGAAACTTAAATATAAACTTGGCTCAGTTTCGATTTGGCAGCACATCTGCCTCACAGTCTTGAGATTTGTGGTTCAAATCTTGCTGTTGAACTTTCTTCTTGCGTGGAGTTTAAATATTGTCTCTGTACATGTGTTTTTTTTTCCAGGCCTCCTCCAATATTCCAAAACATGTTTCTTTGGAAGATTATATTTGTCAGTAGGTAATAATGTGAGTGTAAAATAGTTGTTGGTGTAAATGTGCCCTAGCTATGCTTGACTATATGAATCCACGGTGTACCCTGCCTCTCGCCCCAAGTCTGGCTGGAAATGTGCTTTTAGGCTATTACAACTTTTTAGCATCTTCAGTCAAGCAGTTAATAAGCGCATGGTACTGTGTAAATGAGGTACATGCCACTGCTGAACACAGCTGACTAGAATAAAAATGCCTAATGCTCGGCCTACACTACAGCATGTAGCTCAATGCTTCGCTCTAGTGGTGAAGGTGTTTTGACAATTTGAGTGCAATGTGGGCTTCGCCGGTTTGATCCTCTTGAACGCATCATTTTCACCACAGTCTTGATCAAATGAAAAATAATGTTCATATTTTATTAGGTTAGATATAAAACTCAAAGTCAGATTAGGAAGTGTTGGGGCTCCCTAAAAGTTCACCCTGAACAAATTCACATTGTGGCAAGTGGTTCGAAAAAGTGAAGTAACACAATACATGAATATATGTACTCAGTCACGTGTTACGAGTGTACTATGTCTGTACACTCAAGATGGCGGTCCCTTTGTTCCCTCGTATGTGTACTGACGTCATACGATGCGTCAGTCGCACGTAAAGTTGTGTTGACAGCGGCGACCGCATTTGTCGCCCAAGAGCCGCAGTCGGTACCATTTGTGCCAAATGGAGTAGCCTCGAAGCAATCATTTCAGCAAACGCATTTGAATCAACTCGGACGCACTACTTAAACGTCCTAACAACGACACTATGGCAGACGACCAGTCCGCGCAATCGTGGACAATCGACAAAGATGACTACGTTCTCAACGAGGTGATCGGTTAGTAGCCTAGCTTGCTAATGTTTGCCTGCTAGTCTTCGCTGTTTCGTCAACGCGATGCTAACTGCGACTAGCCAAATAGTGTTGCGTGTAAGACAAGGCCAGTTAGGACACGTTGTCTCATTACGCTAAGGTTATAATAGGTGTGGCGTCGGCTTGCGAAATGATCAGCATTACTTTGACAAGATTGTTTAAGAAAGCTTCCAGAAATTCACCATGAAGCTGAAAGCGCTTGTTAACGTAGCCGTCGGTATGTGGTCTCGTCAGATGAGAGCGGAGTGGGTGGGTGGTGCTCTATAGCAGACGCCACACTTTTACCTACAACGTATGCTGTCGAGTTTAAAGTGCCGTGCCAACAAACAGAAATATAGCTGTAATTCCACGACCATATTTGAATCGAATCCAAGGTTGATGCAATGCAGCTTTATACACCACCCAAATTGAAACTAGCCAATCGCCCTGTAATACCATCTCAACTGTGTCTACCTTAACGTGGTGATATAATGTCGGTAAAGGCATATTTTCCTGATCCAACATCAGTGAGTAGTTACTGTATGAAAGCTGTCCGTTCTTAGAGAGATTAGCTTCAAACGTTTTTATGTTCTCCTCAGGCAGTGGAGCCACTGCAGTGGTCCAGGCAGCCACCTGCAAGCCCAGAAAGGAGAAGGTGGCCATTAAAAGGATCAACCTTGAAAAATGTCAAACGAGCATGGATGAGCTCCTGGTAAGAAATTGTAGTTTTCCACATCTGCATTGTTGATACTTTATTCTGTTTGGTGGGAGTGTGGTGTGAAATATGTTGGGGTCCAACTTCACCAGGATAGCTCAAAACCTCGACACCAAGATCATAGATGACTGAGTGGGTATGATTAAAACCAACATTTTAAGGTTATTTCAATTTGTAATGTTTCTCTGAACAACTACCGTAGTCATTTTTATACAGTATTTCACAGGTATCTGAAACAAATTTGTCACAACAGAGCGGTCACTGTCCCATTATAGTCAACTTATCTTTTGAGCAATAGATAAAAAATACCCATGCAAACAACAAAATAGCTAACATGTAATGCTACTTTTGAGTGTTCAATTGAGTTTTTAGAGCTGGTGTAGGATACTGAACTTATGACATGGATAACATATTTGCAACACCTTTTTTCTTATGTCTAGGGGTGCACCTATCACAATTATCTGGCCGATCTCCGATCTTTAAAAAAAGTCTGACCTGCTAATCCAGATTTTTGCCGATCTTGATTTTTTTTCATAACAAGCAGCATACACCTTCAGAGTTCCAATCTTATTTTATTGGAAAACATTGAACTATATCTGTGAAATAATACTAATACCGGCTGCATAATGAAACTCAATTCAAGTAAAAATGCTCACCTTCCTTAAAGACTTCTGACACACATACTGGAGATGATGCAAGAAAGTGATTACACATATTCAAGCAATGTAGTTTTTTTCTTCTTCTTCAAATTAAAATGTGTTATCAATCTTCTCAGGTTGTTTTCTTGCTAGTATTTAGCCCTAATGCTCTCCGCTCCATGCACCATTAACATTTGAGTACCTGTGGTTAAATTATTATTTTTTTGAATTTATATTGTTTGTCATATTTAATTATTTGGCCATCTTGGATTAAACAGCCATATGCTTTGCAAAATGTTTTTTCCCCCAGTTCTGTGGTTATCACTATACTTTTTGCCATTCTGTGGTGGCATCACAAACATACACAAAAAAACAAAACGTAGATCGTTACAACTCAACTCCAAATAACATTCAACTTTTGGAATGTTTCAATCTACATTATTAGGTTTGCTCAGCTGTCAGTCAGAGTGGAAGCTGACATGAGTAAATTAAGATAGCGCTGGACGTATTTGTCAGTTAATTGCACTGTAATCTTGAGCAATTATTGCTTTTTTCAGGGATGGGCAACTTCACAGATTGTGTTCTCAATGAATGTGAAGGCCACAAAGGAGTCAAGGACCATACTACTGTATGAACAAGCACCACCTACTGTCATAGGGGAGTTAGAACTTTAAAAACAACAACAACATACAGTGTTCTTTTTATGTTAGAATGAATAACAATTATTAATTGAAAAGATTGATGGCATTTATTTACTAGTGCCCAATGTTTCTCTATTCTTTAGTTAACTTGAATGAACAAAGGGAAATGTCCACATTGACTGACAAGCTTTTTTTTATGGTACACTTGGTTTTGGGCGGCGGCCACCAAGTTTATACAGCTCTACAATTCTCCGTCGTGCGGGATTTGACTCCCGCTTCCAATGATTACAATAGTTACAAGTTGGACCTGATTCACTTGACATCCCCTGTGCTACTTTAGACAGAAATGGTGCCTTGGCTTTGTGGCTCTCTCATGAGGGGACACCACGTTGTTCAATTATGAATGGATTTAACCAGAGATGGGAAAATTACTCAGATTCTGTTCTTGAGTAAAAGTACAGTTATTTGTGTTAAAAAAAACACTTCAATTAATTACTCAAGTAAGACTAAAATACTACGTGCTCTGAAATGTAAAGTAAAAGTCAAAAATAAGAAGTGGTAACTTGCTAATTTCTCAACTGATTTTCATGAGTCTTACTTTTTTTTGTGTGTGAATGCCAAAGCATGGGCTATTAACTCATTCACACCAGTGACAGCTATAGACTTAAAAAAATTATTTGAACTATTTCTATTAGTTTAATTTCTCTCTCTCCAATTTTTAACATTTTAACCGGAGTATGAAAACCTATATATTTTTTGTACATTTAGAACAGATATAAAATGTGTGATTAATCGTTTTTATTTTATTTTAATTTTACTTTAAGAAAAGATTATTAAAAATTAGGGGCGTCCAGCTATTACAATTTTTAATCGAAATTAATTGCATGACAACTAACTAGTTAACTCACGATTAATCACATTTTATATCTGTTCTAATACAATTTAAAAAATCTAGGTTTTCATACTCTTGTTAACAAAAGTAGGAACAAATGTTAAACTAATAGAAATAGTTAAAATTAATTTTTGACATCTATAGCCGTCAATGGCAGTGAATGAGTTAATATTATATAACATTTGGTGGTAAAAAAAAAAGAAGAAGAAGCAAAACATATATATTTTAATCTGTGAAAGGTTACTCCCAGTTTTTTGTTTTTGTTATAATTGTACGCCGTAGTGCGCAACTCTATGCAGCACAATGTACTGGCATTCTTTTGTCTATTGGTTTTCTTGCCCTCCACACATGTAAGATGTGATGATGGCGACTTTGACCCTCCTCGCCCAAAAGAGGTGTGTCATATCTACCTATTCATATCTGTGGATGAGTAGTCCTGCGTGCTTTGTTTTTTTTTTTTTTTCGCCAACTGCACGTCATGTCATTGCATTGACATAAAGCCAATTATAGGGTTGGATGCTGGGAGTAATGCTTCATATGATTGGCGGAGGCAAGAAACAATTACTGCAGCTTTATCTTCCAGGTTTAATATATTATTTTAATCTTTGTCATTCATGCATTGAAAATTCAAACAACGACCTTGTTTTGAAAATGTCTCAAGTAAAAAGTACAGATACTGGTGTTCAACCTTTAACAAAAAAAGTAAATAGTAATTAACTCATTCACTGCCATTGACGACTATAGACGTCAAAAATTCATGTGAACTTTTTCTATTAGTTTAACTTTTTTCATTTCATTAATTTTTTTTATGAAAATCTATATATTTTTTTAATTGTACATTTATAACAGATATAAAATTTGTGATTAATCGTGAGTCAACTATTGAAGTCATGCGATTAATTACAAATACAAATTTTAATCGTCTGATGCCCCTTATTTTTATTTTTTAAATTAGGGGCTTCAGGCAATGATTTATTTTAAATTGTAATTAATCACATGACTTCACTAGTTAACTAACTATTAATCACAAATGTAATATCTGTTCTGAATGTACAATAAAAAAATCTAGGTTTTCATACTCTTGTTAGCAAAAGTGGATTTTTTTTTAAAAACTAATAGAAATAGTTTAAATAAATTTTTGACGTCTATAGCCGTCAATGGCAGTGAATGAGTTAAATAGAGTAGGTACAATCAGTGCAGTAACTCAAGTAACAAGTACTTATCCTTTGTTACTTCCTATCTGTGGATTTAACTGAATAAATAGGATCAGAGCATATTATTTAGTACATTTATCATTCAACACAAAGCTTCAGTGTTGTTGTTTTGTAACTTTGCAGAAGGAGATCCAAGCAATGAGCCAGTGCCACCATCCCAACATTGTGTCGTACTACACATCTTTTGTGGTGAAGGATGAACTTTGGCTGGTCATGAAGCTTCTCAGCGGTGGTGAGTTAACTGCAGCACAACTCAAAACATCATGTCTTTAACACAACCTTTTAACTACTGGTGTTTGCTCTTTGACTAGATTGTGTCGGTCTCTAGAAAGTCACATGCAGCAACATACGGTGTAATGACTGAATATCCAGCTGAGATCCAAGTGTGAAATACTGTAGTCGTCTGCTCAAATAGCGTCAAACAACATTTACATGTATTAGTCATTAGCCTTGGTTAGTCATGCCTCACTCAGCACTTTCACATTTCAAATCTCAAACACTAAATGTGAACACTATTACCAAATACATATACTAGCATATGAACACATTGCCATTGAAGCCTTCAGGTGTTTTTCACTTACAGCTGTCAAAAACAGTACGGCATCTCATCTTCGTGACAGCCTTTTTTCAAGGCTCAAGTACTTGACACTTAATCCAGCATATAACTCATGAAGGCAAACACTTTGTAGTATTAGAAAAGAAGTATTGTGCAAAAGTTTCAGGCCACCTTAAACTCTTCTGGGTTTATTGCCTTCTTTACAGCAGAAAACTAACATGATTTAAAAAAAAAAAAACACTACAGTACAGACACATTTTTGGTGAGGATCTGGATAACTGTGCAAACATAGGAATGTATTTCTTTTCTTTCATTATGGCATCAATGGAACATTCTATGCTCCAGAATCATCATACGACCACCCTTCTGTTAGGCTGGGCTTACATGACATGGTTAATCGTCCTGTTACCCACAATATCACATAAAAGCCATTGTAACATTAACCTGTTGTAACATCATGTGTGAACTGTGTAATCTCTTTGTTTGCCGTCGGCATATTTTGTGACAACCATCATTTCTCTCTTTTGCTCTCTCACTCTTTGTATCTTCTCCTCAGGCTCAGTCTTGGACATCATCAAACACATCATCTCACGTGGCGAGCACAAGTCCGGAGTGTTGGACGAGGCCTGCATCGCCACTATTTTAAAGGAGGTGTTGGAGGGGCTGGAATACCTTCACAAAAATGGACAAATTCATCGGTGAGACATCACATGTACTGTGCATGTGGAGAACACCCATACGTGTAGCCTATTATGCATATTAGGGCTCGAGACACAACCAATATGCTCGCAAATCTTTTCACTGTGCTGGTAATAATTTCATCCGGTCTGACAAGCGTGACTGCATGTTTTTAATGCTCTCTCTGCATTCTCACTGTTTACATACATTGTGATTGAAAGTCGCCAACTTTTTCACTACTTTAACAAGTCACCACCTCCTCCTTCTCCTCCACACTCCCATTGCAATGAGAGACTTATGTCTTCTTTTAAAATTATATGAAATAATCAAGCAGTTTTATTACCCACTGCTTATCGCAGACAAACCAAGTCTTGTCACAGTAAAATATTTTACAAATATATCTTGAGTCACTGTCCAAAACAAAACAATGGTATGCCTATTTAGGCAACTTTAATTCAACAAAATGTGGTTATGCTGTACCCCCCCACCCCCCCCCCCCCCAAAAAAAAGGTAGGACCACATACTTTGCTGGTACGACCAACTGGAAAAGTTTATCACACCAGTGCTATCAGTGCAAAAGTATATGTGACTGTGCTGGTTGAACTCGGTCTCAGCTCATAAATATTTTTTACAATGAAGATGCATAATTGAGAAGGCTTGTTTCACATGAATATTCTGTCTTCCGTTTAGCCTGTCATGATCTGTGACAATTGAAATTTATACTGATCTCATTCACATCTCATTTACAGTGATCTAAAGGCTGGAAATATTCTTCTTGGGGATGATGGCTCAGTTCAAATTGCTGGTACGGTGTTTGTCCCTTTCTCCTTGTCAGGAAGTCATGATATTTAGCATGTAGTGTTTCCCTGCTATATTGCGACTTACCTACTGCATCCTTGTAACATCATGGATTTCTTTTCTTGAGTGCATTGTGGAATGTCCCGCTACCTCACTCAAATCTGTAATAAGCTCCCATGTGGTTGTCAATATAGTTTTCAGTTGTTTATTGAATTTCAGGAGGACAGTAAACACAACATGCACACTCATGCAGGATTTTCTATATCATTTTTGCTTGCAAATTTTTACAAGTGTCACAGTCAAATGTGTTTAAAGCTTGAGGAAGTGGTAAAATTATAACAGACAGTACTAAATATTAATAAAATATTTTCACCTATTGCAGGTAGAAATGTATTCCAACGATGAACGGGGTCTCACTGTATTTTATAATAATTGATTTTGTGAAACAATCACAGGGAACATCAAGCTATTTCTTGGACAAGGTCTGAACTCTGACCATGTATCTTTTTTCCTTGTCGTCCTTTTCAATCCTGCATACTTGTGTCCCTCAGATTTTGGTGTGAGTGCCTTTCTAGCGGCAGGTGGGGACATGACCAGGAACAAGGTTCGGAAAACGTTTGTGGGGACGCCTTGCTGGATGGCCCCTGAGGTCATGGAGCAGGTGGGATTCTTGCTTTATTTTAATGTTTTTTTTTTGGTCTGCTTGATATTTGCTTACTCTACTTTGTTCTACAGGTCCGTGGCTATGACTTTAAAGCTGACATCTGGAGTTTTGGGATCACTGCCATTGAGCTTGCCACAGGAGCTGCACCATATCACAAATATCCACCAATGAAGGTAACTCTATGTTTTGGTGTATTTTTGATGTTTCCAATTTGACTACTTGGTTTTAAGGTCGATCACTATGTGTTCTATCTGGGATACCACTGATTTCTTGCAACACTTTTGAACACCGTCGGGGTTATGCCATAGGGGAGAAAGCCCGCAGGGCTCCACTTGGGCTTTTGTAATTTCTAGTGCCTTCCACCAGGCAGTCAGGGTGGCGGAAATCATTGGGTTTTTAAAACAATTATGTTGCTTAATCGATGTTGTAATGAAGAGTGAATCTAGAAGTCTGAGGTTATTACAATCCTTCTGTTCTAGTTCCAGCCAACAGTTAGTATCTCTGTTGGGTTGTGCCCATAGAATGATATATTGTAGCTGGTTAGCTATATAGTAGTGCATAAAATTTGGTGCTTCTAGACCTCATTTGGATTTACTTTTCTGAAGAGTAGATAGGATCTTTGCTTTTTTTTTTTTTATTCCAATAAAATTTTGTAACGGCCGAGTCCAACAACTGGAACCAGTTTGCCGTAGGTTTAAATGGAATCATTGAGAATTTTTTTTTTATTTGGGTAAAACTTTTATTTTAATGGTGGCTATTCGTCCTATTAGAGAAATAGGAAGATTATTCCAGCGCTCCAAGTCACTATAAATGCTATCCAGAAGTGGAGTAAAGTTTAAATGAATTAAATCAGTTAATTTAGGTGAGATTTTTATGCCTAAGTATTTTAAATTACCTATAGGAAATGAGTAGTGTGGGTCCTGGCTTGCAGGGTTCCATGAATTTTCTGTAATAGGTAGTAGTGTTGATTTTGTCCAGTTAATAGAATAATCTGATAAATGTGAGAACTTAGTTATTAAGTTAAATACTTCCCCTAACGAAATAGCAGGCTTTTCTAAATAAAGTAAAATATAATCGGCATATAGATTCATTTTGTGTTCTGTTACCCCAGAGGGAATTCCTTGAATCCTTCTTTCCTGGCGTCAGTAGTTAACTGAGGTATATTTAAGCTACTGAGGAATGCCTCAATATGCTCAGGGTTAGGCTTGTTAGTTTCTGAGTATAGGTTGCGATAATAGTTATAAAAAATTTGATTAATTTCTTCTGGTGATTGTGTGCATTCACCAGTTGTCCCTTTTAATAGCCGTTATAAGAAATTTTTCCCGATTGCGTTGAAGTTGGTTTGCAAGAAATTTACCTGATTTGTTATTCCATTCAAAGTTGTTGTATCTCAATTGTTGTATTATAAACTCTGTCTTTTTAGATAGCATATCGTCTAACTGTATTTTTGTATTTTG